>NC_041385.1:716347854-716388778 GCF_002162155.2 Triticum dicoccoides
AAAAAACTCTCAAGAACCCACACACTATATCTCTCTAGGTTTGTATCTCTCTCACACAACCCCACGTAGGTGGTGTACGTATACAAGAAGAGAATAGGTGCACCGTGCATGTACTCACGCTTCGTGCCCAGCCACACCCGCGCGGGTACACGGTGGAGCTCATTTCTTTACGAAATGGCAGCCCACGTGCTAATTTGAACGACTATAGCAGTTGTTTACCTAGGGAGGTCGTGTACCACGCCTGCACGAAACAAAGTTCGACTTGACATGTTGCCGCATTATTTTTAAATAAAGTTATAGCGCTCAATGGTACGTACACAGAATATAAAACGATTTTTATGGAGGAAAAGGTAGTCCGCTTACTATATACAATGGAGCCTTGCGTGCCTGGTTTGTCGCTCTTCAGAGTATCTCACACAAGGCTGCGGTGGCCTCTCTCTCTCTCACCGTTGGTCACTGATCCGGCCGCATCCCGTCCATCGAGGGAAAGGGAGTTCGGTGGCCTCTCTCTCTCTCTCACCGTTGGTCACTGATTTGGCCGCATCCCGTCTGCCGGGGGAAGGGGAGTGCGGTGGCCTCTCTCTCTCTCTCACCGTTGGTCACTGATCCGTCTGCATCCCGTCCACCGGGGGAAAGGGAGGAAGTGCATCGTTTCTCCGTTCGACGGCGCCGAGGCAGCACGTCCCGATCTGCGGTACACGCCGCTCTCTCTGACCAAGCTCCGGCGCGGCAGGGCCTACGCCACCTGCTCACAGATTTCGCCCGCCGCCGCTCACCTAGTTACATCCCGACGACTTCCAGGTATCCCCTTCGGCCTTGCTCCACAGCCCGTCTTCCCACGTTGCTGCATGTGGATCTTCCATAGTTCTTTGCCCAAAACGTAGCTCGTCCAGCGTACTTTCCATATTGCATTCTCGTCCTCACACTATTTTAGACAAACACAACCGTGTTGTTATCTTCCCTTAGGGAAAGGAATATGCTTCTTTTTTGTCGTCGCATGTGTCATCAACTGTTATTGGCCAGTAATTGTTTCCTTTCTACCTCTTTTTTGCAAACAGGGCTATCCATTTCACCTTGTTGCTATTGTGACCTTTTGGTGAACTGCACAAATCACTTTTTTCTTAAGTGTGTTTTGTGCAGTTGTACTAAAATGTCACACGGGCAACGTCTCTACATTTAAGTGCGACTGCACAAAGGGAGATTGGTTTTTCTCTATCGTCCTCATCCAACTCCGAGCCTAATCTTCTCCAACTAGTTAGTCTTAAGAGAGACTGCAAAGGTGACCGACTTCTATTTGTGTGTTTATTGTTTCATCAGCTGTCCTCTATTATCGTAATCACACTTAATATCTTTGGACCAGGGACGCTCAACTCTATTTTAGTGGAACTGCACAAAATGATCAGAATGTTGCATCCTCCAGACAACTACTTTTTTTTCCCAACATGCCTTGTTGATTTAGACAGAGCTGGGGGGACGTTGCTGCCAATGAAAGCATGGATCAATTTTAATTTAACACCTTCTCACAACTCTGTTTTCAGTTGTGATGTAATTATTAGCTCTGATCTGCTAATAATTGACATGCATTAGCAAGGGAGTTAGTTTTTTATTGTTTCCGAAAGAGCATCGATGGCAAGACACGCGAAATAAAAGCTGAAAGCTCACACCATTGTACAATTTCATGTCGCTGGAAAATTATTTGTATAGTACGTCAATTATGTAAACAAATGATGGAAGCTTGATAGCATTGCCAGAAGCCTCTTCATCATCCGGGTCCATGTGCCATGCACAAAATTATACTCCTTCGTTCCTAAATATTTGTCTTTTTACAAATTTCAAACGGGCATATTTTAGAGTGTAGATTCACTCATTTTGCTTCGTATGTGAACTCCCTCCGTTCCTAAATATTCTATTCGTCTTTCTAGAGATTTCAACAAGTGACTACATACGGAGCAAAATGAGTGAATCTACACTCTAAAATATGTCTATATACATCCATATGTGCCAGTCCATTTGAAATCTCTAAAAAGACAAATATTTGAGTAGTCACTCGTTGAAATCTCTAAAAAGACAAATACTCCAGAGTATATTTAAGAACCTAGGGGGTAGTGCACAACCGCATGGGAGACTCAGCCCGGTCGTTGCGCCGCATTAATAGTGAGTAATGAGCAGTCAAATCATAAGCCCCACCTTTCCCACTGTAAGTTGCTCTGAAGAAGCAACCATCAATGCGCTCGTCTTTGAATCCACTCATACTACTCCATCCATCACTGTTTATACAGCGCGCTTCAGAAAAAAGAAAACGAATCTGTGGGACCAAGGTGACTAGCGATCGGCCTGAAAAATAGCATTGGTAGTTATAGCACGGCATCTATTACTAGAGGAATAATGCGTACACACATGCATGCAGTGCTTCCACCCCGGGTACACACATGCATGCACGTACTCCACTCCGTAGTAGTACAGAGTACATGGATAGAAAATTGTGGACTTGATTGCGGTTACGACACCCTAATTAATTGAGCATTAAACCAAACGCATCTAAAGTCTCTCCAGTGCTGGAAATGCATTGAGAGAAATGCATCATAATGAAGCGCGCCCAGTAAACTATGATGGAGGGAGTAGTATGAAGGTGCAAAACGAAGTATGCGTATGGCCAGTCGGTTAACACACCTCCTCTTGGCATATCACTGACATGTGGGACAGGAGTGTGAGCAAACCGATCTCAATTGACGACAAAGAGCCAACCCGCCGTTCCTTGAGAGAGAGGAGGAGCTAGAACACATAGATGGGCTCGCACGGAGGCCAAGATATATTCGAGCATGGTTGGTTGATCGATATCATTCATTACATGTTGGGCTGCCATTTTCCGCCCTTCTCCGGAATAAATGTGTACTTTATCAGAGATAAAAAATAAGAGTACAGATGCTCCACCATGCGGTTCTAGTAGTAGTACTACTCGTACTACCGCGCTTGGCTCTTCGCCTCTTCGTGAAGATGAACAATGATGGTACTCCGCATGTTGGGTACTACAGTGTATGCCTTTGACAATCTGACACCGAATGGACTGATGCATGTCCACCGAGGGTAGGTTGCATTAGTCAAAAGGCGTAAGCGAGCTTCACCTTGTCCTGCAAGCTTCTCCTCGTTCTGCGAGTTGACGGGACACACCAAAAAGTAGTGCTAGTCCATACTCCCTCCTTTTCGGTTAATATGGCTTAATCTTTTTTGCGGGTAAATGAGAGAGCTTTATTCATATATAAGCATTCTTAGGACGATCACCCAAGACACCGGTCACTAGAAAGCGAGGTATCCCGTGATGTCTACTACACAACCTTCTTCTTGTAGACGTTGTTGGGCCTGCAAGTGCACAGGTTTGTAGGACAGCAGCAAATTTCCCTCAAGTGGATGACCTAAGGTTTATCAATCCGTAGGAGGCGTAGGATGAAGATGGTCTCTCTCAAACAACCCTGCAACCAAATAACAAAGAGTCTCTTGTGTCCCCAACACACCCAATACAATGGTAAATTGTATAGGTGCACTAGTTCGGCGAAGAGATGAAGATACAAGTGCAAAATAGATAGTAGATAAAGGTAATTGTAATCTGAAATTATAAAAACAGCAAGGTAGTGAGCGATAAAAGTGAGCGTAAACAGTATTGCAATGATAGGAAACAAGGCCTAGGGTTCATACTTTCACTAGTGCAAGTTCTCTCAACAATAATAACATAGATAGATCATATAACAAGCCCTCAACATGCAACAAAGAGTCACTCCAAAGACACTAATAGCGGAGAACAAACGTAGAGATTAGGGTAGGGTATGAAACCACCTCAAAGTTATCCTTTCTGTTCTATCTATTCAAGAGTTCGTAGTAAAATAACATAAAGCTATTCTTTCCGCTCAATCCATCATAGAGTTCATACTAGAATAACACCTTAAGACACAAATCAACCAAAATCCTAATGTCACCTAGATACTCCATTGTCACCTCAAGTATCCATGGGCATGATTATACGATATGCATCACACAATCTCAGATTCATCCAACCAACATAAAAGTACTTCAAAGAGTGCCCCAAAGCTACTACCGGAGAGTCAAGAACGTGTGCCAACCCCTATGCATAGGTTCCCAATGTCACGAAACCCACAAGTTGATCACCAAAACATACATCAAGTGGCACATGATATCCCATTGTCACCACAGATAATCACGGCAAGACATACATCAAGTGTGCTCATAAAGACTCAATCCGATAAGATAACTTCAAAGGGGAAACTCAATTTATCACAAGAGAGTAGAGGGGGATAAACATCATAAGATCCAACTACAATAGCAAAGCTCGGGATACATCAAGATCGTGCCATAGAGGGAACACGAGAGAGAACACGAGAGAGAGAGATCAAACACATAGCTACTGGTACATACCCTCAGCCCCGAGGGTGAACTACTCCCTCCTCCTCATGGATAGCGTCGGGATGATGACGATGGCCACCGGTGATGGAATCCCCCTCCGGAAGGGTGCCGGAACAGGGTCCCGATTGGTTTTTGGTGGCTCTGGAGGCTTTCGGCGGCGGAACTCCCGATCTATGTTTTGTTCTGGAAGTTTTTGGGTACGTAGGTATATATGGGTGCAGGAAGTACGTCGGTTGAGCTACGGGGGCCCCATGACGCCCCCCACTCTCGTGAGCACCTCCCGTATCTCTTGACGTGCACTCCAAGTCCATCGGGTGGCTTTCCTTCCAAAAATAACTTCTCCAGTTGATTTCATTCTGTTTTGACTCCGTCTGATATTCCTTTTCCTCGAAACACTGAAATAGGCATAAAACAACAAATCTGGGCTGGGCCTCCGGTTAATAGGTTAGTCCCAAAAATAATATAAAAGTGGAAAATAAAGCCCATAATCATTCAAAACACATAGTAATATATCATGAATGCTTCATAAATTATAGATACATTGGAGACGTATCACCCCGCAAAAAAAGAAGTAGCAAGCAAGGTGTTTCATCAAGCCAGCTCTCGGCCACATTCAAAGTGCAGCAAGCACGGTTCGCACGAAGATGCGCCGCAAGGTTTGCTGACCTGTTTACATGCTAAATAACAAAAAAAGGGGAAATATTACCGAGCGCTACTATTTGTAACAGGATATGAGCCAGAATTAAGCGAGCATTATGGCGAGTGTTCCATGCAATCAACTTCCATTATCACATGCGAGAACCCTCGAAGAGAACCAAATGTGTTGAAGATTGCTTTATCACATTTTAAAATTATAATAAGAGTGCAGACGCTCCTCCATCCGGTATAGACTGGCTATCCAGCTGCTTTGTTGGTCGAAAAGGGAAAAAGGGGTAACCCAGTACACACATCTGTAAGGAACCCATCTCTTTGTTGAAAAGGGAAAGAAACTGGGGGGGGGGGTCGGGTATTTTGTGCAGGACTAGATTTGCTACCCTCACATAGGAAAAAAGTTCAAAGAGAACAAATATGGGACCAACACAGATATGCTGCTTGGCTACATACTCTGCGTCACCCATTTATACGTGTGGACGCACATGGTGCTAGCATGTCCCATACAGCTATTTTGCTGTTGTTAATCTAAGAATGCCGCCGGAAAATTGAAGTAATGCCACTGCTAAAAGTAAATTACATTTTTTAACGAATGTTGTTTCAAGAGAGTGTCTCTGTTAATATGAATCAATGCAACCGTTTTAGAAATGCTACTATCCTGCTTTGTTTTCCATCCAAGATAAGTTAGATGCTTCTTTCTGTCACCGTTTGTTTCATCCTCCTTTATCGGCAAGTAATTGTTTCCTTTTTTGCCTCTGTTAAAACAGGGGTATCGATTCAACTTGTTGCTATTGGGACATTTTGCTTTGCTACTCGAAACACTTATGTTTTAAGAGTGTTTTGTGCAGTTCAACTTGAATGTCACACCGGTGACTTTGCTTAATTTTGGTGGAACTGCACAAAAGGAGATCTGAGATTTGTTTCCAGTGTTCCTGTCGAGTTGTTTCAAATCTTGGTCTCAACCACATGATATCTGTTCAACTTGTTGCTATTGCGACATTTTGCTTCGCTACGCGAAACACTTTGCTTGATTTTAGTGCAACTGCACAAAAGGAGATTGGATTTCCTATTCGTGTTAGCTGATTCGTATTTTATCCTGGTGTTCTCATGAAAGGTCGGTATAGGCCTTCATCCACATGATTATGCAGTGTGCTTTGAGATGTTGTCCTACCTGTATTGGTACTGTTTTAAATAAATGTTGAATTGAAGCTATTGTATTGCTGTCTTTTCCCATTAAGTAGTGAACAAAAATGGGACCAACCCAGACATGATGCTTGTTGCTTTGTTACAACAAACTCTGCATCACCCCCTTTATAAGTAGACAGAAGCACATATTGTTGTTGCGCCCACTCTCCCCTGGAACTGTTTCTGCTTTTCGTTAATCTAATGCCGTTGGTAAAATTAAGCAATGCCACTCTCAGAATTAATTAACTACTGAATCTTAGTTCAAAACTGCAACACTTGTTAGGAATGGTACTATCCTGCTTTGTAGTTCTTTCTACATGTTTAACCAAGGTATTGTTAAGATAATGTCTCTTTAAAAATGAATCAGTTGCATTGCTTTAGGAATGGTACTTTTCTGCTTTGCCGTTCTTTATACATGTTGAAACAAGGCATTGTTAAGATAATGTCTCAGTTAATATGAATGAATCACACTGATGGAGAATTGCTACTCTCCTGCTTTGTTTCCCATTAAGACAAGTCATCAACCATTATTTCTCAGTAATTGTTTCCCTTATACCTATTGTTGCTTACAGGGATATCAAAATTAAAGCTCGGTTTTATTCCGACTTCGATTTTTGTTGAACTGCACAAAAGGAGCCAATGTGTCCAAGGCAAAGTGCTGCGTTACTGGGTATAGTTGGTTGTTCCACTTTGCAGAAAGAAGCAGTCATTGGCTGCGGTACATTACAGAAGGAATGACCGAGAAGCTTTACAGAGTATTATTAGACACCGGTGACATGACTAGTCTGCAGAGACCATTGGCAATTTAACAACACATGGAGTGCCCTGGGCAAAAAGTGCCCAAACAAGTACAAGAAGCTATGATAGGACATGATCATAGGCATTACATATTTTGAATGGGAAAAGCTTGTCAAAGTTTAATCACTGATGTTAGCAAGAAGACGTTAGTTTAATATATTGGAATTGGAAAACCTTGTCAAAATTTGCTCATTGATGTTAGCCAGAAGACATGCATTTGATATTTTTGAGTGGGACGCCCTTGCTGTGAGCAGCGTCGAGTGTTTTTTCCTATTCATGTGTTCAGCTTAGAAGTAAATAGTTACTCTGCTGAGATATTCCTATGTTAAGAGTTTGTTCTGAATATTGTCTATGTAATGCCAGGCCTTGTGTTTGATTGCAACGTTGAGCTTGGAATGTTGTCGCATTCGGCATCACGAGCTGTTCACCGTGCCTCCTGAGAATAATGCTTCGTATTGTTTTGCATGTCGATCTAATGCCAGTGATTTGCTTGTTAAGAAGATCATCCTCTTCTGTTGTTTCCGTGCGTAAGAAGTTCATCGTATGATGTTTCATTCATAGCCTATACGACATGTCGGGTAGGTTAGACGTGAAACCATATGATCTTCCGACCAACTCATGATATTAGGTCATGATTGGATCGTTGTTTTCCAACCAAAACTGCTTGTAAAACCGACGCTTGTAAATTAAAGCAGATGGTCTCGGGCGAAGGCACTTGGTTGGTTGATTTCGACTAGTAAAATATCGGAAGTACTTAACACATGATAAAAACATTGAACGACACTCAGAAGATTGCTAATCCAGCCGTTAGCTGCTGTTTCAGCCTTGCCCATGGATCGCATGATACGCACATCGTGCATGTATCGTCTGGTAATGTCGTCCATATAGCAGTGCTCGTAAAATATACACTGGTCTCTCAAATTACACGCGTAACCCACCGGTTTTACTTACAGACCTCGGGCCTTCCGATGACGAGTAAATTACACTTGTATGTTAATTCAAGTTTGAAATAAACCAGAGCTCCCAAGCGCGGCCTTACTGTTTTGTGACGTCTCAGTTTCTCGATGGTGCTCATAGGTGTCCGATGATCCTGGCTTCCTGAATGAGCAGCGGGCGCTGTATTAGACCTCCGTAGGGCCCGCGAGGCCCTCTCCGTTGTCCTTCGAGTTGTTGCGCTCGCCGTGGCGCCGAGCATTGTTAACATGGTTAACGAACATGAGGATTCAGGAGATGACTTTATTTTGACTAGATGACACTAGGGACCCACTAGGGCCATAGCCGTACATACGCAAGTGCCTCCTTATTATGTACAACTATATATTTTTTGCTTTCTCCTGGTTTTCTGACATCACGGTCCCACACCATTGTCAACCTATGTAGTCAATATAAACGAGAGAATTGCACAAGGTGCGGCCGACAACTGGGACCAAGCAGCTCGAGCAGTATTTGTGTTTTTGAGGCGTGAGCACTGCAGAGTTTTTCTTGGTGATGATTTCGTTGTTGTTCAGAGGAGAGCAGGGTATTAACTGGGCGGGCTGTGGCCCGTCTAGCCCAGGCCAGATATCCAGCCCAGATACTACTTTTCTCAAGACAAAAATGGCTAGCCCAGCTATACGTCTTTTTGAGGAATACCCAGGCAAGGTCAACTTGTTATTCTCCGCCCCGCTGGGCTGCAAATCTTTCCTAGGAGGGATGCATTAGGCTTAACAGGAAAATGGGATTTAAAATAATTAATGGAATGTAATTATAAAAACTGGGCAGTAACTATAAAAAAATGCACCAAACACTAAATTAGTTTATAAAATATTATTTATGAATTTTGAAAATCTTAAATTTTCATTGTTGCGCGCGCAATGTTTCATTGGATTTTTACGTAATACAAATTTATATTTAATCTGACTAGAAATTTCGGGATAAAAATATTTCGGATCCCATCAAAATGTGGGAAATTTTATTGAATTCTGTCTTCAACGGTTGGTTGAAATTATTAATCGTTGTCCTAGCTAGAAAATGGGTTGTACTTTTAACAAACTGTAAATGGGCTGTTGTAAATTCCATTAGAATTCAAAAATGGGTTGTACATTCTTACAAAACGCAAATGGGCCATGAGTTCTCTGCCACACACTTGTGGGCCTACTAAGTGATGCGTCCCCTAAAAAAATAAGTTGACGCGTATGCAAGGCTTTGTCAACTTATTATAGTCAACACACGGTTCTAGCAGCAGTGGTCGTTGCATATCTATCCAACGGATGTCGTGCTTCTTCTTCAATCTCGGATATTCTTAGCTTCGGCCGCCCAAAAAATGATTCCTCCCCCTGACATTTGGGGTGCACCATTTCGGAGGCTGACCTGTGGGCCTACTAAGTTGGAGCGTACCAAGGGCTTTGTCAACTTAGTCAATATAAACGATTCTAGCTTCAGTGACCGTATGATGTCCATCCAACGGCCATAGTGCTTCTTCAACCTCTGGTCTTCTTGGTCTAGCCGCCCAAAGCAGCGCCGGTCATGTCACCTGCTCCTGCCTCCCGTGGCCGGCTGTGCTGCCACGGAGGCCTCACCGCCCCCATACTACTCCCACCGCTGGCCAGGCCATCCCTCCACTCACCCACACCCCCTGTTATTCTGCGGCGACGGCAGCCTCACACCACAGCCGAACTAGTGAACCCTCGTACTCCTCTCCGCGCGGGCTTCCACTGCTGCGTCTTCCCCGGCTCCGCGTCGTCCCCTTCCTAGGTGTCGCTGTCGTCCACCACCCTGGTGCTCTCGGCGCGGCATGGTCAACGTGGTCAACGACTGACTTCCATTGGAAGAGTACTGTATGTGGAGAGGCTGACAGCTGGGTCCACGGCGGCCGCAAGGAAGTGCCACCTTATTACGTGCAAAATAATTATTCCTCCACCTGAAAGCAGGGACCCACCGGACGGGCCACCTTATTTCATGAAATAATGTTTCCCCCCTGACTGCTGGGACCCACCAGACGGGCCACCGTATTTCACGAAAAAAACGTCCCCCCCCCCCCGCTGTCAGCTCGGACCCATCGGAAGTGCCTCTTTATTACGCACAAAAAAATGAATACTCCCCCTGCTAGTTGCGAATCACCTTGGTGGGAAGCTGACTTGTGGGCCTACTAAGTTGATGGGGACGGAGGGATTTGTCAACTTAGTCAATATGAACGATTCTAGCTCCAGTGACCGTACGATGTCCATCCAACGGCCGTAGTGCTTCTTCAACCTCTAGTCTTCTTGCTCCAGCCGCCCAAAGCAGCACCGGTCGTGCCGCCTACTCCTGCCTCCCGTGGCCGGCTGTGCTGTCGCGGAGGCCTCACCGCCCCCTACTTTTCCCACCTTAGGCCAGGCCCTGCGGCGACGGCAGCTGATAACTCACAAGTATTGGGGATCGCAACAGTTTTCGAGGGTAGAGTATTCAACCCAAATTTGTTGATTCGACACAAGGGGAGCCAAAGAATATTCTCAAGTATTAGCAGCTGAGTTGTCAATTCAACCACACCTGGAAACTTAGTATCTGCAGCAAAGTGTTTAGTAGCAAAGTAATATGATAGTGGTGGTAACGGTAACAAAAGTAAAGACAGCAAAAGTAATGTTTTTGGTATTTTGTATTGATTGTAACAGTAACAACGAAAAAGTAAATAAGCGAGAACCAGTATATGGAAAACTCGTAGGCATCGGATAAGTGATGGATAATTATGCCGGATGTGGTTCATCATGTAACAGTCATAACATAGGGTGACACAGAACTAGCTCTAGTTCATCAATGTAATGTAGGCATGTATTCCGAATATAGTCATACGTGCTTATGGAAAAGAACTTGCATGACATCTTTTGTCCTACCCTCCCGTGGCAGCGGGGTCCTATTGGAAACTAAGGGATATTAAGGCCTCCTTTTAATAGAGAACCGGAACAAAGCATTAGCACATAGTGAATACATGAACTCCTCAAACTATGGTCATCACCGGGAGTGGTTCCGATTATTGTCACTTCGGGGTTGCCGGATCATAACACATAGTAGGTGACTATAGACTTGCAAGATAGGATCAAGAACTCACATATATTCATGAAAACATAATAGGTTCAGATCTGAAATCATGGCACTCGGGCCCTAGTGACAAGCATTAAGCATAGCAAAGTCATAGCAACATCAATCTCAGAACATAGTGGATACTAGGGATCAAACCCTAACAAAACTAACTCGATTACATGATAAATCTCATCCAACCCATCACCGTACAGCAAGCCTACGATGGAATTACTCACGCGCGGCGGTGAGCATCATGAAATTGGTGATGGAGGATGGTTGATGATGACGACGGCGACGAATTCCCCTCTCCGGAGCCCCGAACGGACTCCAGATCAGCCCTCTCGAGAGAGATTAGGGCTTGGCGGCGGCTCCGTATTGTAAAATGCGATGATTTCTTCTCTCTGGTTTTTTCTCCCCAAAAGCCAATATATGGAGTTGGAGTTGGTGTCGGAGGTCCACCAGGGGGGCCACGAGGTAGGGGGCGCGCCCAGGGGGGCGCCCCACACCCTCGTGGACAGGGTGTGGGCCCCCTGGTCTTCATCTTTTGCGAGGATTTTTTATTAATTATCCTAAGATATTCCGTGGAGTTTCAGGTCGTTCCGAGAACTTTTATTTTCTGCACAAAAACAACACCATGGCAATTCTGCTGAAAACAGCGTCAGTCCATGGTTAGTTCCATTCAAATCATACAAGTTAGAGTCCAAAACAAGGGCAAAAGTGTTTGGAAAAGTAGATACGACAGAGACGTATCAACTCCCCCAAGCTTAAACCCTTGCTTGTCCTCAAGCAATTCAGTTAACAAACTGAAAGAGAAAAAGAAAAACTTTTACAAACTCTATTTGCTCTTGTTGTTGTAAACATGAAAAGCCAGCATTCAAGTTTCAGCAAATATTATGAACTAACCATTCTCACAATAACACAAAGGTCTCACAATTACTCATATCAATAGCATAATCAGCTACCAAGCTATAATAACAAAACTCGGATGACAACACTTTCTCAAAATAATTATAACATGATATAACGAAATGGTATCTCACTAGCACTTCCAGAGACCACAAAACATAAATGCAGAGCACCTTCAAAGATCAAGGACTGACTAAACATTCTAATTCATGGTAAAAGAGATCTAGTCAAGTCATACCCAATATAAACCAATAATAATGGATGCAAATGACAGTGTGCTCTCCAGCAGGTGCTTTTTAATAAGAAGGATGATGACTCAACATAAAAGTAAATAGATAGGCCCTTCGCAGAGGGAAGTAGGGATTTGTAGAGGTGCCAGAGCTCAGTTTTAAAATAGACATTGAATAACATTTTGAGCGGCATACTTTTTGCTGTCAACGCAACAACTATGAGATGACGATATCTTCCATGCTAAACAAATTATAGGCGGTTCCCAAACAGAATGGTAAAGTTTATACTCCCCTTCCTCCACAAGCATCAATCCATGGCTTGCTCGAAACAACGAGTGCCTCCAACATTCAACGGGTCCCAAGGGGAGTTTTGTTTGCAATTATTTTGATTTAGTTTGCATAAAGCATGGGACTGGGCATCCCGGTGACCAACCATTTTCTCGTGAATGAGGAGCAGAGTCCACTCCTCTTGAGAATAACCGCCTAACATGGAAGATAAGGGCATCCCTAGTTGAAACATGAGTTGCTCTAGTATACAAAACAGAATTTCATTTGAAGGTTTGGAGTTTGACACATACAAATTTACTTGGAGCGGTAGGTAAATACCGCATATAGGAAGGTATAGTGGACTCATATGGAACAACTTTGGGGTTTTAAGGAGTTTGGATGCACAAGCAGTATTCCCGCTTAGTACAGGTGAAGGCTAGCAAAAGACTGGGAAGCAACCAACTGGGAGAGCGACAACAGTCGTAAACATGCATCAAAATTAATTTACACCGAATACAAGCATGAGTAGGATATAATCTACCATGAACATAAATATCATGAAGGCTATGTTGATTTGATTCAACTACATGCATGAACATGTGCCAAGTCTAGTCACTCAATTCATTTAAAGGAGGATACCATCCCATCATACCACATCATAATCATTCTAATAGCATGTTGGCACGCAAGGCAAGCCATTATAACTCATAGCTAATCAAGCATGGCACAAGCAACTATAATCTCTAAATGTCATTGCAAATATGCTTACTTCATTATAGCTAACCCAGGAACGATGAATCATCATATTTACAAAAACAAGAGAGGTCGAGTTCATACCAGCTTTTCTCATCCCAATAAGTCCATCATATATCATCATTATTGCCTTTCACTTGCACGACCGAACGATGTGAATAATAATAAGAGTGCACGTGCATTGGACTAAGATGGAATCTGCAAGCATTCAACTCAAGAGAGAAGACAAGTGATATGGGCTCTAAGTTAAATAATCATTCATGCATATATGAGCCACTAAGCATTTTCAATATGGTCTTCTCGACCCCCAAAGAAAGGAAAAGAAAAAAACTATTTACACGGGAAAGCTCCCAACAAACAAAAGAAGAATGGGAAATATTTTTGGGTTTTCTGTTTTAATTACTACAGCAAAGAAATAAAGTACTACTAATTTTTTTTTGTTTTTCTTAAGGTTTACTAAACACACAAGAAGAAAGCAGGAAAAAGAAAATAAACTAGCATGGATATTACAGTGAAAGAGTATGAACACCGACATCTAGCAATGAGTGTGTGTAAACATGAATGCAATGTCGGTGGGAAATACGTACTCCCTCAAGCTTAGGCTTTTAGCCTAAGTTGGTCTATTGCCAGGAATGGCCTGGCTGATACCCATAAGTGAAGCTGGGGTCATACTATGACGCAGCGGCTATCACCTCCTGAGCTGCAGTGTAGCGTCTAGCTGCCTCCGCTCTCCTCTCGTATTCATCTGCCTCCTCTCTGGTAATAACATATCTTCCTTTTGTCTGAAAATCAAAGAAGGCAGGAGCAGGAAGAGCAATATGGACTACATGACGTTTGTTAAAGATTAGTCGATACTGGAGAGGTGGCTCTGTCCTCTCAAAAAACCGGTGAGAAACCATAGAATCAAAATCTGAATAAGAAGGGGGTGACTCCATATCACCGTCATGAATGTCTATCTCAAGAAAATTAGCTAAGCGGGTTGCATAAATTCCTCCAAAGAAATCCCTGTTATGTCTATTCTGATGCAACCTACGAGCTACGATGGCTCCCATATGATAAGATTGGTCTCCTAACACAGCACTTCTGAGAATGCTGACATCAGGAGCACACAAGTGACATACTTCATCCTTAGCATTAATATATCTACCTATAAAGAGAACAAAATAATGTATAGCAGGAAAATGAATGCTCCCTATAGTGGCTTGTGTTATGTCTCTAGATTCCCCCACAGTTATTTTAGCAAGAAAGTCTCTATATTCAGATTTAGGGGGATCCCTGACATTACCCCATGATGGAAGCTTGCAAGCAGAAGTGAAATCCTCTAAGTCCATGGTATAAGATTTATCATAAAGGTCAAACATGACTGAAGGAGAATTACGCGAAGATGAAAACTCAAACCTCCTCACAAATGAACTTGTGAGATCATGATACTGGGGGCATTTGTCAGCTTCAAAGTCCTCAAGACCAGCTTTGCGCAAATATGCGCTAAATTCTTCTTTGATTCCTACTTGATTCATAAAATTTTCCGAAGGCCATTCACAGGGCCTCACAGGAGCATCTCTTGGTGGTTCCTCGTTTGCATCACGTATTGCAAGCCTAGGACCTTGCTTCCTTGAAGGGCCACCTTGGAACATCCTCCTAAACATATTGCTTCCTCTGAGAAATTTCTGAAAATTTTAGTAACTTCAAATAAAAGTGAACCAACTTCAATAAAATTGATAGCAACAACTCCTGCAAGTGCCTAGAGCCTATATAAAGCATTGGTACTAATTGGAACCATATAAATTTGACATGCAAGCTCAAGAACATGGTCACCTATGCAGCACAAATTTGCAATGAATAAAGCACTAGAACAAAAACTAATTGGACCAATGGAGGAGTCACATACCAAGGAACAATCTCCCCAAGCAGTTTTGCGAGAGGTGCTTTGAGCAAGGAGATCGAGAATCACAGCAATGGGGGCTGGAACTCGTGCTTGAGTTGGTTTTTCGTGTTTGTGTGAGGCAGAGGAATAAGATGGGTCCAGGAATAAGTGGAGGAGGGCCACCATGGGCCCACGAGGCAGGGGGCGCGCCTAGGGGGGTAGGGCGCGCACTCCACCCTCGTGGCCAGGTGGCAGCTCCCCCCGCGGTGATTTTTGCATAGTAAATTCTTAAATATTCCCGAAAAAATCATATTAAATTAGCATGGCATTCTGAGGACTTTTATTTTCGGGAATTTTTATATTATAAGGATAAGTCGGGAGACAGACAGAAAAGTACTATTTTACTTTATTTCTACTAAAAATCAGAAAATATAAAGAGGGCACAGAAGGTTGTGCTTCTAGTTTCATCCATCTCGTGATCATCAAAATGAATCCACTAACAAGGTTGATCAAGTCTTGTTAACGAGCTCATTCCGATTAACACGGAACCGGAGAAATTTCGAATAGCACTAAGTTACGTCAATGGGGATATGAAAATCCCTAACAATAAGTATATCATACTTCTTCTTGACAGTAGGGAGAGGAAATTCAAAACCTCCAAATATAATCGATGGAATTTTTCCAATAGAGTTGACACTATAAACTTGAGGTTGTTTCCTCAGAAAGTGTACCGTGTGTTCATTGCCATTAACATGAAAAGTGACATTGCCGTTGTTGCAATCAATAACAGCCCCTGCAGTATTAAGGAAAGGTCTTGCGAGAATAATAGACATACTATCATCCTCAGGAATATCAAGAATAACAAAGTCCGTTAAAATAGTAACGTTTGCAACCACAACAGGCACATCCTCACAAATACCGACAGGTATAGCAGTTGATTTATCAGCCATTTGCAAAGATATTTCAGTAGGTGTCAACTTATTCAAGTCAAGTCTATTATATAAAGAGAGTGGCATAACACTAACACCGGCTCCAAGGTCACACAAAGCGGTTTTAACATGATTTCTCTTAATGGAGCATGGTATAGTAGGTACTCCGGGATCTCCAAGTTTCTTTGGTATTCCACCCTTAAAAGTATAATTAGCAAGCATGGTGGAAATTTCAGCTTCAGGTATCTTTCTTTTATTAGTAATAATATCCTTCATATACTTAGAATAAGGATTTGTTTTGAGCACATCAGTTAATCGCGTACGCAAAAAGATAGGTCTAATCATTTCAGCAAAGCGCTCGGAATCCTCATCATCCTTTTTCTTGGATGGTTTCGGGGGAAAGGCATGGGTTTTTGAACCCATGGTTCCCTTTCTTTACCATGTTTCCTAGCAACGAAGTCTCTTTTATCATAGCATTGATTCCTTGGTTGTGGGTTATCAAGATCAATAGCAGGTTCGGCTTCTACATCATTATCATTACTAGGTTGAGCATCAACATGAACATTATCATTAACATTATCTCTAGGTTCATGTTCATCACCTGATTGTGTTTCAGCATCAGAAACAGAAATATCATTTGGATTCTCAGGTGGCTCAATGATAGGTTCACTAGAAGTTTGCAAAGTCCTACCATTTTTCTTTTTCTTCTTTTTAGAAGAACTAGGTACATCAATATCATTTCTCTGAGAATCTTGGTCGATTCTCTTAGGGTGGCCTCCAGGATACAAAGGTTCCTGAGTCATTCTACCGGTTCTAGTAGCCACTCTAACAGCATAATCATTTTTCTTACTATTCATTTCATCAAGCACTTCTTTTTGAGCTTTAAGTACTTGTTCTACTTGAGTGGTAACCATAGAAGCATGTTTGCTAACAAGTTTAAGTTCACCTCTAATATCAGCCATATAATCACCCAAGCGTTTAATCATATAGGCATCTTGTTTTAATTGTCTACCAAAATAAGCATTAAAGTCATCTTGCTTAAACATAAAGTTATCAAACTCATCCAAGCACTCACTAGCAATTTTAGTAGGAGGGACTTCAGCTTTATCATATCTATAGAGAGAATTTACCTTTACTACCTGTGTCGGGATATCGGGACGTTCTTCAGTAAATAAGTAATTGAGATCATATACTTCTTCAACAGGCGGTAAATTAAGACCGTGTATTTCTTCAATAGGAGGTAAATTCTTAACATCTTCGGCTTTAATACCTTTTTCTTTCATAGATTTCTTTGCCTCTTGCATATCTTCATGACTGAGAAATAGAACACCTCTCTTCTTTGGAGTTGGTTTAGGAATAGGCTCAATAATTGGCTCAGGAGCTGGTTCAGGAGGTGCCCAATTATTTTCATTTGTCAACATATTGTTCAATAGAATTTCCGCTTCATCCGGTGTTCTTTCCCTGAAAACAGAACCAGCACAACTATCCAGGTAATCTCTGGAAGCATCGGTTAGTCCATTATAAAAGATATCAAGTATTTCAGGTTTCTTAAGAGGATGATCAGGCAAAGCATTAAGTAATTTGAGAAGCCTCCCCCAAGCTTGTGGGAGACTCTCTTCTTTGATTTGCACGAAGTTATATATTTCCCTCAAGGCTGCTTGTTTCTTATGAGCAGGGAAATATTTAGCAGAGAAGTAATAAATCATATCCTGGGGACTTTGCACAAAACCAGGATCAAGAGAATTAAACCATATCTTAGTATCACCCTTTAATGAGAACGGAAATATTTTGAGTAAATAAAGATAGCACGATGTCTCATTATTAGTAAAAAGGGCAGCTATATCATTCAACTTAGTAAGATGTGCCACAACAGTTTTAGATTCATAGCCATAGAAAGGATCGGATTCAACCAAAGTAATTATATCTGGATCAACAGAAAAATCATAATAATCCTTATCGGGAACACAAATAGGTGAAGTGGTAAAAGCAGGGTCGGGTCTCATTCTATCTCTAAGAGATTCTTTACCCCAATTAATTAGCAACCTCTTAAGTTCATGTCTATCCTGGCAAGCAAAAATAGCGGCAGAAGATTCTACATCAAAAATATAACCTTCAGGAATAGGAGGCATATTTTCATCATCACTCTCATCATTCTATTCAGGTGTAATAATTTCTCTTTCTTTAGACCTAGCAATTTGCTCATCGAGAAATTCACCAAGGGGCACTGTAGTATCAAGCATAGAAGTGGCATCATCAATAACATGCGACATATCAGAATTCATAGCGGTAGCAGGTTTAGGCGTCGCAAGCTTACTTATAACAGAAGAAGAATCTAGTGCAGAGCTAGATGGCAGTTCCTTACCTCCCCTCATAGTTGAGGGCAAAATCTTGGTCTTAGCGTCTTTCAAGTTCTTCATAGTGTCCAGCAGATATAAATCCCAAGTGACTCAAAGAATAGAGCTATGCTCCCCAGCAACGGCGCCAAAAAAAGGTCTTGATAACCCACAAGTATAGGGGATCGCAACAGTTTTCGAGGGTAGAGTATTCAACCCAAATTTGTTGATTCAACACAAGGGGAGCCAAAGAATATTCTCAAGTATTAGCAGCTGAGTTGTCAATTCAACCACACCTGGAAACTTAGTATCTGCAGCAGAGTGTTTAGTAGCAAAGTAATATGATAGTGGTGGTAACGGTAACAAAAGTAAAGACAGCAAAAGTAATGTTTTTGGTATTTTGTATTGATTGTAACAGTAACAACGGAAAAGTAAATAAGTGAGAACCAGTATATGGAAAACTCGTAGGCATCGGATCAGTGATGGATAATTATGCCGGATGTGGTTCATCATGTAACAGTCATAACATATCGTGACAAAGAACTAGCTCTAGTTCATCAATGTAATGTAGGCATGTATTCCGAATATAGTCATACGTGCTTATGGAAAAGAACTTGCATGACATATTTTGTCCTACCCTCCCATGGCAGCGGGGTCCTATTGGAAACTAAGGGATATTAAGGCCTCATTTTAATAGAGAACCGGAACAAAGCATTAGCACATAGTGAATACATGAACTCCTCAAACTATGGTCATCACCGGGAGTGGTTCCGATTATTGTCACTTCGGGGTTGCCGGATCATGACACATAGTAGGTGACTATAGACTTGCAAGATAGGATCAAGAACTCACATATATTCATGAAAACATAATAGGTTCAGATCTTAAATCGTGGCACTCGGGCCCTAGTGACGAGCATTAAGCATAGCAAAGTCATAGCAACATCAATCTCAGAACATAGTGGATACTAGGGATCAAACCCTAACAAAACTAACTCGATTACATGATAAATCTCATCCAACCCATCACCGTCCAGCAAGCCTACGATGGAATTACTCACGCACCGCGGTGAGCATCATGAAATTGGTGATGGAGGATGGTTGATGATGACGACGGCGATGAATTCCCCTCTCTGGAGCCCTGAACGGACTTCAGATCAGCCCTCCCGAGAGAGATTAGGGCTTGGCGGCGGCTCCGTATCGTAAAACGTGATGATTTCTTCTCTCTGATTTTTTCTCCCTGAAAGCCAATATATGGAGTTGGAGTTGGCGTCGGAGGGCCACCAGGGGGCCCACGCGGTAGGGGCGCGCCCAGGGGGGCGCGCCCCCCACCCTCGTGGACAGGGTGTGGCCCCCCTGGTCTTCATCTTTTGTGAGGATTTTTTATTAATTATCCTAAGATATTCCGTGGAGTTTTAGGTCGTTCCAAGAACTTTTATTTTCTGCACAAAAACAACACCATGGCAATTCTGCTGAAAACAGCGTCAGTCCGGGTTAGTTCCATTCAAATCATACAAGTTAGAGTCCAAAACAAGGGCAAAAGTGTTTGGAAAAGTTGATACGACGGAGACGTATCAGCAGCCTCACACCGCAGCCGAACGAGTGAATACTCATACTCCTCTCTGTGTGGGCATCCATTGCCGCGTCTTCACTGGCTCCGCGTCGTCCCCTTCCTAGGCCTCGTCGTCGTCCACCGCCCTGGTGCTCTCGGCGCGGCGTGGTCAACGTGGTCAAGGAACGACTTCCATCGGACGTGGACTATACGTCGAGAGGCTGACAGCTGGGTCCACGGCCGCAGCAAGGAAGTGCCTCCTTATTACGCGGAAAATAATGATTCCTCCACCTGACAGCAGGGACCCACCGGACGGGCCATCATATTTCGCGAAAAAAACGTTTCCCTCCTGACTGCTGGGACCAACCGGCTACACCTTCGCACGCAAGGAAGTGTGTCCTAGCAAAAAAACAAAATGATTCGCCCCCCTGACTGCTGGGACCCACCAGCTTCATCTTCGCAGGCGAGGAAGTGCCTGACAGTCGGGACCCACCTGGTCGAAGCGTACGTAGCGTTGTCATTCTGGTCGCGAAAGTGTACGTACATACTGGTCGATGTAGAGGCACGCACGTGTCATAGTAGAGGCGCGCACATGTCGTAGTAGTGGCGCGCACGTAGCATGTACACGTACGTACAGCGGCGAGGGTGCAAGAAAGAAAATACGGCCACGTACGTACATACGGGCAGGGTCTCGAACGCCTACTCGCGCATACGTACATGGCTGGGGCGGAACGGAGAAACAACGTCGTCGTCGTGTTCATGGGGAGCCAATCGGCTGGGTCGGAACGGAATGCATGGTCGTGTTCATCGGGAGGGCTTGGACGGAACAGGCGATGGAAACAAGGCCTAGCGTACCGCACAAGGGAGGAAACGGACCTCCTACATTTGAAACAGGGTCCTGTTGATCGAGAGGGGTGTAGCGTACCGCAAAACGGAGGAAACAGACCTCCTACGGTCGAAACGGGGGTCCTGTTGATCGGGAGGGGTGTGGTGTACCGCAAAACGGACGAAACGGACCTCCTACGGTCGAAACGGGGGTCCTGTTGATCGGTAGGGGTGTGGCGTACCGCAATACGGATGAAACGGACCTCCTGCGGTCGAAACGGAGGTCATATTCATCGGGAGGGGTGTGGCGTACCGCAAAACGGACGAAACGGACCTCCTATGGTCAAAACGTGGGTCCTGTTCATCGGGAGGGGTGTGGTGTACCGCAAAACGGGACTCCACGGGATACTGTTCGTCTCCACCGTCGACCTCCTCCAGCCTCCACGGGCTACCGTCGACCTCCTCCAGCCTCCACGGGCTCCTGTTCATCCAGCCTCCACCACGCGGTACTCCACCGGCTACTTTCAACCACCCCTCCACCGTCTACTGTTCATCCAGCCCTCCACACCATCCAGCAGCAGTAGTGAAGGAATCGCTCCATCGGTTCAGTTAGTAGCCATTGATCGATCGCTCGGGTTCAGTAACGCGTAGCCTGCAGTGCAATCGCTCGGGTTCAGTTAGAGCCCAACGCCTCGCTCGGGTTCAGTTAGAGCCAACGCCTCGCACACACACGTGCACGTGTACGAGAGAAACATGCATCGCTCGGCCCCGACCTCCCACTGTAACCAGCAACTCCCTGAAATTTTCCTCCCCCTCGCTTCTACCACGGTTTTTTCCGTTATGTACGGCCCAAAGAATGTCATGCAGCTTCATCTCCGGCCCGCCCAGGACGAAAAGCCCATTTTCTGTCATGATTTTTTGTCATAGAAGTAGGAGCCCACCACATCTATGATGATACCGGGTTTTGTCATAATTATCGTCATAGAAGTGTCATATGTATGACAGGAAAAAAATCGTTCGGCCCAAAATGTCACGGATGTGTCTTTTTTTGTAGTGAGGCCACATGTCAGTTACGCAACTGCACCTACAGTTAAGTCATTGAAGCTTTTGCTCGGCTCAGCGGGACATCGGTGGGTAGCTTCGGTTAATTAATTATACCTCCAGCGCACCCTTTTTTAGTTGAAGAATGTATGAAATGTAATGAAATCTGGCATGTTTATATGAAATCTGACCATGTATGAATGAATTTATTTCAATTAGTTCGAATTCCTGTATCACTGGCATTGGATGAACATGCAAAACAATACATACTAGCATTATTCCCAGGGTGATCACCTCATTTGCAGCAGTTTCACATGTACTCCCTCCGGTCCTTTCTATACAAGTTTTGTCTGCAGTCAAAGTATCTCTACTTTGACCAATCTTATACAAAAAAGTATGCACTTTCACAATGTGCAAAGTAAAAGGAACAGAAGGAGTACAAAGAGTTTGAGCAGCTTTTTAGCGTTTCTGTCCATTGCAATCAAACACACAGGGCTGGTAATTCATAGAGATCATTCAAAACAATCGATGATTATGCATCTCAGCGACTCACATGTTAGAAGCAATATTTACTTCATAACTAAAGAATAAAGAAAAAATTGATCGACGCTGCTGACAGCAAGGGCGTCCCATTCGAAAATATCAAACGCATGTCTTAAAATCAATGAGCAAAATTTGACAAGGTTGTCCCATTCCAAAATATCAAATGCCTATGATTGTGGAATGGGCAGGGCTTGCCATCAGTTCGGACATTGACATGGCACCTCGTGCTAAATAAACCAACTGTTCTTTTTGTGCAATTCCACCAAAATCAACCAAATTCGCGCGTAGCTTGTATGATTTCGCCCTTATATGTTGCAACGCCTTGAACTTATCGGCACCTCCTTTCTTGTGGTGGAAATGAATGATTCGATGTATTCATGAACATTTTGTGCAGTTCCCATTGAAATCAATCTTATCACCCATGTTTGCACAAATACAAAAAAGTGATTAGTATAAAGCAAACTGTACTATGAATTAACAGTTTAAACAGGCACCTACATGGTCCATGTAGAGCACACTTGTAGAAAAATGGAACTCACCAGAAAGAATCCTAGAACAACATTGTACTCGCGCATCACAACAAAAAATGGAGATTTGTCAGTCCTTCTGAGCTGAAGTCAGTTTGGTCTTGTGGGGAGTAATGTAACCATCCTTCAACTGCTCCTTCTGATGAGAATCCTAGAACAACATTGTACCCGCGCATTACAACAAAGAAAATGGAGATTTGTCAGTCCTTCTGAGCTGAAGTTAGTTTGGTCTTGTGGGGAGTAATGTAACCGTCCTTCAACTGCTCCTTCTGATGAGAAGATAGTCAGGGCTTCTTCATCCTGGCATAATCGGAACTAGTCACTTCATGTACTCCATATTCTTCTTCAGAGGAAGATGATCCTGTTGTGCAAAGACAAGAGAACAACTAAATGCTAGCATCCCTATTTGCTCGAAAAAAAGGAAAGGGAATATTTAAAACAGCACAGATGAAGCACTTCTCAAGGACAATACCACTTTTTCATGACAGTATCTAAATAGTAGCACAACACCAATAGAGATGACAAAACTCCATCATATGGATGAATTAGTGGGCGAGTACCAACCTTTGTCAGGAGGCTTATTGTGTAGAGCATACAGATCAAGCACTTCTCCGGAACCATCTGTTGCTACTATGGTGTCCATGCTTACTATATACTCCTCGATTAGTTTAATGTTTCCAACATCTTTTTGTGCAGCTCCACTAAAATATATGGTATCTTCAAAGAAGATCCCTCTTTGCACAAGTAGAGATAATTACGTATTACATTAAGAGTGTCATCAAATAAGTGGCAAAACAATTGCTCGTTCCAGCCATAGCAATAAATTAAGATGCAAAACTATATCATTACTTGTATCATCACAGTTCCAGTGCTTCATTACAGCACCGGGAGTTGATTTTTGTTTTTCCGCTTGTTCTTCCCCTTCATCACTTGGTTCAATAACAGACAAGCTTCGCCTTCAATGTAAGATTTGGCATGTCAATTAGGGAGCACAGGTATAGCACTAAACAATGACATTAATTTTCTGATGAAAGCGGCAAAATACAGGCCAATAGTTGTGAAATATCCTTATGTTACCTCAATGGGATATTACGGTGCACATACAGATTGGAAGTCTTGTCTCCATTTGTGCAGTTCACTAAAATCAAGAAACTTTATCATACAAGTAGCACAACATATGAAAGCACACTGCAGAATCATGTGAAAGAAGGCTAGTACTGACCTCTCATGATGCGGAATTCAAACAACTCACAAGAAGAAGATCTAAACCAAATTTGCCAACACGGATGGGAAGTGAGATCTCCTCTTGTGCAGTTCCACTAAGATCAAGCAATCAAGCAACATTGTCGGTGTGACATTTTGGTTGAACTGCACAAAACACTCTTAAAACAAAAGTGTTTTGTGCAGTGCAACAAAAGGTCACAATGGCAACGAGGTGAAGTAGATAACCCTGTTTACACAGAGGTGCAAAGGAAACAATTGTTGGTCAATAACGGTGGATGACACAAAAGCCAACAAAAAGAAGCATCTACCTTATCTAAATGGGAAAGAAAGCGACAGTAGCATTTCTCAAACGGTGGCATTGATTAATATTAACATAGAGATTATATTAACAATAAAATTCGCTGAACATGTAATTTGCATTTAACTATGGCATTGCATCAATTTTCCAACGGCATTATTATAGGGTGTTTGTTTACAGGGACATTTTGGTGTAGGGACTAAAAAACCTCCGTGTCAGTCCCATCTAAACCGAACATGAGGGACTTTTAGGGACTAAAAGTGGGCATTTGGGACTAAAAAAAGAAGACCCCGAGGGAGTCTTTTTGGGACTTTTTCCAATAGTTGCCCCTGCCACACACCACACCTTGTCTCTATTAGTTTATTACTAGGGGCAACATGGTCTTTTAGCATGTCATTTAATAACCTCTAGTCCATGTTTAGTCCCTGGAACCAAGCAGGTAGGGACTAGGGAGTTTTAAACCAAACAGGGCCTTAGATTAACAACAACTAATGAGTTGCATGGGACAGTGGACGCATCAGCACCATGTGCATCTACCGATGTACTATGGTCATGCACAGTCTGTTGCAACAAAGAACAAACAACCAAGGAGCATATTTGTGTTGGTCCCTGTTTTTTATCTTTAGACACCTTTCCCTATGTGAGCGCAACAAATCTAGTCATGCTCAAACTCTACAGCCTTGTCCCCCAAAACAAAAGATCAGTTCGTTACAGATGTGCCTACTGCATTTGTCATTGTTTTCCCTTTTCGACCAACGTAGGTGCTGGATAGCCAGCCTGTACTAGTACTTTCGCCCCTTCCTTTACTCTTTGAACCACGTCCTAGATTTATGCGATACAACTTTCCCCACTACTTTCCCCCATTCCTTTCCTCTTTGAACCACGTCCTAGATTCATGCTATACGACTTTCCCCCTTCATTTCCTCTTTGAACCACGTCCTAGATTCATGCTATATACAACTTTTCCCACTACTTTCCCCCACTCCTTTCCTCTTTGAACCACGTCCTAGATACATGGTATACATGTAGCTAGAGCAATGCATGTGGAGTAAGTAAATTATACCTTAAGGTTCTTGGGGCGTGGTTCGGTGGGCGACGGGACGGCGGCAAAGAAGAAGGGGTCGGAGGCCCTCCCGCGGCGCCGCTGGGTGAAAGTGAACAACTGCGCCTGTAGTGGATTCCCTCCCTCGCCGACGGCGATAGTGTTAAGCCTCCTTCCCTTCCCGGTGGACGGATCCTGCCGGCTCTTTGAGCAGCAGTGAGGGGGGAGAGAGGTCAATGAATTCTTGTTTAGATCTGGAGAGGGTGAGAGAGTTTGAAGAGAGCAACTACAAGCGCTGAGGCTCCAGCGTGTATATATATACTAGAGAGAGTGTGTGAAGCGTGCAATGTAACATCCCAAATTTTCATTTTGGAATGTTATACATAGATCATCAATTGCATATCATATTTTATTGCATTTTGGGTTTGATCCTAGAAATTCTAAGCAACTCAAGGACCCACAGAGAGAGTTGGGGATTTCGTAAATTTCATATTTGAGTTTTCTCAAATTTTTGAAATAGGATCATTTGATTTTATTTATTTTATCTTCAATTATTTCAATTACAAAAATATGAGAGAGGGAATAAAATTACTTTCCCAAAATATAGAAATATTGAGGATTTAATAAAAAATCAAATAAGATTTTATTTTGGATTTTATTGCTATTTTATTTGAATTTAGGAAAAATGTGCGTTTTTAAAAATTGCATTTAGGCCCCAAATAAATGTTCATCTTGTCCGCCTTAATTTTAGAAGTTGGGGAAAATTTATTTTGGGATTTTTGGAGTCCGTTTAGTATTTCTTTCGTTTGTTTTTCTGCGTGAAATTATTTAAAAAAAAGTCCGAACCGACCTTGGGCCGTAACCTGCCAGGACTCCGCCTGGCCGGGGGTCTTTAAATAGCGCCGCCCCGGGCCGACCCCATCCCAGCCGCCCCCCCAGCCCAAGCCGCCACACGCGCCCAAACCCTAACCCTAACTCGCCGCTGCCGCCTGCCGCCGCCGCCGGACCCCGCCGCCGAGGTTCACCCCGCCACCGCCGTTTTTTTTTTGAGAAAAATCGTCGGGTTTTTTTAGATCTGTTTTTTATTTAGATCGGTTTTTTTCTTTGGTTTAGGTTAATTAGCGAGTGTTCGCTCGTTCATTCGTTTTAACGAATGCGTTCATCGTTTAGATCCAGATAACGAACGTTCATTCATTAATCTGTTCGTCGTTTTTCTTGTTCTCGGATTTATTCCACGATTTTTCTGATCGTGATTTCTGATCCGATTTTCATTTTAGTATAACTTTTCGCTCGTTTATCGGAATCAGGCGATTCAAGCGCCTAGAGTTTTGTCTCGAAACCCTCTTTCCGTTTAATCTACTCAAACAAGTTTTTGCTACTGTAAAATTTGACTTAGGTCCAGATTAGTAAATGAAGTTTGTTTCTTTCGCAGTTTGATCTTCGTTGCTTCGTTCGATTTGATTCTTTTTGCCAACCGGAGTTCTTAAGTTGAACTTTCTAGTTAGATCTCTTATTTGAGTTTTACCTGTGCATTAGATGAGTACTTATTGTATGTTTGTTTGTTTTTTTTGCTTGCGATAGAGTACCCGGATTGCACCGCGTGCTACTTCGAATCACTAGGTTTCATGGATCATCAGCAAGGCAAGTAACACTTTGATCATATCTCTTTACTACCCAGTTTTATGCATTATATCAATCCTCAAGCAATTTGCATGATTAGGATCTGATTAAATTGTGAGTTTTGGGAAGTAGATGAGGTAGTACCTATTACCTGTTTTATTATCAAACCCTTGGGAGTTACTTCTATGTTTGCTTATTATGTCATGCTATGCTAGTAGACGTAGATTGGGTGAGTGAATATCCATGACAGGTGTGAGATTGATAATTAATGGTTTATTTAAGGTGGCAACTTAAATACACATCTGGGTGGATTGAGGTACCTGGGTATTCCAGGATTGCCTGTTTGTTTTTGGACCGCCACCCAGGCTCAAAGTGATCATAAGATTATTCATGCTAGAAACTTCCGTGTGCAGCCACATGCTATTATGGGCTCTAGCATAGCTGAGTAAGTCGTGTGAACTCTTACAGTGGTAGACTAGCATATGTAGGGGATGTAGGTGGTACGGTCTACCCAATCGTAAGGTGCTAGCGCTTCTGAAAGACTATGTCTCGGTCATCCGTTTCTCAAACACCATGAAGTGCGAGAAAACAAACGGAGGCGATCGAGTCTTGTGGGGAAAAGTGCGCAACCTCTGCAGAGTGTACAAACTAATCATGATTAGCCGTGTCCCCGGTTATGGATGTTTTGAGTATCTAGTACTTGGATTATCATGTGAATCTCATCAAGTTACTTTAATTAATGTTGTTGGGTTTTAATGATGATGCTTAATTGGGATTGAGAATGTTGTCAACCATTCTCAATGTTTAACAACTACCATGATAGTGAAGGAAATATGCCCTAGAGGCAATAATAAAGTTATTATTTATTTCCTTATTTCATGATAAATGTTTATTATTCATGCTAGAATTGTATTAACCGGAAACATAATACATGTGTGAATACATAGACAAACATAGTGTCACTAGTATGCCTCTACTTGACTAGCTCGTTAATCAAAGATGGTTATGTTTCATAACCATGAACAATGAGTTGTTATTTGATTAACGAGGTCACATCATTAGTTAAATGATCTGATTGACATGACCCATTCCATTAGCTTAGCACACGATCGTTTAGTATATTGCTATTGCTTTCTTCATGACTTATACATGTTCCTATGACTATGAGATTATGCAACTCCCGTTTGCCGGAGGAACACTTTGGGTGCTACCAAACGTCACAACGTAACTGGGTGATTATAAAGGAGCATTACAGGTGTCTCCAAAGGTAGATGTTGGGTTGGCGTATTTCGAGATTAGGATTTGTCACTCCGATTGTCGGAGAGGTATCTCTCGGCCCTCTCGGTAATGCACATCACATAAGCCTTGCAAGCATTGCAACTAATGAGTTAGTTGCGAGATGATGTATTACGGAACGAGTAAAGAGACTTTCCGGTAACGAGATTGAACTAGGTATTGGATACCGATGATCGAATCTCGGGCAAGTAACATACCGATGACAAAGGGAACAACGTATGTTGTTATGCGATCTGACCGATAAAGATCTTCGTAGAATATGTAGGAGCCAATATGGGCATCCAGGTCCCGCTATTGGTTATTGACCGGAGACGTGTCTCGGTCATGTCTACATTGTTCTCGAACCGTAGGGTCCGCACGCTTAAGGTTTCGATGACAGTTATATTATGAGTTTATGAGTTTTGATGTACCGAAGGAGTTCGGAGTCCCGGATGAGATCAGGGACATGACGAGGAGTCTCGAAATGGTCGAGACGTAAAGATCGATATATTGGACGACTATATTCGGAGTTCGGAAAGGTTCCGAGTCATTCGGGTATTTATCGGAGTACCGGAGAGTTACGGGAATTCGCCGGGGAGAAGTATTGGGCCTTATTGGGCCCTGCGGGAAAGAGAGAGGGGCTGCCTAGGGCAGGCTGCGCCCCCCCCCCCATGGCCTAGTCCGAATTGGGCTAGGGGGAGGGGCCGCACCCCCTCCTTCCTTCCCTTCTCTCTTCCCCTTCCTAGTCTCCTACTCCTAATACATGGAAGGACTCCTAGTTGGACTAGGAAAAGGGGAATCCTACTCCCGGCGGGAGTAGGACTCCCCAGGGCGCGCCATAGTAGAGGGCCGGCCCTCCCCTCCTCCACTCCTTTATATACGGGGGCAGGGGGCACCCCATGGACACACAAGTTGATCCTCGTGATCGTTCCTTAGCCGTGTGCGGTGCCCCCCTCCACCATATTCCACCTCGGTCATATTGTTGCAGTGCTTAGGCGAAGCCCTGCGACAGTAGAACATCAAGATCGTCACCACGCCGTCGTGCTGACGGAACTCCTCCCCGAAGCTTTGCTGGATCGGAGCCCGAGGATCATCATCGAGTTGTACGTGTGCTAAGAACTCGGAGGTGCCGGAGTAACGGTGCTTGGATCGGTTGGATCGGGAAGAAGATGTACAACTACTTCCTCTATGTTGTGTCAACGCTTCCGTTGCGATCTACAAGGGTACGTAGATCATACTCTCCCCTCGTTGCTATGCATCACCATGATCTTGCGTGTGCGTAGGAAAATTTTTGAAATTACTACGAAACCCAACAGTGGCATCCGAGCCTAGGTTTTATGGTTTGATGTTATTTGCACGAGTAGAACACAAGTGAGTTGTGGACGATACAAGTCATACTGCCTACCAGCATGTCATACTTTGGTTCAGCGGTATTGTTGGATGAGACGACCCGGACCAACCTTACGCGTACGCTTACGCGAGACCGGTTCCCTCGACGTGCTTTGCACATAGATGGCTTGCGGGCGACTGTCTCTCCAACTTTAGTTGAACCGAGTGTGGCTACGCCCGGTCCTTGCGAAGGTTAAAACGGAGTCTATTTGACAAACTATCATTGTGGTTTTGATGCGTATGTGAGATTGGTTCTTGCTTAAAGCCCGTAGCAGCCACGTAAAACTTGCAACAACAAAGTAGAGGACGTCTAACTTGTTTTTGCAGGGCATGTTGTGATGTGATATGGTCAAGGCATGATGCTGAATTTTATTGTATGAGATGATCATGTTTTGTAACCAAGTTATCGGCAACTGGCAGGAGCCATATGGTTGTCGCTTTATTGTATGCAATGCAATCGCGATGTAATGCTTTACTTTATTACTAAACGGTAGTGATAGTCGTGGAAGTATAAGATTGGTGAGACGACAACGATGCTACGATGGAGATCAAGGTGTCGCGCCGGTGACGATGGTGATCATGACGGTGCTTCGGAGATGGAGATCACAAGCACAAGATGATGATGGCCATATCATATCACTTATATTGATTGCATGTGATCTTTATCTTTTTATGCATCTTATCTTGCTTTGATTGACGGTAGCATTATAAGATGATCTCTCACTAAATTATCAAGAAGTGTTCTCCCTGAGTATGCACCGTTGTGAAAGTTCTTCGTGCTGAGACACCACGTGATGATCGGGTGTGATAAGCTCTACGTTCAAATACAACGGGTGCAAAACAGTTGCGCACGCGGAATACTCAGGTTATACTTGACGAGCCAAGCATATACAGATATGGCCTCGGAACACGGAGACCGAAAGGTCGAGCGTGAATCATATAGTAGATATGATCAACATAGTGATGTTCACCAATGAAACTGCTCCATCTCACGTGATGATCGGACATGGTTTAGTTGATTTGGATCACGTGATCACTTAGATGATTAGAGGGATGTCTATCTAAGTGGGAGTTCTTAAGTAATATGATTAATTGAACTTTAATTTATCATGAACTTAGTCCTGGTAGTATTAGCATATCTATGTTGTAGATCAATAGCTCGCGTTGTTGCTTTCATATGCTTATTTTGATATGTTCCTAGAGAAAATTGTGTTGAAAGATGTTAGTAGCAATGATGCGGATTGGATCCGTGATCTGAGGTTTATCCTCATTGCTGCACAGAAGAATTATGTCCTTGATGCACCGCTAGGCGACAGACCTATTGCAGGAGCAGATGCAGACGTTATGAACGTTTGGCTAGCTCAATATGATGACTACTTGATAGTTTAAGTGCACCATGCTTAACGGCTTAGAATCGGGACTTCAAAGACGTTTTGAACGGCATGGACCATATGAGATGTTCCAGGAGTTGAAGTTAATATTTCAAGCAAATACCCGAGTTGAGAGATATGAAATCTCCAACAAGTTCTATAGCTAAAAGATGGAGGAGAATCGCTCAACTAGTGAGCATGTGCTCAGATTGTCTGGGTACTACAATCGCTTGAATCAAGTGGGAGTTAATCTTCCAGATAAGATAGTGATTGACAGAATTCTCTAGTCACCATCACCAAGTTAGTAGAACTTCGTGATGAACTATAATATGCAAAGGGATAACGAAAACAACTCCCAAGCTCTTCGTGATGCTGAAATCAACGAAGGTAGAAATCAAGAAAAATATCAAGTGTTGATGGTTGACAAGATCACTAGTTTCAAGAAAAGGGCAGAGGGAAGAAGGGGAACTTCAAGAAGAACAGCAAGCAAGTTGCTGCTCAAGTGAAGAAGCCCAAGTCTGGTCCTAAGCCTGAGACTAAGTGCTTCTAATGCAAAGGGACTGGTCACTGGAAGCGGATCTACCCCAAGTGATTGGCGGAGAAGAAGGATGGCAAAGTGAACATAAGTATATTTGATATACATGTTATTGATGTGTACTTTACTAGTGTTTATAGCAACCCCTCAGTATTTGATACTAGTTCAGTTGCTAAGATTAGTAACTCGAAACGGGAGTTGCAGAATAAACAGAGACTAGTTAAGGGTGAAGTGACGATGTGTGTTGGAAGTGGTTCCAAGATTGATATGATCATCGTCTCACACTCCCTATACTTTCGGGATTAGTGTTGAACCTGAATAAGTGTTATTTGGTGTTTGCGTTGAGCATGAATATGATTTGATCATATTTATTGTAATACGGTTATTCATTTAAGTAAGAGAATAAATTGTTGTTCTGTTTACATGAATGAAACCTTATATGGTTACACACCCAATGAAAATAGTTCGTTGGATCTCGATCGTAGTGATACACATAATCATAATATTGAAACCAAAAGATGCAAAGTTAATAATGATAAGTGCAACTTGTTTGTAGCACTGCCGTTTAGGTCATATTGGTGTAAAGCGCATGAAGAAACTCCATACTGATGGGCTTTTGGAATCACTTGATTATGAATCAGTTGATGCTTGCGAACCATGCCTCATGGGCAAGATGACTAAGACTCTGTTCTTCGGAACAATGAAGCGAGCAATAGATTTGTTGGAAATCATACATACTGATGTATGTGGTCCGATGAATATTGAGGCTCGCGGCAGGTATCATTATTTTCTGATCTTCACAGATGATTTGAGCAGATATGAGTATATCTACTTCATGAAACATAAGTCTGAAACATTTGAAAAGTTCAAAGAATTTCAGAGTGAAGTGAAAAATCATCGTAACAAGAAAATAAAGTTTCTACGATCTGATCGTAGAGAAGAGTATTTGAGTTACGAGTTTGGCCTTCAGTTAAAAACAATGTGAAATAATTTCACTACTCATGCCACCTAGAACACCACAATGTAATGGTGTGTCCGAACGTCATAACCGTACTTTATTAGATATGGTGCGATCTATGATGTCTCTTACCGATCTACCACTATCGTTTTGGGGTTATGCATTAGAGACAGCTGCATTCACGTTAAATAGGGCACCATCTAAATCCGTTGAGACGACACCGTGTGAACTATGGTTTGGCAAGAAACCTAAGCTGTCGTTTCTTAAATTTGGGGTTGCGATGCTTATATGAAAAAGTTTCATCCTGATAAGCTCAAACTCAAATCGGAGAAGTGCGTCTTCATAGGATACCCAAAGGAGACAATTGGGTACACCTTCTATCACAGATCTGAAGGCAAGATTTTCGTTGCTAAAATCGGATCCTTTCTAGAGAAGGAGTTTCTCTCGAAAGAAGTGAGTGGGAGGAAAGTAGAACTTGATGAGGTAACAGTACCTGCTCCCTTATTGGAAAGTAGTACATCACAGAAAACTGTTTCTGTGACACCTACACCAGTTAGTGAGGAAGCTAATGATGATAATCATGAAACTTCAGAACAAGATACTACTGAACCTCGTAGATCAACCAGAGTAAGATCCGCACCAGAGTGGTACGATAATCCTTTTCTGGAAGTCATGCTACTAGATCATGATGAACCTACGAAATATGAGGAAGCGATGATGAGCCCAGATTCCGATAAATGGCTTGAGGCCATGAAATCTGAGATATGATCCATGCATGAGAACAAAGTATGGACTTTGGTTGACTTGCCCGATGATCGGCAAGCAATTGAGAATAAATGGATCTTCAAGAGGAAGACGGACGCTGATAGTAGTGTTACTATCTACAAAGCTAGAATTGTCGCAAAAGGTTTTCGACAAGTTCAAGGTGTTGACTACGATGAGAGTTTCTCACTCGTATCTATGCTTAAGTCTGTCCGAATCATGTTAGCAATTGCCGCATTTTATGAAATCTGGCAAATGGATAAACAAAACTGCATTCCTTAATAGATTTATTAAAGAAGAGTTGTATATGATGCAACCAGAAGTTTTTGTAAATCCTAAAGGTGTTAACAAAATATGCAAACTCCAGTGATCCATCTATGGACTGGTGTAAGCATCTCAGAGTTGGAATATATGCTTTGATAAGTTGATCAAAGCATATAGTTTTATACAGACTTGCGGTGAAGCCTGTATTTACAAGAAAGTGAGTGGGAGCACTACAACATTTCTGATAAGTATATGTGAATGACATATTGTTGATCGGAAATAATGTAGAATTATTCTATAAAGCATAAAGGAGTGTTTGAAAGGAGTTTTTCAAAGAAAGACTTCGGTGAAGCTGCTTACACATTGAGCATCAAGATCTATATAGACAGATCAAGACGTTTGATAAATTTTTTCAATGAATACATACCTTGATAAAGTTTTGAAATAGTTCAAAATGGAACTGTCAAAGAAGGAGTTCTTGCCTGTGTTGCAAGGTGTGAAATTGAGTAAGACTCAAGACCCGACCATGGCAGAAAATAGAAAGAGAATGAAAAGTCATTCCCTATGCCTCAGTCATAGGTTCTATAAAGTATGCTATGCTGTGAACCAGATATATTGTATACCTTGCTCTGAGTTTGTCAAGGGAATACAATTTTGATCTAATAGTAGATCACTGGACAGCGGTCAAGAATATCCTTAGTAAGGACTAAGGAGATGTTTCTCGATTATGGAGGTGATAAAAGAGTTCGTTGTAAAAGTTACATCGGTGCAAACTTTTACACCGATCCAGATGACTCTAGGTCTTAATCTGGATACATATTGAAAGTGGGAGCAATTAGCTAGAGTAGCTCCGTACAGAGCATTGTAGACATAGAATATTTGCAAAATACATACGGCTCTGAATGTGACAGACCCGTTGACTAAGCTTCTCTCACAAGCAAAACATGATCACACCTTAGTACTCCTTGGGTGTTAATCACATAGCGATGTGAACTAGATCACTGAATCTAGTAAACCCTTTGGGTGTTGGTCACATGACGATGTGAACTATGGGTGTTAATCATATACAAATATGAATATTGGTGTTAAATCACATGGCGATGTGAACTAGATTATTGACTCTAGTGCAAGTGGGAGACTGAAGGAAATATGCCCTAGAGGCAATAATAAAGTTATTATTTATTTCCTTATTTCATGATAAATGTTTATTATTCATGCTAGAATTGTATTAACCGGAAACATAATACATGTGTGAATACATAGACAAACATAGTGTCACTAGTATGCCTCTACTTGACTAGCTCGTTAATCAAAGATGGTTATGTTTCCTAACCATGAACAATGAGTTGTTATTTGATTAACGAGGTCACATCATTAGTTAAATGATCTGATTGACATGGCCCATTCCATTAGCTTAGCACACGATCGTTTAGTATATTGCTATTGCTTTCTTCATGACTTATACATGTTCCTATGACTATGAAATTATGCAACTCCCGTTTGCCGGAGGAACACTTTGGGTGCTACCAAATGTCACAACGTAACTGGGTGATTATAAAGGAGCATTACAGGTGTCTCCAAAGGTAGATGTTGGGTTGGCGTATTTCGAGATTAGGATTTGTCACTCCGATTGTCGGAGAGGTATCTCTGGGCCCTCTCGGTAATGCACATCACATAAGCCTTGCAAGCATTGCAACTAATGAGTTAGTTGAGAGATGATGTATTACGGAACGAGTAAAGAGACTTTCCGGTAACGAGATTGAACTAGGTATTGGATACCGATGACCGAATCTCGGGCAAGTAACATACCGATGACAAAGGGAACAACGTATGTTGTTATGCGATCTGACCGATAAAGATCTTCGTAGAATATGTAGGAGCCAATATGGGCATCCAGGTCCCGCTATTGGTTATTGACCGGAGACGTGTCTCGGTCATGTCTACATTGTTCTCGAACCGTAGGGTCCGCACGCTTAAGGTTTCGATGACAGTTATATTATGAGTTTATGAGTTTTGATGTACCGAAGGAGTTCGGAGTCCCGGATGAAATCGGGGACATGACGAGGAGTCTCGAAATGGTCGAGACGTAAAGATCGATATATTGGACGACTATATTCGGAGTTCGGAAAGGTTCCGAGTCATTCGGGTATTTATCGGAGTACCGGAGAGTTACGGGAATTCGCCGGGGAGAAGTATTGGGCCTTATTGGGCCCTGCGGGAAAGAGAGAGGGGCTGCCTAGGGCAGGCTGCGCGCCCCCCCATGGCCTAGTCCGAATTGGGCTAGGGGGAGGGGCCGCACCCCCTCCTTCCTTCCCTTCTCTCTTCCCCTTCCTAGTCTCCTACTCCTAATACATGGAAGGACTCCTAGTTGGACTAGGAAAAGGGGAATCCTACTCCCGGCGGGAGTAGGACTCCCCAGGGCGCGCCATAGTAGAGGGCCGGCCCTCCCCTCCTCCACTCCTTTATATACGGGGACAGGGGGCACCCCATGGACACACAAGTTGATCCTCGTGATCGTTCCTTAGCCGTGTGTGGTGCCCCCCTCCACCATATTCCACCTCGGTCATATTGTTGCAGTGCTTAGGCGAAGCCCTGCGACAGTAGAACATCAAGATCGTCACCACGCCGTCGTGCTGACGGAACTCCTCCCCGAAGCTTTGCTGGATCGGAGCCCGGGGATCGTCATCGAGTTGTACGTGTGCTAAGAACTCGGAGGTGCCGGAGTAACGGTGCTTGGATCGGTTGGATCGGGAAGAAGACGTACGACTACTTCCTCTATGTTGTGTCAACGCTTCCGTTGTGATCTACAAGGGTACGTAGATCATACTCTCCCCTCGTTGCTATGCATCACCATGATCTTGCGTGTGCGTAGGAAATTTTTTGAAATTACTACGAAACCCAACAGATAGTTAAATCAAATTTATTCCTTTGCAGTAGGGAAAAACTGGCTTTATGCAAAAACTGTAACCATAGAGCTTTCCACCAGCCATATATGCATGTAGTATAGCTTTATCATTTCATTACTCTCTATGTGTTACATTGCCAGCATATTCCATGTGATGACCCGTTTTCGGGCTGCAACGTTCATGTTGCAGACTTTTCAGACGACAAGTAAGATGCCTTGGGATCATGGTCCTATACTCAGTGATGCCGTTGGAGTTGATGGACTCACTTATCTTCCAAGCCTTCCGTTGTTATCGTTATTAGATGGTCTTAAGCCATATTTATTGTATTAAGCTCTCTTTTGAGACATTCGATGTAATACGTGTGTGATTGCCACTCTGTTATAAATCCTTCAAGTACTATGCGTGTCAGCATTACTGATCCAGGGATGACACTGATGCACAGAGATCAGACTGTCTGAGGTCTGGTCGCTACATGCAAACCCTAGAAAACAAGTGCCGAGGCTGCAGCTTATACGTGATGAGGTGATTATACGGTCACTACGGTCACTACGAGATCGTATAGCTCCGTATCCATCCATTTTGACCAGTCAAAGAATCCTCCTGGCACATATTATGCTCAAGTGTAGTTATCGAACCCGAGACCTCAAGTTTGATGAGCGAACAGGCTAACCAGCTACACAACCTCCTGTTGTGTTCAACGAGAGGAAAATAACCTTTTATACATTCCTGCATTCGTGTGACAAGCATGCCGTGTTTTTTTTGTGTGTGTGGGAGTCATTGGGATTTCAATCATAATCATGTCATGTGGCTTTGGTGGTAAGACTATCCACAATGGTGCAGAAATAATGCAGCCTTAGTCACCTTACCTCTCTCCACGTAGTACGTTGGGTCCCACCAGTCAGAGGGTGAAACAAACAAATTAATAAGAAAAATTAAAAGCGCCAGCGGTGTATCTTACCTCACACATCTCGCTACTGCTCGGGAACACTGTCCAATTGATCGCTCTGTTCGCTCACGTACAATTTTAAGTGAATCCTTATTATAACATGCACACAATTTTGGGCACTTGTATTCGACTTTAGTCAGTGTGCCACCGTATCTCGTATACTTACTACTCCCTCCGTCTAGGTGTAATAAGTCACGTTAGAAGGTGCAACGGGACCAAGGTGCGTGCGTGTGTGTGTGTGTGTTTAACAGCATGTGTGTGTTAGAGAGAGCGACAGATCGACCTACTCCCACAGAGAGATGGTGTGCAGTGTATGATTTTAGCCGCGAGAGTCGGTGCATCCTCTCGTTTGCGGGCGTGTCCGGTAGGGACATGCGGACAGCTGCCACGCCTGCTCCTGACTAGCCTAACCCACCCAAAGCCCATCCATCTCCCGCGCGCGCTTCCCGCCCGAAACGGTCAGCGCTGCTCCAAAGAATCGGTGCCGCATTCATGCCCAGGCAGAGCGAACGCGACCTCTCACTGGCGCAAGAGTGATGGTTGCTTTGTCTGTCCAACTTACTGTTGGGTCTATGTGATTTGACAGCTCATTGGTCTTTATTACTGAGGTGGTAGGACTGTTGGATGTCCCACGCTTTCGGCGAAAGGAGGTACTCCCTCCGTCTAGGTGTGTAAGTCATGTTACGAAAACCAAATAATCCCAAAACACTTAGGCGCAGTGTATTAACTTCTACATAATTTCTTGTTTCTTCACATATCATCCAATAAAAGACGAGGGGTGTGCATGCTTTTAATGACTTGAGACTACCAAACACGACATGCAGTGGTTAGTTAATTGCATGCAATGCTATTAATTAGCAAATAAACATTACTCTAAGGTCTTTCGTTTTCCCCTTCTCCTTGGTCACGGTGCATAGGCTAAGATGACTTACTCACCTAGATGGAGGGAGTGCTACTAGATTACAATTTTCTCCATTCTTACAGCGGAGGAGTGCAAGAGCAGTGAAAACACGCAGGCTCCGCGCATTGCCGCGGAACAGCCGTATATCTCTCTATGCAAAATTATCGATTTCATAGAACTAAAAAAACTCTATAACCGCATGACAAATGTGGTAGCCAAACTAAATAAACTCCCATCATCATTTGGATCATCCCACGTAAGGAAAAAAGATCAGCCAACTCCTACTACATAATGGGATTATATTTTTCTTTTTGACATGTTAATGGGACTTAAAAGCTCACTTACATGCATGCTACCGATGCATGCTTGCATGCAGACATGTTGATGTGATTTAAAACCCACTCACATGCATGCCACGGTATTTCTGCATGCTTGCATGTGGCTTAGTGCGGAGCCTCTCAACGTCTAGATCAGACGGCTATTATGGACTGATTTAGTTCATCTAACGGCTACATTAATTTTGATGATGTGGCTCAAGGAGAGGATAGAGAATTCCTAGTAGTGGGGGCTAGCTATTACTAGTAGATAAGTCTTTGTAGAGATTCCACTAGGTGAACTACATACGGAACAAAATGAATGAATCTACACTTAAAATGCATCTATATACATCCGCATGTGGTTCATGGTGAAATCTCTACAAAGACTTATATTTAGGAACGGGGGAAGTACTAGTATAGTACGTACTGTAATTTATCAGCGAGATAAATTTGTACAATGCTATGAAGCTTCCAGCTTCTGTTACATGTATCTTGCGTCCAAGGTTGCCCGTTGCAACATTTCTTCAAATACAAAGGAGACTAACACGCATGCTATTGCATCTCAATGATTGACAAATCATAGCCAATATGTACTCCCTCCGTTCCAAAATAAGTGTCTCAACTTTATGCAAACTTTAGTACAAAGTTGTACTACTACTAAAGTTGACACTTATTTTGGAACAGAGGCAGCTAAACAAAAAAACGATCCATGCAGTCCCTAGCCCTTGAACCGTAAACCCTAACCAGGCTTAAATTTGCTGGCAACGTGGAGCTACCGAAGAAATGAAGTTTGCAACCTTTTGACCATCGGATCATTTTGCGTAGTTTCACCAAAATTGAGATGAGCATCCCTGTGGCAAAGAAATTGAAGAAGCGTGATTAGAATAAGATTACTGGGACTAGTTGATTCACAAATACAGTACGTAGAAGCCAGTAGAGGTATGTGCGGGGCAAAGAAGTAGAGAAATATCCACAGGGAGTGATGTGGGCAGCTGGAGCAGTGGTGCAAGCCGGCTATAAAGGGAGTTGTACCTGAGGGACGTAGCTCAACCTTGAGGAGGGCGGCGGAAGGCGGCAATTGCCCATGTCGCGGCAGTGAGCAAGGGACGAAGGCAACCTCACCGGCTTTGTGAGAGAGAACGGTGGGGACCCCTGATCGGGACGTGCCGATAGTGGGTTTTCACCATCGGCGACGCCGACCGCATCTACACTAAGCATCCACCCCTTCCCCCAGTGGACGTGATCCGCCGGGATGTTAGAGATGTGGCCATAGTCATTTTGTGCGAGAGAGTGTGAAGAGAGCAACCCCAGCAAGCAACCGTGTAGGCTGGCCCGTCCTGACTATGTATATAGTGGAGCGGTTTCCTTTTCTCTCCATATGAACCTATCATATTGCGTACGTGCCACTGAAGAAAAAAAACTTTACTTATAAATGACGCGACACCTACTACTCGTTCTCCTATAACATTGCGCTTGGCATCTCCAAAATATTAACCTTGCAATTGGCTCTTCGCCTCTTCGGGAAGTCGAGCAATAATGGTAGTGCAGTATATATCGTTCTGGCTATATGAGACCGAATGAATTACTGCACGTCCACCACATGGGCAAGGGTCAAGGGGCGAGGGAGAGTGCTACATACGGAGCAAAATGAGTGAATCTACACTACACTCTAAAATATGTCTATATACATCAGTGTTTGGAGTATGTACTAGTAGTTCATATTGAAATCTACTAAAGGACATATATATTCCAAACAATATGATATAATCTCTATAGCCAAGGTATTAGTAGGGACGAGGAGTAAACGGAGGGAGTAGTATTTTTTTCTCCTCGTCCTGCGAGCCATCGCGCGCATGGGCGAGGGAGCGGGCATAAGGCTGAGCAAGCTTCACCTCATCCTGCGAGCCACCACGCCCGTGGGCGGGGGAGATGGCGTACTAAGCAAGCTTCTCCTTGTTCTGTGAGTTGACGGGACACATCAAAATTACTCCAGTGTGTAGAGCCTTGCCTCTAAGGTAGGCCCCACATGGTTTGCCTCTTTTTTTAATTTAACATAACGCGTCAAGTCACAGTTTGTTTGTTCACCCGTGGTAGACGATCCTCCCTCCACCAAGTGGACAACCAGTACACGTGCCAAATTACCATGTGGGCTACCTTTTTCGTACAGAAATGAGCTCCACCATGTACCCGCGCGGGCGTGGTTGGGAAAGAGACGGGAGTACGTGCGACGTGCATGCACCTCTTCTCTTCGCGCACGTCCCCCACC
>NC_041385.1:716389159-716392040 GCF_002162155.2 Triticum dicoccoides
CCGGAACGTTAGAGGGCACATGTCAAGTTTGTGTGTGGCAGGGAGACATGACTAGAGCGCTCGATGTATCAGTGTGTGTGGGGGTGGGGGTGGGGGGAGGGGTAGGCAGAGGCCTAACTATAGAGGTAGAACGACTCGTATATGTGTTGAGAAGGAGAGACCCAACTATGTCTAGAGGGAGATCAGTCAACATCCATACATAACTGAAGGACGGGAAATATGATGGGACAGAGAGAGAGAGAGAAGAGAGAGAGGGAGGGAGAGAGAGGGGTAGAGTGCTGGATGGGTGATGGAGTTGCTTCTCGAAGATGGTGGGAGAGGCCTACTAGACAAACTAAGGGTGGAACTGCAATGTTATCAATAAGAGTGGGGATGTGTTTCTGTGTGTGCATGTGCGCGATAGATCTGTCGGGACGCATCCATGGATGATGAAGGGGAACCATGTGTTTGGTAAGCAAATCTAACTAGATCGGTAGATCAATTGTTGTTTGTCGGAGGAAGGGAGAGACACAACTAATGAGGTAGATCGATCGACGCGTGGGTAAAAATGAGTTATAAGGACCTAGCTAGCTATATGTATAGCGAGAGATCGGTCGGTGTACGTCCATTTGTTAGAGGCAAATAAGGCCCAGCGAGACGGATAGACAGAGAGAATGGAGCTAGGAGGTGGTGCGAGAAGCCCGGCTACTAGCTAGATAGGGGGGAGGAGTGTGCGGTTGTGAGATCGATGAAAAGAGGGGCGAGAGTTTACACGTGTGTGTGACCGTATGAGAGACACAAGGCAAGGACACATAAAGGAGGAGATTGAAGGTGTCTGTGTATGTTGTAGGCAGGCATCACTGGAGAGGTTTATCGATCGGTGTGTGTCAGAAAGGAGTTGTGGAGACTCTGGGAGAACGACCTAAAGAAAAAATGAATGTGCCCGGTGGATAAAATGCCGAGGGAGGGGGAGGGGGAGGAGGGCATGTGCATGCACGAGAGAAAGTTAGTGGTAGCTACAAAGGTTAGAGGATTGTGTGGGTGTAAGAGACTAACAAAGATCATAATTTGATATGAAAGCGGATTCATATATTTGAATAGGAGATCATAGTGTTTTAAACATATGCATGCATGAATATAGCGGTGATACACGTGCTATGCACATGTTATACCATGATGTGACAATGCATGGCGTTTGCAACTCACAGCTAAATGCCGAACAATCTAAACCATACTATACATCAAACAATCTCACATTTTATTTGAATTTGTGATAATGTGTGGCGTTTGCAGCTTACAACTAAATATCGAACAATCTAAACAATACTATATACCGAACATTCTCACATTTTATTTGAATTTGTGGTAATGTGTGGTGTTTGCAACTCACATCTAAATACTTGTAGGCGTAGGGGGCGGGGCACATAATGTGATAAACACATTAGACATATGAGACATGGTTTAGATTATGAAGATCTAGCTAGAGCTAGAAATGTAGTGTGATTTGAAATCAAAATAAAGTGGATTCAAAAAATCGAGTTCGAGTTCATATAGTACACATAGTTCATATGTAACTCGAGACTAATCATGTGGTGTGCTATGAAGATAATACACAAACGATGGTTTAACTTGACAATAATGATGATTGTAGATCTTATTAAAACAGAGAAACAAATTCAAATGCTTTGACTTCACAACAATCATTACTGTAGATCTTATTCAAATAGAGAAACGAATTCAAATTTAGTTCATATTGAAGCGGTAGTATATACGTTTGGAATGCACTAAAACGTTCATTTGAGTAGTAGGTTGCATGCATTATACACGTAGCGAAATATTTTAATTGAACATAAAATGAATTCAAAGTTTTGAGTGACATTTGTAGTGCGCATTGATTTGGTACAATATACGTTAGGCTTGTCCGGAAATTTCAACCCGCGCCTTGTTAGCCCGAAATATTTAAGATATATCTTTGTCTCGTCGTGCTCTGACAACTCCCTCCACCTCAACCCGCGCCTTGCTATTCCGAAATTACAACGCGCGTGAAAACTCCCACCTCCTGTGAAATCCCGACACGCAAAATGCCCGTGGTACCCTTGAACCGAAAGAAGCGCCTCAAATCGGTGGGGGTACTTTCGTAACTTGCCCCACATTTCGGACAAGCGCGTCCCTAAGCCATGGTTCCCCACTGCCATCCCATCCGCCCACCCATTCGTACACCGAGGCCGCGAAAACCCGTGACGAAGCCCCACACCCTGCTTCATCTGCCACCCAGCCGGAGCCTCTTCCCCGACAACGTCGTCCACAGCAACACCTCGATGTCCCTCATCCACCATACTGGATGAGGATCCGTCGTTGATCTCGTGGTCCCGCCGGTTCAGCCACCCCATGCTCCACCTCCAAGGAGCTGCCCCAACGTTCCCCTCGTCTTTCGCGCCACCTCCATTCCCACACCGCCGTCTTCACCTTCACCACCAGAAGAGCATCATCGTCGTCGTTTCCTCGGATGAAGCTACGGCCTAATCGGCGCCACCAAAGAGGTTGTACACTAATAGCCGCATTTTCTTCTTGATTCGATCTCACGGTGCTGCCGGCGCTTGGTCCCGAGCCGACACGGCGCGCCCCATGCATGGCGGCGTCGCCGGCCACTTCCTCCATGGCGTCGCTCCCTCGGCGGCGACGTCCACATCAATAGGAGTTGCTGCTGCGTAAGCTCTTGCTCGCGCTGCTGCTCTGCTCTTGCTCTTGGTCCCCTACCTGGTCTTCTATTGCTATTGCTATTGCTCTTGCTCACGCTGCTACTCTCGCTCTTGCTCTTGCTTGCAATGCTGCTCCGATTTAGCTACACTTCAGTCGACTGAATCGACTTTTGGATCAGTCGATTTTCAGGGGGTGGGGGGGC
>NC_041385.1:716392369-716394797 GCF_002162155.2 Triticum dicoccoides
CCCACTATCTATCTTAGGGTTCAGGGTGGGGGTGGTGGTCGCCGGCGGTGGTCGGGCGGTGGCGTGGGGATCGCCGGAGAAAAAGCTCGGCATGGGGGGCCTAGAGGGATGGCCAGGGCGGCGGCGGACTGGCGGTGGGGAGTGTTTTCGGGGAGGGCGGGGCGGCGCACCGCCGGCCGCGGGCGGCGGGGGACTGCTGTTTGGCCGGTGGTGGCTGGCGGCTCAGGGGGGTGGAGGTTGAAGATGAACCGCAGGCCCTTGATTTTGTATCCAACGGCTGCAAAATCGACTGACCAGAGATGAAAAAGCCAGTCGGCCGATGTGTAGCCTCACCTTGCTAGTGCGTTCAGTTTCGACAGCAAAATTCAGTTTCGATAGCAAAATTCAGTTTCGACAGATAAGTTCAGTTTCGAGAGTTAAGTTCAGTTTCAACAGTTAAATTCAGTTTCGATAGTTAAGTTCAGAGATGAGCGGCTGATGTATTTTACATCTAGAACTTTGTGGTTATGTATTTTACGTCATGTATTGGAGATGCTATTAGAATTCCACTCAGGTTAACGTTGTTCGTTGTCTCTCTTGTCCTGCTTCCGCCTCGTCGTCGTACAACTCACCGGAGCTGCTCCAACGATGAAACCCTCCATCACAGCGGAGCAGTACCTCAGGCTCCATCTCCATACGCCTAAGATCTTCTTCGCCTCCTCTGACAGCAAAGTCAGCCGGAGCATCCTCACCGGACAACCCAATCACGCTGAGATCAACATGGCTTCGCCAAAGAGATTGTACACTTGTTACATCTCTTTTTTACTCTACATGTTATATATATTGTCCACTGAGCACATGGATTTGTTCCTTTAGTGTCTCCTTGAAAGAAAAAATATAGGAATTTTAATTTTCACTTGTCCTCCTTTTCAAATTCCTATTCATGAAGCACAAGACTAAGATATAGTAGCATAATAGCATTATAACTGTACATTTTCTTGTGGTTTGACTTAATCTCACCATGCTTCTTTGCATCCTGTGATCTTCCAATTGTTGTGAATCAAACACCCAGATTGGCAGAAATCCTGTGTTTTAAAATTATCTATTTTGCACGTGCATTCCTATCCTATTCCTGTCTATTTCCTATCCCTGCATTGTTGGAATCCTCCAACTCAAACGAGCCCTTACAGAATTATTTCTCTTACAGATGGTTGTCAAAGAAAACCTTGCGTGGTTTGTCCCGCTCCTGCTGCGTCGTCGTCCACCCCAGCTCAGCTGCTCCAACGATAGAAGGGTCCAGCACAGCAGGGATCCGGCCTCCAGACTGTCTTTTTCCACCTCAGATCTTCTTCCCCGCCGTCGGCAGCCATGAAAACTGCATTACCATCATCAACCGAGCAGATGACCTCGAGGACTACACGGGTCCGCAAGAGAGATCGCACTCTTTCGTGTCTGCTTATGTTATGCATCGCTTAATATTACATGCTACTTTATCGTCCTGTTCACCGATTAGACTCTGAGTCAGCTCCAAACTAATGGTCAAACTTGAGTTTTTAAATGGTTGTGGGGTACATATCGGGGCCGCAATCAATAGTATCTATCTACTACCTAGTTAATCTCCGGTGTCTACTATGAGTTTCATGTTGGGTGGGAAACAAACAGTAAAGAAGCCATTATCTGTATTTTTTTAACTGAAGCCATTATCTGCCTGCTATTATTGGTTTTGGGTCTATCCATAGGTTGCTACCATCACTCTGGATTTGTACATGCACTCCTTACATAATCTCACTATGTTTTATTCCTATGCATGACAGTTATTGTAAACAATGGAACTGAACATGTAGAGCAAACGAGACGAGCCTTGCATAGCAATAAAATTTCATGCAGACGTCGCTCCATGGTAGGCGCAAAGGCAGCCTTCCTCCATGCATTTCGGATTGTAATCGAGAGGAAGATATCTGTTCTGAGGGGGATTCAGAAGGAGAAGACAATTCCTATTTACCCCCTGAGGTCTTCGCTCTAACTTGCATGCTGATGTTGGTTATATCATGCATATGGTGTCTTGCATTGCTTACTTTATATATCAAATATGTCATCTACTTAGTTTAGACATCCTTTGTGCGAATGCCATCTGTTTAGTTTATTCATCATTTATGTGAATTATGCAACGGCATCTTGTTTAGCCAGGCATCATATATGTGAATTTTGCAATGCCATCCTGCTTAGCCAATCATCTTATATGTAAATTATATCAGGCCATCCTTTTTTTCGTTACATATTACATTTGTCAAAAATGTTAGTACATTCAACTGCTCTTCGTGTGCATCAGCCGTTTGACACGGTGATGGCAAATTCTGGAGTGAAAACAAGGTCTTCAGAGCAGACTATGCTATCTGACGAAGCGCATATCTTGCTGGTTACAGATAGCTCCTCAGAGGAGGATTCAGAG
>NC_041385.1:716394950-716415664 GCF_002162155.2 Triticum dicoccoides
GTGCATATGGTGTCTCGGATTGCTATGTCATTTGATTAGTTTAGACATGCTTTGTGTGAATGCCACCTGTTCAGTGTCTAATTACCATATATGTGAATTATGCATTGCCATCTTGTTGCAAGACATTATATATGTGAATTATACATTGCTATCTTGTTGCAAAGGCATTATATATGTGAATTATGCAATGCCACGCTGTTTAGCCAATCATCATGTATGTGAATTATATCATGCTATCATTTTTTTGTATTACGTGTTCCATTTGTCGACAACGTTTGTATATTCAACTACTCTTCCTGTGCATCAGCCATTTGAAGCGGTGATGGAAGTATCTCGAGTGAAAACAAGGTATTCAGAGAAGACAATGCTACCTGCTGAAGCAGACATCTTGCTGGATACAGAGATCTCCTCGGAGGAGGATTCAGAGACTGATGACCAGTCCTATCTCCCCCCTGAGGTCCATGCTCAAACTTGGTAGGGTTATATTACCCATGTCATGCATGTTGTCTTGCATTGCTTAGTTTTTACATCATATATGGATTGCCATCTGCTTACTTGCTTACTATATAAATCATATATTTGAATTATATCATGCCATCATGTTTACATAGTACATACACATCATCTATCTGAATTATGGCATGGCAACCCATTTAATAAAGACATCATATAGTTATATCATCTCATCCTATTTAGTGTTTACAGTCATCATATTTTGAATTATGGCATTCTATCCGTGAATGTATGTGAAATATGGCACGCCAACCTATTTAATAAACACATTATATAGTTATATCATGTCATCTTGTTTACATAGTCTCATATTTTGAACTATGTCTTTCCATCTTTTTTAGTTAGCCATCATAATGTGAAATTGTGTCATGCTATCCTGTTTAGTTAGCCATCATATATGTGAAATTGTGTCATGCTATCCTGTTTGGTTAGACAACATAAATATGAATTATTTCATGCCCTCTTTTATTCCCCACTATCCATTGCACATGTCTATCATACAATGTCTATACTTTCAATTACTTTTCTTGTTTATCAGCCATTTGAATTGGAGAGGGTGATGGCAGTATCTAAGGGAGTAACAACATGGTCTTCAGAAAAGATAGTGCTACCAGATGATGCAGATAGAACCACAGTTGTACTTGCCCAAGGACCAGATCCACCACACATAACCCAGACTCTCACAGATTGTACCCCTACCCTGCTGGACAGAGAACCAGCTACACCCCTTCTAACCCCAACCCCGACAGATAGTAACCCAGTTCCAGTTGACACAGCACCGTCTCCACCACAGAGCACCCAAACACGAGCAGTTAGTAAGGGAACTCCAGTGCCCAAAGCACGAGGACCACCACTCTGAATCCCAACTCAACGCTTAAAGGAGAAGAAGATTTGTTCTCAGGTCAGGTTCTATAGCTATGGTTCATACTCCTTTGCCCTTGCATTACTGTATTTACTCATACCAACTATTTTCAAATTTGAAGGATGGAATTGAAACTCCAATGGCGCAATAGGTATGTTTTAAACCTGTTTCTTTAATTGGTTTGCTGTTGTAACCTGCTCTATGTTGATTTCAGTTTCAATTGAATAAACAGTTATGTTCTCATGTCATGCACATTACAAGTGTTGTTATTGCTCTATAGTTTCCCACACTTATATTCTGTCCATTCTGCTTTGTCTTGAACAAATATTATTTGAACTGTGTCTCTATCTTGATTTGGCAACAAAAACTAGAATGATATAGACCATAAAGTGACCATGGTACATAGATATATGTTTGTTTCATGCTGTTATCCTGTCCACTTTACTACTGAACTCATTTACCAAAATGAGTTTCATATACAACATGGTAAACATGTGATGTGTCTGCTTGTTTCTCTTTTAGAATGCGGACAAAATATTGGAGAACAGTACCACGTTATCCAATGGTAAAGGAAGTAATGCAGATAAGGTTCAAGATAGTGAGACATCCCTGTTGGTCTCCAAGAAAGCTGATAAAAACTATCTTAACAACAGTGAGGGAACCCAAAAGTCATGTCTTGATGTAGTGTTCGGGTTACTGGCCACTACTGCTGGCACAAGCTCTTCAAACTCGTTGCCTGAATCAGTTCGTCTTCTTGGGTCTAAACTTCAAGTTGAAAGACATCGATCAGATGTGCTGCGACAGGAAGTCGAAGGACTGAGGAAGTCCCTGCAGAATTCAGATGCATATTTCCTGGTGGAACAGCAAGCGCTGGAGGATTTAAGCGCCAAATAAGAGAAAGTTAATAAGCTTGCTAAGCATCTTGCCAGCATTTTGGGTACCCAGGATATTGTTTCTTGAGATCTTTTGAAGTGGTTTCAGTTCTGGATTTGTTTTGCTGCGGCGTTTATTTGCGCTGGTCGCCAACTTTGACAACCAGTTTATATGATATGCTGCTTTGTTCCCTATATTTGCACTGGTGGCGAACTTTGATGCCCAGTGGATGTAATATGTGTAATAGCCGTGATAGCCTAGCGTTAGTTTCTTGCTTATATATTTCCTTGTCTTGTTTATTTGTTTGCTTGTAGTCATTGCAGTTCTTTTTTCGCGGTTTGCTAGTGGCTACAATAACCTATTTTTTAATACTAGGCCACAATAACCATGGGCTAATATTTACTGTAGTGACACTGGGCCTCCTATGGGCACTCCCCTTGGAAACTGCCAAGCTTGGGGGAGGTGCCCCGGTATCGTATCACCATCACACTCATATCTTTACCGCTTTATTTAGTTCGATCCTTTTAGTAGTATCTTGATCTATTAGTTCGAAGTTTTGATATCAAGTAGTTTTGAGTTTTGCTTTGTGGTCTCTTTTTGTAAGCGAGTCCGTGTGCTATCTATAATAAAGATTAGTGTTGAGTCAAGGGCTTTGCTATGTTGCTATGATCTTGAGAAAGTAGAAAGAACAAAAGAGTTCATATTGATCTTATGGATAGTGATAACTTCACACATAGAAAGTATGAGGCATAAAAATTGTTGAGAGTTGATGAACGTAGCCTTGGTCATCGTTGCAATTAATAGGAAGTGATAAGGAAAGAGGGGTTCACATATATATATATTATCTTGGACATCTTTTATGATTGTGAAGCACTCATTAAGTATGACATGCTAAAAGAATTGATGTTGGACAAGGAAGACAACGTAATGGTTTATGTTTTACGACATCTCAGTTAAAGTATATTGTCAGTGACCTTCTGAACATGTTGAGCTTGCCTTTCCCCCTCATGCTAGCCAAAACTCCTTGCACCAAGTAGAGATACTACTTGTGCTTCCAAACTCCCTTAAACCCAGTTTTGCCATGAGAGTCCACCATACCTACCTATGGATTGAGTAAGATCCTTCAAGTAAGTTGTCATCGGTGCAAGCAATAAAAATTGCTCTCTAAATTGCTCTCTAAAGTGCACTCAGGCAAGCTGGATGCTGAGAAGCTTTTGACGGACGCGCCACCGCCGGGCAAGGAGTATCGCACGCCCGAGATGTATTATAAGGGCGTCTTGAAGGGTGCTCGCCGTATAGCGGACGAATGCTCCAAAGATGTAATTTTTGAGTAGACTCGCATTTGTTATCCTGTACGCTGAAAACTTTGTTCATATGCGTTAAGCAACGCTTGTTAATTTAAAATATTACCTTCTGTGCGGCCGTTTATCAAATCTGAGAGATGGAAGTCGTCGGCTTCGATCCCCATGCCACGAGTGCTGGGGTGTTCGGGATAAACCTGAGCGCTCTTGTTCCCATTCTTGGGTCCATCTAGGGAGGCGCTCAGCACAACGAACCAGGCCGTCGGACTTATAATGCTTTATCAGGCCTGCTATGCTTTATCAATACGGCCGTATTGATAAAGCATAGCAGGCCTGATAAAGCATTATAAGTCCGACGGCCTGGTTCGTTGTGCTGAGCGCCTCCCTAGATGGACCCAAGAATGGGAACAAGAGCGCTCAGGTTTATCCCGAACACCCCAGCACTCGTGGCATGGGGGTCGAAGCCGACGACTTCCATCTCTCAGATTTGATAAACGGCCGCACAGAAGGTAATATTTTAAATTAGCAAGCGTTGCTTAACGCATATGAACAAAGTTTTCAGCGTACAGGATAACAAATGCGAGTCTACTCAAAAATTACATCTTTGGAGCATGCGTCCGCTATATGGCGAGCACCCTTCAGGACGCCCTTATAATACATCTCGGGCATGCGATACTCCTTGCCGGGCGGTGGCGCGTCCGTCAAAAGCTTCTCAGCGTCCAGCTTGCCCCAGTGCACTTTAGCACGGGCAAGGGCCCGACGGGCACCTTCGATATAGACGGAGCGCTTGACGACCTCAATCCATGGACACGCGTCCACCAGCCGCTGCACCAGACTGAAGTAGCTCCCAGGCATGGCTTCTCCAGGCCACAGCCGAGCTATGAGGCCCTTCATGGCCTGTTCGGCCACCTTGTGGAGCTCGACCAGCTGCTTCAGCTGGTCGCTCAGGGGCACCGGATGTTCGGCCTCAGCATATTGAGACCAGAACACCTTTTCCGTCGAGCTCCCCTCTTCGGCTCGGTAGTATGCGGCGGCATTAGACACACTACAGGGCAGATCGGCGAACGCTCCTAGAGAGCTCCGGATTCGGGTAAGTAGCAGATAATTTACTTTTATATTCTTTCTTTGCATAAAGAATGCCATACCCGCCGCTATCTTCTTCATCGCCTCGATCTCCTGGAGGGCCTTCTGGGCTTCGGCCTTAGCGGTCTTGGCACTATCGAGAGCCAAGGCGAGCTCGGACTCTCGAGTCTTCGAGTCACGCTCCAAACCCTCGTGTTTTTCCACGAGAGCCTGGAGCTCTTGCCGCACCTCCGCCACCCGCGCCTCCTGCTTCTCTCGCTCGGTGCACTCCAAGGCCGCACTGTTCTCGGCCTTGGACACCGCCTCCTTCAGGGTCGCCACCTCGGCTATGGCTCCTGCAACATTTACGTTGGTCCTGTCACTATTTGCAACCAAGTATTTCTATATACATTTACATGCGGTACTACGTACCCTCTTTATCCTCGAGCTGCTTCTTGGCACGGCCGAGCTCACTCTCGGACCGCTCGAGGCTTTCCTTCAAGGCATTGACCTCCGCAGTTAGTGCGGCAGAGGTCAGCAGCGCAGCCTGCATTCCCATATTGACATATTTTTATTAGACTCCTGCGTGTATCTTTTTAGATCCTCAGCTCGGCTTTTCTTTCCGAACGCCGAACTAAGAATCAGGGGCTACGTAACATTTTTTATAAGTTTTTAACACATACCTCAAAGCCTATTAACAGGCTTGTACAGGCTTCTGTCAGCCCGCTCTTGGCGGACTGAACCTTCTGAATCACCGCACTCATAACAGTGCGGTGTTCTTCGTCGATGGAGGCGCCGTTAAGCACCTCCAGCAAATTGTTCGGTGCCTCCGGATGGATGGGGGTCGCCGGTGTCGTAGGCTTGCCCTTCTTATGAAGGCGCCGCCTGTTGGACTCTGGAACCATTGATGGTTCCGAAGCAGTGTCCGGCCCGGAACCGGACTTAGATCCCTCTAGGGCTTTACCCCCTTTGGGCCTGGAGTCCGGGAGGTCGCCTTGAGGCGCCTCCAGGACCACCTCCTCCTGGTTTAGTCCCTTTCTTTTAGGACTCCACCTCGGCTTCGTCCGTAGGGAGAGGGGAGGAGGCCGTCGGAAGTGAAGCACTGTTCACATCCGACGAATCCAAGGAGCCGCCCGAAGAATCGCTGAGCTGAGCTCTGGGCGAACTGCATAATTAGATTCGGCGTTAGAAACTATCAAATAATAAGAGGAGCGCCATAAGTCATTCGGATAGCCGGACACTTACGATTTTGCTAGGAGCTTGACCCTGGGTGGCCATTCCTCCCCGCCGTCTTCGGCATCGGAGGTGTAGTCCGGAAGAAGGGTCTTCCCCTTCTTGGACCCTCCGGCCTTCCTAGTTGGGGCGGCCTTTCTCTTCTTTCCTCCCCCGTTGGAGGGGGAGAGGCTTTTTCTTCTTCTCCTTCCTCCTCCTCGTCTTCGGAGGTGGAGGGTGCGTCGGGGTTGTCGGGCGATGAATCCGACACCACCAGGCGCCGGGAGCTCTTTCGAGTCCTCGTGGCCTTCTTCTTGGCCTTCTTCTTCGGCACCACGTGAGGTGTCGGAACCAGCAGCTTTGTTAAGCGGGCGTCCACTGGGTCTTCGGGCAAGGGAGCCGGACAGTCGATTTGTCCGGCCTTCTTCTGCCAATCCTGTCAAAAATATCGGAGTTTAGATCCCGCATAGAATCAAATCTATGAAAAACAAATACCCCGTAAAGGGAAAATTAAGCTCACCGCGCTGGCTTGGCGCTTGGCGCAGAATCCGCGATCCTCGGTGATGGGAGGGGAGACCTCAGAGCTTTTGAATAGCACCTTCAAGGCATCCTCGTGCTTTGTGTCGAAAAGCTGAGACAAAGTCTGGTGCTGGGCTGGGTCGAACTCCCACAAGCTGAAAGCCCGTCGTTGACACGGGAGAATCCGGCGGAAGAGCATGACCTGGACTATGGTGACAAGTTTAACCTTCCTGCCGATCAGGTCTTTGATGCAGGTTTGAAGTCCGGTCACCTCCGCCGAATTACCCCATGACAGGCCCGTCTCTTTCCAAGATGTGAGCCGTGTGGGGATGCCAGATCGGAATTCGGGGGCCGCTGCCCATTCTGGGTCACGCGGCTCGGTGATATAGAACCACCCCGATTGCCACCCTTTGATAGTCTCTACGAAGGCACCCTCGAGCCATGTAACGTTAGCTATCTTGCCCACCATGGCGCCTCCGCACTACGCTTGGCGGCCGCCCACGACCTTCGGCTTGACGCTGAAGATCTTCAGCCATAGGCCAAAATGAGGCTGGATGCGGAGGAAGGCCTCGCACACGACGATGAACGTCAAGATGTTGAGGATGAAGTTCGGAGCCAGATCGTGGAAGTCCAGGCCGTAATAGAACATGAGCCCCCGGACGAACGGATGGAGAGGAAAACCCAGTCCACGGAGGAAATGGGGGAGAAAAGCAACCCTCTCATGGGGCCTGGGGGTGGGGATGAGTTGCCCCGCATCTGGAAGCCGGTGCGCGATGTCGTTAGACAGGTATCCGGCCTTCCTCAACTCTTTAATTTGCCCCTCCGTGACGGAGGAGGCCATCCATCTACCTCCCGCTCCGGAACTGATTGGAGAAGGTTGAGGTGGGAAGTGCGGGCTTGGGCGTTGGAGCTCGAGCGCGCGGGGACGGATAAGCGAAGGAGGAAGAAGGCGTAAATGGAAAGGGTAGATGCTTATCCCCTTATATGGGCAGCCAAAACTACGAGCCCCCACCGGCCTAATAAAACTCGATTATCTCCCAAGCATCGCGGTTAATGGCGTGGTTGGGTTACCCACGCCCGTATTGATGAGAATCCCGGAATAAGGGGACACGATCTCTGCTTTGACAAGACGTGCCAAGGAAACTGCCTCGCTAAATGCGCTGAGGTGGAATAGTGAAATGAATGAAAGCCTGGCCGTAGCGTGATGTCACGCTGCGGAATACGTCAGCAGATTAGATTGGTGCAAATATTATTCTCTCTATGGTGGCATGTGGAACTTGTTTTGCAGAGCCGGACACTATCCTGGTGTTCAACATCTTCTATGAAGTATTCGGAGGAGGAACCCGCCTTGCAATGTCGAAGACAACTTGCTCGCCGGACTCGTCGTCATTAAAGCCTGGTTCAGGGGCTACTGAGGGAGTCCTGGATTAGGGGGTGTCTAGATGGCCGGACTATGACCTTTGGCCGGACTCCCGGACTATGAAGATACAAGATTGAAGACCCCGTCCCGTGTCCGGATGGGACTTTCCTTGGCGTGGAAGGCAAGCTTGGCGATACGATATGAAGATCTCCTCCCATTGTAACCGACTCTATGTAACCCTAGCCCTCTCCGGTGTCTATGTAAACCGGAGAGTTTTAGTGCGTAGGACGAACAACAATCATACCATAGGCTAGCTTCTAGGGTTTAGCCTCTCTGATCTCGTGGTAGATCTACTCTTGTACTACCCATATCATCAATATTAATCAAGCAGGAGTAGGGTTTTACCTCCATCGAGAGGGCCCGAACCTGGGTAAAAACATCGTGTCCCTTGTCTCCTGTTACCATCCGCCTAGACGCATAGTTCGGGACCCCCTACCCGAGATCCGCCGGTTTTGACACCGACAACCATCAAGACCAGAATTCTTGAACTTAGTCCCATTGTCAGTTCTGATGTGCTTGATCTTCACACCAAAGTTGGTTGAAGCCCTCGAGGAAAATCGTTTGAAGATTTCCTGCACTTCATGTTTGTAAGTGACAATGTGTACCCATGTGTAACGAGAATAGTCATCAACAATAACAAAGCCATATAGAGATGCATCATTTGAAACAGTAGAATAATGATTAGGACCAAAGAGATCCATGTGAAGCAATTCGAATGGACGAGTAGTGGTCATGATAGTCTTTGCTGGATGCTTGGCCTTGGTCATCTTTCCAGCTTCACAAGCTCCGCATAAGTGATCCTTGAGGAATTTGACATTCTCAATGCCAATGACATGCTTCTTCTTCGCAAGCGTGTGCAAATTCCTCATGCCAGCATAACCAAGTCGTCGATGCCATAGCCAGCCTTCTGAAGCTTTTGCCAGTAAGCACACGGCTGGTTGTGGTCCTGTAGAGAAATCAACAATATACAGATCTCCTCTCCTAAAGCCCTCGAAGACTTTGGAATGGTCAGCTTCCATGATCACAACACAATGATATGTTCCAAAGACAACAACCATATCGAGATCACAAAGCATTGAGACAGACATGAGGTTGTATCCTAAGGACTCGACAAGCATGACTTTGTCCATGTGTTGATCCTTTGAGATCGCAACCTTACCTATACCCAATACCTGACTTTTGCCTTTGTCAGCGAAGATGATGTGCTTCAGATGTGACAGTGATAAGGGAGCATCCATCAATAGGTTCTTGTCACCAGTCATGTGATTTGTACATCCACTATCGAGGACCCACTCGTTTGCTTTGGGCTGATCATCCTGCAGATGAATTAGTGCATCTTACGAACTCATATACTTCATCAGTGAAGAATATGACGTCAAATTCATCAGTTCAATTTCATCAAGCAATAACACAGATAAGCAGTGTGAGGACGTGTGAAATGAAAGTTCATTTCATCATGATTCGCTTGCGTCCTTTCAAGCAATTTTTGTCAGGCCCCCAGCAAATTCTTCAAACGGTAAAGCACGTCTGGAGACCTGACCCTGCATAAGAGATTAGTTCTTTTTCTTCACCACCCACATCTGAAGGGGTGGCAAAGAGTTCATCACTCTACTGGCACCATATGAGAAAGGTGGCATAGAAGCCAATCCATTTTGTTTCATATAAGAGGGGTTAGGGTAAGCATATGAATAAGCAAAGAAATTCTTCGAGGACTTATGAACATAATGATTTGAAGAATAATGCACATATTCATAGCCCTTAGCTCTACCATACGAAACAGAGTTGTTAGCACGATGATGATCATATGAGGACTTTGATCCTTTTGAGGAATTTGATCCATGTGAAGAATTAGGTCCATATGAAGAATTGGATCTGGGGTTCCTGTTCTTCACAGGTGGTGTCATGAGGACATTCACCTGAAGACTTTCAACATAACTTTTGGGGACCCAGATTTTCTTCATAGGGGAACCGTTCCTGTAGTTAGTCCCAACATATCTAGCAAATACTTCACCATTCTGATTTTTGAACAGTTTATAGTTGGAGTCAAATGACTCATCAGAAGAATGACGAGATTCACATGTAAAGCCAGATAAGTTAGATGGATCAAATGGAGGTCCCTTTGCAGCAACCCATGAGGTTTTGGGGTACTGCTCAGGCTTCCAATATGTTCCATTAGCATTGAGTTTCCTCTCAAAGGCAATACCCTCTTTCCTAGGGTTTCTGTTGAGGATCTGCTTTTTAAGCACATCACAAAGAATCTGATGCCCTTTGAGGCTTTTGTACATGCCTGTTGTCGGTGTCAAAACCGACGGATCTCGGGTAGGGGGTCCCGAACTATGGTCTAGGCCGATGGTAACAGGAGACAAGGGACACGATGTTTTTACCCAGGTTCGGGCCCTCTCGATGGAGGTAAAACCCTACTCCTGCTTGATTAATATTGATGATATGGGTAGTACAAGAGTAGATCTACCACGAGATCAGAGAGGCTAAACCCTAGAAGCTAGCCTATGGTATGATTGTTGTTCGTACTACGGACTAAAACTCTCCGGTTTATATAGACACCGGAGAGGGCTAGTGAGGGAGTTCCGGACTAGGGGGTGTCCGGATAGCCGAACTATCATCATCGGCCGGACTCCAAGACTATGAAGATACAAGATTGAAGACTTCGTCCCGTGTCCGGATGGGACTTTCCTTGGCGTGGAAGGCAAGCTTGGCGATACGGATATGTAGATCTCCTACCTTTGTAACTGACTTTGTGTAACCCTAGCCCTCTCTGGTGTCTATATAAACCGGATGGTTGTAGTCCATAGGACGAACAACAATCATACCATAGGCTAGCTTCTAGGGTTTAGCCTCCTTGATCTCGTGGTAGATCCACTCTTGTAACACACATCATCAATATTAATCAAGCAGGACGTAGGGTTTTACCTCCATCAAGAGGGCCCGAACCTGGGTAAAACATCGTGTCCCTCGTCTCCTGTTACCATCCGCCTAGACGCACAGTTCGGGGCCCCCTACCCGAGATCCGCCGGTTTTGACACCGACATTGGTGCTTTCATTGAGAGTTCCTCTGTGCCGTCACCATCAGGAAGGATGCCTTTTCCCGTCTTTAAAGATGGTGCCGTCGTCAAGGGAGCTTTGGCCGCCGGCCAGACTATCCGGCTAGGCGGTTTTCTCATGACCGCCTGTTCGGCCACCGCCCCGACAATGACCTCTCAAGTCATTAAAAGCGATCTTCACGTCAGCTCGGAATTCACCGAGCAGCTAGATCCGATTGAGCTCTCCTCCGTAAACGAGCTCTTGGATCGCATCGCCGCCCTGGGAGTCGCTACCGACTATGATCAGATTGGGCTTAAAACCGATCTGAGAGAAATTAACCCTCCCCAGGTTACCCACCACGTTGTCGTGGTAGAGGAACAATGCGGCGACTCTTCTTCTATGTTAAAATCCAACTATGTCCGGATTCCGGATCCCTCCATGCCGGATTCCCGCGGAGGGACGGACGCTAATCAAATACTGAACCTAAAGTTAGGCATCGGACCAGATCTGTTGGAAAGCGCTCAGCAAACCAAGCTTCCGAATCCGGAAGCTTCTTGGCCTTTGAGCCTCAGATCGGGCGGGGTTCCGAACTTAATTCCACCCACCCACCCAAACATAAGCGATCTATCTCAAATACGGCAAGAACCCGATGAAACAGTACATCATTACTGGGCCAGATTCCTCCTGGTTATGAACAGGATAAAGGACTGCCGTGAAGAAAGCGCGATTTCAATCTTCTGCAACAATTTCACGGACAAGGGAATCATAAACGCCATCAGTCGTCGCAAAGTTTCACGCTTCGCCGACCTAGCGACCATTGTACAAAAATACTGCGTGATGGAGAGTGCCTGGAAAACCGAAACTAGGTTTTGGGACAATCCGGCCCTGAATACAAACCCAGTCCGAAATAAAAGGGTGCTTCATACTCAAGCACCTGGGTTAAAAACCAAAAAGCAAAAAAACCCTAAGAGGTATGGAACCGTACTCGAGGGATGGCTCAACGGACCCTGCAAAATCCACAGTACAGAGGGCGCCACTCCAACACATAGCCTTCGAGCGTGTTGGATACTACGCAGGTGGCCAAAAGTGGCATAGGCTTTTTAGCCCCGGGCAACCAACCCAGCAGTACCAGTACGGTATTAAAAGTCTTCGAGACTTTCGCATCAAATAACATGCGGAAACGAACAATCCGCAGCCTCGCCGAAGTCTACCAAGTAGCAACAACAAATCCATGGAGCGACACGGCTTTCACCTTCAACGCTAGCGACGAACCTAAATTCCGAACAGCTAGAGCACCAGCCGCATTGGTCCTCAGTCCGATAGTGGACGGTTTCCGTCTTACTAAGGTACTCATGGATGGCGGCAGCGGATTAAACCTCATCTATGAGGAAACCCTTCAAAAAATGGAAATTGACTGGAGCCGCATTGAGCGAAGCAGCACAACCTTCAGAGGGATAATCCCTAGTCAAGAAGTACGCTGCATAGGAAAAATCACACTAGATGTAGTGTTCGGCTCACCGGACAATTACAGGTCCGAGGAGGTCACGTTCCAAGTGGCCCCATTCGGCAGCGGATATCATGCTTTGTTAGGGCGAGAGGCATTCACAATCTTCCAAGCTATACCCCACTACGGGTACATGAAGCTCAAAATGCCCGGACCCAATGGGATAATCACTCTTGCCAGTGATCCAGATACAGCACTCCGCGCTGAAAATAAGACAGCCGCACTGGCCCTAGAGGCATTGTCCGAAGCCCTAGCGGCAGAGGAACTAACTACGCTGCGCTCCATGGTGGATAGGGACGATGTGATACTCGATAAGAGGTCCAAGTCCACCTCTTTTAAACCAGCAGACGAAATAGTCAAATTTCAGGTCCATCCAACGGACCCCACAAAGACGGCCTCCATTGGGGCACAATTAAGTCCTGATGTCGAAGCCGCACTACAAGAATTCCTTCTGGAAAATTGGGACATTTTTGTCTGGCACCCTTCAGACATGCCAGGAATCCCATGCAGGCTGGCAGAGCACAGCCTAAATATCCTAAAAGGATTCAAGCCAGTCAAACAAGCTCTTCGGTGATTTTCCAAACCCAAAAGACAGGCAATGGGAGAGGAGCTAGCCAAACTCTTAGAAGCCGGATTCATCAGAGATATAAAACATTCGGACTGGCTAGCCAATCTAGTAATGGTACCAAAAAAGGACAAATCCTGGTGCCTCTGCGTCGATTTTAAAGACCTTAACAAGGCCTATCCAAAGGACCCTTTCCCCCTCCCTCGCATCGACCAAATCATCGATGCTACCGCAGGGCACGATTCATTGTGCTTCCTCGATGCATACTCCGGATACCATCAAATCAAGATGGCGGAGAAAGACCAGGCCGCAACGGCATTCATTACTCCATATGGGCCATTCTGCTTCAACACAATGCCCTTCGGACTCAAAAACGCCGGCGCAACATATCAGCGCATGATTCAAACATGTCTGGCTACCCAGATAGGCAAAACAGTAGAGGCATACATAGACGATGTGGTCGTCAAGACCAAACACGTCGAAACTCTAATAGAAGACTTGAGGGTGACATTCGATAACCTCCGAGCATATGACATTAAGCTCAATCCGGAAAAATGCGTCTTCGGCGTACCAGCCGGAAAGCTCTTGGGCTTCATCGTATCCGGTAGAGGAATTGAAGCAAACCCGGCCAAAATCCGAGCTCTGTCACAATTGGATATTCCAAAAGACCTCAAGCAGATATAAAAACTAACCAGATGCGTAGCGGCCTTAAGTCACTTCATCTCCCATCTGGGAGAAAAGGCTTAGCCCCTCTACCGCCTCCTCCGGCGTACCGAACATTTCGAATGGATGGATGCTGCCACAGCCGGACTCAAAGAAATAAAGGCCATACTGGCAACAAATCCGGTCCTGGCCGCGCCCAACCTGGGCGAACCTATGTTATTATATATCGCAGCAACACATCAAGTTGTCAGCGCGGTACTCGTCGTTGAACGAGAAACAGAAGGGCACAGATTCCCTCTTCAAAAACCAGTGTACTACGTATCCACTGTTCTAACTCCATGCAAATCCCGGTACCCACATTATCAAAAGATAGCGTATGCGGTGTTCATGGCATCCCGGAAGCTGCGACACTACTTTCAAGAGTGTTCTATAACGGTGGCCTCCGAAGTACCTCTCAACGATATTATAAACAATCACGACGCAACGGGCAGGATTGCAAAATGGGCTATCGAGCTCTTACCATTTGACATAACCTACAAACCACAGCGAGCTATAAAGTTGCAGGTTCTGGCTGACTTCGTCGCCGAATGGACCGAAGCCGAACTCCCTAAAGAGTACGGCGCGTACTCTAACTGGATCATGCATTTCGACGGATCCAAAATGTTGGCTGGCTTGGGGGCTGGCGTCGTCCTGACGTCCCCAACTGGAGACACAATCCAATACGTACTTCAAATAATGTACATGGACTCCAACAACGCAGCCGAATACGAGGCCCTTCTACATGGCCTCCGGATGGCAATCTCCATGGGCATTCAACGCCTAGAGGTGCGCGGGGATTCAAACCTCGCAATATCCCAAGTAAATGGAGACTTTGGCACCAAAGATCCAAAAATGGCAGCTTACCGCAACATCGTCCTAAAAATGTCAGCTCGGTTCGAAGGACTCGAATTCCACCATGTAGCCCGGGATAATAACCAGGCAGCAGACGTGTTAGCACGCATCGGCGCGAAACGAGACGTCGTCCCTCCAAACATCTTCCTGGAACGGCTCTTTAAGCCATCTGTATTATGGGAAGAGGAGTCCAGAAATAACAATCCGGAGCCAGCTGCATCACCTAACTCAGACCATTCTGACACAATCGGCGGGTCAGCCAATGAAATAACACCTTCAACTCACGAAATAATGGCAGTAATTGCCCCGTGGACAGAACCATTCCTAGCCTACTTAATTCGGCAAGAACTTCCCGAAGACCAAAATGAGGACCGCTGCATAGTCCGGCGATCTAAAGCCTACAAGGTCCATGAGGGAGAACTTTATAAGAAAAGCACAATCGGAGTCCTTCAAAGGTGTATCTCCAAAGAGGAAGGGCGAAATCTCATGGCTGAAATTCACGCCGGACTCGGCGGGCACCACGCTGTAGCCCGGGCCCTTGTAGGCAAGGCCTTCCGTACAGGATTTTATTGGCCGACAGCCCGGGCAGATGCTCAGGACTTAGTCCAATGATGCGTCGGTTGCCAGCTCTTTGCTAATCAGAGCCACATGCCACCCACCGCCCTCAAAACTATACCCATTACCTGGCCGTTCGCGGTCTGGGGGCTTGACATGGTTGGACCCCTTAAAGGGGGAACCCACAAGCACAAATACTTATTGGTCATGGTGGACAAATTCACCAAATGGATTGAGGCCAAGCCGGTTAAAACGGCAGAATCCGGACCGGTGATAGACTTCATATCCGGGGTAGTACACCATTTTGGCGTCCCCCACAACATCATCACTGATAACGGCACGAACTTCACAGCCGATGAGGTTAAATTCTGGTGCAAAAACATGGGCATCAAGCTCGATTACGCTTCAGTCTATCACCCCCAAACTAACGGTCAAGTCGAGCGAGCAAATGGTCTAATCATGAGCGGCATCAAACCCAGACTAGTGCGGTCCCTCAAGGAATCTAACACGCACTGGGTAGAGGAGCTCGACTCCGTACTCTGGGGGCTGCGGACCACGCCAAACCGAACTACTGGATTCACACCATTTTTATGGTATACGGCGCAGAGGCAGTTCTGCCCTGCGATATGATTCATGACTCACCTCGTGTGCGCGTGTACAAAGAAAGAGAAGCCGAGTTGGATCGGCAGGACAGTTTGGACGCCTTAGAGGAGGAGCGGGACGTGGCAAAGGCTCGTTCCGCATTTTATCAGCAGCTGGCTTGAAGATATCAAAGCAGAGAAGTACAGGCCAAAACTTACAATGTTGGCGAACTCGTTTTACGCCTGTCGGACAAGAAAAAGGACAAACTTAAGCCCAAGTGGGAAGGTCCCTTCATCATCGACCAAGTCCTGACCGGTGGAGCATACCGTCTACGTAAAGCATCTGACAACTGACTCGAGCCGAACCCATGGAACGCAGCTCGTCTCCGAAGATTCTACGCCTAACGCCGGACTCAGAATTCGTCTCACTCCCCCGTCCACCTTTTTATATTTTTTACTGTCTCTTGTCCCCCTCCTTCTTCCCACTTTTTTTCAATACCTTTTATAGGCTGATTTGCGCTTTGTTCGCACACACTTGATGTGCTCGTAGCACTCATTATACCTGGGGGCTTCTTTAACAGAAGCTTATTCATACGGGCTTCATGCCCAATACATGTGTCATACTTCCGCATGTACCTTTTAGTCACCATTGTATGCATCGATATGACTTAAGTTTTGGCCAAGCTGGGTTGCCTGGCTCCTGTGCTTACCCCTACGTTCCCGATTGTTCGGCTAGGAGGTAAAGGGAGCACCTCTGCGATTGCTACTGCCGGGTCATCCGGATGTGTACCTCAGACTGGGTGAAGCCGAAAGCTAGCGTTCTTAAGAGAATATTCGGTCAGTGACTTGAAAGATGATTTATTACTTACTTATTTATCTGCCCCCAGATGCTTTTTCTGCTATTTTCGCAGTCCGGCATTGCACTTTAGGGCATGCCTCCCAGGGAAAGGAACCCTTAACGGAACTATTCTCCCTGGAAGATGTTTCTTACTAACCACGTAATATAACATAGCTAGTTGGGCACTTGTCTGATAAAGCAATTATGACCCCGACGCCTTGTCTCCATGCATGCCCCGGTTCTTTTATAACCGTAAGGGTATTCGGACACACTTCAGACTGTTGGGTCCCGAGGTTGAAGCGAAACGGTCCGCAAAGACAAACGATCTACAATCCGGCTAGAAGGCATTTTACATGTCATTTCAAATTACATCGTCAAACTGACTGATTGTACTCCTCCTTAATCCCATCTAACAGGCTGTCTAATTTACAGTCCTGTTGGGAATATTTCGCGGCCAGTTCTACTTGGTCGTACATCAAGCTCACAGGGATCTCCTTCCCATCAGGCCCCGCAGGTCCGACCTCGGCCATGTGGTTTGGGTCAGCCTTCGGGTAACGCGTCTTCACCATGGCCCAGGCCTCCCTGGTGCCCTGACGGCAGGCTGATATCTTCCACAAACGGAGGCATCGCCGTGCTCCCTGAAGCTTCTCAGCAAGCTCACCACGGCCCTCGGGTAGGGAGACGGATGGCCATAAAGCCTGAACGACGCCACTCATCGCCTGCCGAACACGTTCGAGCAATTGCACCAGCTCGGGAAGTTGGTCACCCGTTGACCCAGGAATTTCCTCCGCAGGGCGACCTGTGAGCACACCTAAAGACATATTTCTGTCAATCGACTTCCTTGCCGAATTCTTCTTTTCAAAGGAATTTGCTCAAGCACTTACTCTAAATGCCACGACGAAGCCGCTGATTCTCCTTCACGGAGCCAGACAGCTGGGCCCGAACACCTTTCAGCTCTTCTCCTAGCTGGGTGTGGGCATCTTGGAGCTTGTTTCTCTCCTGCTGCACCTTCATAAGCACTCTCTCACCGGCCTTTAGCTGACGCAGTAGCTGTTGCTTGTCCGGATCTAGTCCGGCGCCCTCTGCAATATTATTGTCAGATTCACGCTGCACTTTGTTAATTAATTATCTTTTCAAAGTACGTCTTACCAGCGGGGGTCTCTGTGGCTCCCCCTGTGGCGGCCAGTGCGGCCTCAAGTTGGGCCTTGCACTCTTGGAGCTCCTGGGACGGATGGGTATTCTTCTCCGTAAGATCCTGCATAACAATTGATCCTTAAATCAGTTATTTTAACTATTTTAAGTCTCGGGGGCTACTGGCATATATAACTATTAAAATTACTTACCCGTATGTCTTTCACATACTGCTCTGTGGCTCGGGTTAACCCGTCTTGAGCGGCACGGAGGTGCACGTTTCCCGCATCAAAGGCATTTAACGCCTCCGAGGAGAAACACGCGTCACGAAGAACTATCCGGCGACGCCTGTGATTCATGGCACTTTCCACCTCAGACCGGGTGGCGGACAGCCTGTCGGCATCCTCCATCAGAGGAGCGTCCGGCTCATGCCTTGTATTCACCTCCCCTCCTGGACCATGCGTTGGAGCATGGCTGGCGGAGGCTTGATTGGCAACCTCTCCGGACACTGTCCGGCGAGCGCTCTTTCTGGAAAAGTTATGAGCATTAATATACCTCCTGGGGATCCTTCCCTTAAAAATAGCGGTGCTCCGTACCGTTGCGGCAATGTTTTGGTTATCGTCGCACTCCTCTTCCGCCTGCTGGGCCGGACTGACCCTTGTTGGTCGGCCGCCGCGGGTTCGGCTTCCCGCCTTAAAGGCACCTCCTGCGATGCACCATCAGTATGGGATGGTCAGAATTGAGCGCGGATCAAATGATGGTGTCAAGGCCTCGGTCGTAGTCACCTGGGAGGCCGGAAACAAACCGGGGTAGTCAGCCATAATGGCGACTAGGGCATTGTCCATGCTAAGTTGGTGGAACACCCCGTCAATCAGCTCCACCTTTATGTCTGAATCCTCTTCGGAGGTCGGATCAACGGATCGTTCCGGATCCTCGGGCTGTGGAGTTAGGCTTCGTATGCCCTCCACGTCCCGGCGCAGCTCCTGCGTCAAAATCACAGAGTAAGATACTTGACTTTGAAAGTATGGATCGGGTAGATGAACATCCGCTTACCCAGCTCCGAGGGTTATTCATAGAGAATCCATTCAACGGATTCGTGCGGAGGAAGTCCTCCTCCTCTCCCTTGTACAAGCCGAACAGGATCTTTGCCAGATCGGCCGCCGAGCCTGGCCCTTTGCGGCCATGACGGGTGGCGTCATCTTCCCCGTTGAAATCCCACATAGGGTGGCCCCTATATTGGAGTGGCTGCACCCCTCGCATAATGCACGTGGCCATGACTCCGATCATGGTCAATCCGGAGTGGGCCAGTAACCTAATCCGGCCCATCAGATAATGGACGCTCCTATCATCTTCCCATTGAGGGCTCCGCGGGCGCCAACTCAGGCGTTTCTTCAAGGGAGCATTGCTGAACTCCAGGAGGCTGATCCGAACTGGATCCGGCAGAGGGGCATCCTCCATGTAGAACCATTCCGAAGGCCAGTCTTCGGACGCCTTCTTCGGGGTGCCGGATAGATATCCGGTCCCGGCGATGCGCCATATTTCGGCTCCGCCCACTTGATATATCGACCCCTCATGAGAACGGGGTACGAGGCAAAACAATCTCTTCCACAGCGCAAAATGGGGCTCGATGCCCAAGAACAGCTCGCAAAGAGCTACGAAGCCCGCGATGTGCAAAATGGAGGCGGGCGTGAGGTGGTGAAGCCGGAGTCCGTAGAACTCTAGGAGCCCCCGGAGAAACGGGTGTATGGGAAATCCAAGTCCCCTTATTAGATAGGGGACAAAGCATATCCGCTCCCCTTTGGAAGGGTTGGGGACGCTCTCCGCCTGCTTTCCTCCCTTGTAGGTGGCTAGTCCGGCTCGAACCGGAACCATGAAAGCTGGGGGAAGATATCCCTCGGTTTGGAGCGCCACTAGCTCGCTGTGTGGAACTGAGCATCTCCCCCAATCTCCTAGCTTAGGGCTGGGAGCGCGAGAGGAGGAGCCGCGTCGACTATCCATGATGGAATGGATTTTTGTCAGAGGCGCTTCGATGAGAACTTGCGGATGGAGGATGGTGTGAGCTGGATCTAGATCCTCGCCTCTCTTATAGGTGGCTCGTTCGCACGGCTAGGGGGTAAAATGTAAAAATACCCCAGCCTTTCGCATTCGTACGACACGTGGAAGAAGGCCATTATTGGGCGTAGAAGCCAAGGAGCGCAACATTTATAAGGAAGCCGGACACTATTCGACGGGAGCGTGAAGTTTAAGGAGAACCCGCCTTGCAACGCCGAAGACAATATACGCGCCAGACTCGTCGACGCTGAAGCCCGGTTCGGGGGCTACTGAGGGAGTTCTGGACTAAGGGGTGTCCGGATAGCCGAACTATCATCATCGGCCGGACTCCAAGACTATGAAGATACAAGATTGAAGACTTCGTCCCGTGTCCGGATGGGACTTTCCTTGGCGTGGAAGGCAAGCTTGGCGATATGGATATGTAGATCTCCTACCTTTGTAACTGACTTTGTGTAACCCTAGCCCTCTCCGGTGTCTATATAAACCGGATGGTTGTAGTCCATAGGACGAACAACAATCATACCATAGGCTAGCTTCTAGGGTTTAGCCTCCTTGATCTCGTGGTAGATCCACTCTTGTAACACACATCATCAATATTAATCAAGCAGGACGTAGGGTTTTACCTCCATCAAGAGGGCCCGAACCTGGGTAAAACATCGTGTCCCTCGTCTCCTGTTACCATCCGCCTAGACACACAGTTCGGGACCCCCTACCCGAGATCCGCCGGTTTTGACACCGACAGCTAGGGTTACACAGAGTCGGTTACAATGGGAGGAGATCTTCATATCGTATCGCCAAGCTTGCCTTCCACGCCAAGGAAAGTCCCATCCGGACACGGGATGGAGTCTTCAATCTTGTATCTTCATAGTCCGGGAGTCCGGCCAAAAGTCATAGTCCGGCCATCCGGACACCCCCTAATCCAGGATCCCTCAGTAGCCCCCAAACCAGGCTTCAATGACGACGAGTCCGGCGCGAAAGTTGTCATCGGTATTGCAAGGCGGGTTCTTCTTTAAATTCTCTGTACCCGTCAAATAGTGTCCGGCTTCTAGTGCATGATGCCCTCCTCGGCTTCTGTTCCCCATAATGACCATCTTCCACGTGTCAAACGAATGCGAAAAGCCAGGGGATTTTTT
>NC_041385.1:716415971-716452631 GCF_002162155.2 Triticum dicoccoides
CCATAAAAGAGACAGGGATCAGGGATTTAGATCCAATTCACACCATCTTCCCTCCGCGAGCCTTCATCAGAGTGCCTCCGACAGGGATCCATTCCACCATGGTCGGTCGGTGCAGCTCCTCCTCTCGCCTCTCCAGCCCTCGGCCCGGAGATTGGGGGCGGTGTTCCATCCCGCATAGCGAGTTAGTAGTGCTTCAGTCCAAGGGGCTTCTCCCCCCAGCATATATGGTCCCAGTTCGAGCCGGGATTGCTACCTATAGCGGCAGAGAGTAGGCGGAGAGCGTCCCCAATCCCTCTCAAGGAGAGCGGGTATGCCTAGTCCCTTATTTGATGAGAGGACTCGGATTTCCAATTCATCCGTTTCTCCGAGGGTTGCTAGAGTTCTACGGCCTCCAGCTACACAACCTCACGCCCGCCTCCATTCTGCACATTGCAGGCTTCGTGGTCCTCTGCGAGCTGTTCTTGGGCATTGAAGCCCATTTCGCGCTGTGGAAGAGGTTGTTTTGCCTTGTGCCCCGTTCTCAGGAGGGGTCTATTTATCAAGTGGGCAGAGCCGAACTATGGCGCATCGCCGGGACTGGATATCTATCCGGTACCCCAAAGAGGACGTCCGAGGACTGGTCCTCGGAGTGGTTCTATATAGATGACGTCCCCCTGCCGGACCCTGTACGGATCGGCCTCCCTGAGTTCAATAATGCTCCGTTGAAGAAGCGCCTGAGCTGGCACCCGCGGAACCCTCAGAGAGAAACTGACAGGGACATCCTTTACCTGATGAGCCGGATAAGGTTGTTGGCTCATTCCGGACTGACCATGATCAAGGTCCTGGCCATATGCATTACGCGAGGGGTGCATCCGCTTCAATACAGAGGCCACCCTATGTGGGATTTCAACGGGGAGGATGATGCCACCCAGTGCGGTCGTAAGGGGCCAGATTCGGCCGCCACTTTAACGAGAATCTTATCTGCTTTGTACAAGGGAGAGGAAGAGGAATTCCTCCGTGTCAACCCGGAGGGCAGATTCTCCATGTACAATCCTCCCAGTTGGGTGAGCGAACATTTTCACCTGCCGACCCGCTTTCGAAATTCCCGTAATTGAGTACTTAGTCTAACAATGTTAACGCAGGAGCTGCGCCAGACTGTGAAGGAGATAAACAGCCCTCCTCCACAACCCGAGGACCCGGAACGGTCCCTCGATCCGGACTCCCAGGAGGACACGGACTTATGTGCGGAGTTAATTGAAGGGGTGTTTCATCAATTGAGTAGGGATAACACCCTAGTGGCCATTACGGCCGACTATCCCGGACTACTTCCAGCCTCAAAGGTAACCAAGACCGAAGTCCCAGTATTTTTAAGGAGATCCATCCATTCTCTATCTTGAATGCCATGAACTAATAGTGTTTCATTTCGCAGGGTAAATCCTTGAGGCGGAAGGCCGAGCCCGCGGCGAGCAGCCAACAAGGGCCGATGAAGCCAGGTGGGCCAAAAAGAAGTGCGGACCAGATCGAGACTCCGGCGCAATGGTACGGCGTGCAAATTTAATGCCTAGGGTTTATGCCCTTGAGTCTTACTAACGCTCATGATTTTCTTAGAAAGAAGAGAGCCCATCGGGCTATATCCGCTGGCCAAGGTTCAAGGTCGGGTCCGGAAGCGGAGACGGGCACCGGGCGCGCCTCGGGCGTTCCTCCGACAGAGGACGCAGACGGGCTATCTGCCACCAATTCAGAGGTGGAGAGTGCCCTGAACCACAGGCGTCGCCGGACTGTTCTTCGTGACACATGTTTTTTTCCAGAGGCGTTGGACGCCTTTAATACAGGAGATGCGTATCTCCGTGCTGCTCAAAATGGTCTAGCCAGAGCCATAGAGCAGTATGTAAAAGACATACAGGTGAGTAAAATTGAAGGTTATATATGTCAGTAGCCCCTGAGACTTGAAACAGTGAAGATAACTGTTTTAAGGATCATGTGCTATGCAGTGTCTTACAAAGAAGAATACGCAACTGTCCCAGGAGCTTGAAGAGTACAAGGCCCAACTCAAGGCCGCACTGGCCGCTTCAAAAAATGCCAAGGAGACGCCCTCAGGTAATATATGCTTCGAAAGATAATTCCGTTGTGAAGCGCGACAGGTGTGCAACTCTGACTATAATAGTGCAGATGGGGCCGGAACAAATCCGGACAAGCAGCAACTCCTATGCCAACTAAAGGCTGGCGAGAGCGTGCTGACGAGGGTGAGGCAAGAGAAGAACAAACTTCAAGACACCAATACCCAGCTGGGCGAGGAACTAAAGGATGTTCGTATTCAGCTGTCTGCTTCCGTAAAGGAGAATCAGCGACTTCGACGCGGCATTTTTAGTAAGTGCTTGAACAAATCTTCGAAAAAAGAATTCGGTGAGGAAGTCGATTAACAGAGCTATGTCTGTAGGTCTGCTGACAGGTCGTCCTGCGGAGGAAATGCCCGGTTCAATGGGAGACCTTCTTCCCGAGCTGTTGCAACTACACGAACGAGTTCGGCAGGCAATGCAGAGCGTCATTCAGGCTATGTGGCCATCCCTCTCCATGCCCGAAGGCCTTGGGGAGCTTACGAAGAAGCTAGAGGGAGTGCGGCAGCGCTTCCGGTTGTGGAAGATATCGGCCTACCGTCAAGGTGCCAGGGAGGCCTGGGCCATGGTGAAGACTCGGTACACGAAGGCTGACCCAAACCACATGGCCGAGGTCGGCCCTATGGGTCCTGACGGAAAGGAGATCCCTGTCAGCTTAGTATATGGCCAGGTAGAGCTGGCTGCAAAGTATTCCCAACAGGACTATAAATTAGACCGCCTGTTGGATGGTATTGAAGAAGAATATACCGAGTCGGATTGACTCTGTAATTTAAAATGACATGAAAAATGCCTTCTAGCCGGATTGTAGATCGTTTGTCATTGCGGAGCTTTTCACTTCGACCTCTGGACCCTATAGTCCGGAGTGTGTCCGAATACCCTCTCGATTATGTAAGAATCGGGGCATGCATGGAGACAAGGCGTAGGGGTCATAATTGCTTTAGCAGACAAGTGCCCAACTAGTTATGTTATATTACATGGTTAGTAAGAAACATCTTCTAGGGAGAATAGTTCCGTTAGGGGTTCCTTTCCCTGGGAGGCATGCCCTAAAGTGCATGTCTGAACTGCTAAAAAGAGCAGAAAAGCATCTGGGGGCAGATAAATAAACACGAAAGATCATATTTTAGTTCACCGACCGAATATTCCCTTAAGAACGCTAGCTTTCGGCTTCACCCAGTCCGAGGTACACATCCGGCTGACCCGGCAGTAACAATCACAGAGGTGCTCCCTTTACCACCTAGCCGAACGAACAGGAACGTAGGGGTAAGCACAGGAGCCAGGCAACCCAGCTTGGCCAAAACTTAAGTCATATCGATGCATATAATGGTGTATAAAAGGTTCATGTGGAAGTGTCACACATGTTTTGGGCATGAGGCCCGTTTTATGTAAACTTTTGATAAAGAAGCCCCTAGGTATGATGAGCGCGGGTGGCGCATCAAGTATGTGCGAACAATGCACATGCAAGCCCCTAAGGGCTTGGGAAAAAAGGTAGGGAGAGGGAGCGAAATCCCGGACAGCTAATGTGAAAAAATAAAAATAAAAATAAAAAGGGGACAGAGGAAGGAGACGAACACGGAGTCCGGCGCTAGGCGTAGAATCGTCGTAGGCGTGGTGTGTTCCATGGGTTCGCCTCGAGTCGGTTGTCCGATGCATTTCACAGACGGTACGCTCCACCAGTCAGTACTTGGTCGATTATGAAGGAACCCTCCCATTTGGGCTTTAGTTTGTCCTTTTTCTTGTCCGGCAGGCGTAGAACTAGTTCACCAACGTTATAAGTTTTGGCCCGTACTTCTCTGTTGTGATATCTTCGAGCCTGCTGTTGATAGAATGCGGAACGAGCTTTTGCCACGTTGCGCTCCTCCTCCAATGCGTCCAAGCTGTCCTGCCGATCGATCTCGGCTTCTCTTTCTGCGTACATGCGCACTCGAGGTGAGTCATGAATTATGTCGCATGGCAGTACCGCCTCTACGCCGTATACCATAAAAAATGGTGTGAATCCGGTAGTGCGATTCAGCGTGGTCCGCAGCCCCCAGAGTACGGAGTCAAGCTCCTCTATCCAGTGCGTGTTAGATTCCTTGAGGGATCGCACTAGTCTGGGTTTGATGCCACTCATAATGAGACCGTTGGCTCGCTCGACTTGACCATTGGTTTGAGGGTGATAGACTGAAGCGTAGTCGAGCTTAATGCCCATGTTTTTGCACCAGACTTTAACTTCATCGGCCGTGAAGTTTGTGCTGTTGTCAGTTATGATGCTGTGGGGGACGCCGTAACGGTGTACGACCCCGGATATGAAGTCTATGACCGGTCCGAATTCGACCGTCTTTACAGGCTTGGCCTCTATCCATTTGGTGAATTTGTCCACCATGACCAGTAGATATTTTTGCTTGTGGGTTCCTCCTTTAAGGGGTCCAACCATGTCAAGCCCCCAGACCGCAAAAGGCCAGGTAATGGGTATAGTTTGTAGGGTGATAGGCGGCATGTGGCTTTGGTTGGCGAATAACTGGCAACCGACGCATCGCTGCACTAAGTCCTGAGCGTCTGCCCGGGCCGTTGGCCAATAAAATCCGGTACGGAAGGCCTTGCTTACAAGGGCCCGGGCTGCAACGTGGTGCCCGCCAAGTCCGGCATGAATTTCAGCCAGAAGGTCTCGTCCTTCCTCTTCGAAGATACACCTTTGAAGGACTCCGGTTGTGCTTTTCTTATAAAGCTCTCCCTCGTGGACTTTGTAGGCTTTAGATTGCCGCACTATGCAGCGGGCCTCGTTTTGGTCCTCGGGAAGTTCCTGCCTAGTTAGGTAGGCTAGGAATGGTTTTGTCCACGGGGTAATGACTGCCATTATTGTGTGGGCTGACGGTGTTGTTTCGTTGGCGGAGCCACCAACTGTGTCAGAGTGTTCGGTGAGGGGCAGTGCGGTTGCGTCAGGGCTATTGTTTCCGGACTCTCCCTCCCATGATACGGATGGCTTGAACAGCCTCTCTAGGAAGATGTTGGGAGGGACGGCATCGCGCTTGGCGCTGATGCGTGCCAACACGTCTGCTGCCTGGTTATTCTCCCGGGCTATGTGATGAAATTCGAGCCCCTCAAACCGAGCTGACATCTTTAAGATGGCGTTGCGGTAAGCTGCCATTTTCGGATCCTTGGCGTCAAAGTCTCCATTTATTTGGGATATTGCGAGGTTTGAATCCTCGCGGACCTCTAGGCGCTGAATGCCCATGGAGACTGCCATCCGGAGACCATGTAGAAGGGCCTCGTATTCGGCTACGTTGTTGGAATCCGTGTACATTATATGAAGTACGTATTGGACTGTATCTCCGGTTGGAGACGTCAGAACAACGCCAGCCCCCAGGCCAGCCAACATTTTGGAGCCGTCGAAGTGCATGATCCAGTTGGAGTATGCGCGGTACTCTTTAGGGAGCTCGGCTTCAGTCCATTCGGCGATGAAGTCGGCCAAAACCTGCGACTTAATAGCTCACCTTGGCTTGTAAGTTATGTCGAACGGGAGGAGCTCGATGGCCCATTTGGCAATCCGGCCCGTTGCGTCGCGGTTGTTTATAATATCATTAAGAGGTACTTCGGATGCCACTATTATTGAACACTCTTGAAAACAGTGTCGCATCTTCCGGGATGCCATGAACACCGCGTATGCTATCTTTTGATAATGCGGGTACCGTGACTTGCATGGAGTTAGGACAGTGGACACGTAGTAAACTGGTTTTTGGAGAGGGAACTTATGTCCGTCCGCTTCTCGTTTGACGACGAGCACCGCGCTTACAACTTGATGGGTTGCCGCGATGTATAATAGCATTGGTTCGCCCATGTTGGACGCGGCCAGGACCGGATTTGTTGCCAGTATGGCTTTTATTTCTTTGAGTCCGGCTGTGGCGGCATCCGTCCACTCGAAGTGTTTGGTGCGCCGCAGGAGGCGATAGAGGGGTAATGACTTTTCTCCTAAGCGGGAGATAAAGAGGCTTAGAGCCGCCACGCATCCTGTCAATTTTTGTATTTGTTTGAGGTCTTTTGGGGTATCCAATTGTGACAGAGCTCGGATCTTGGCTGGGTTTGCTTCAATTCCTCTACCGGATGAAGCCCAAGAGCTTTCCGGCTGGTACGCCAAAAACGCATTTTTCCGGGTTGAGCTTAATGTCATATGTTCGGAGATTGTCGAATGTGAGCCTCGAGTCGTCTACTAGAGTATCGACGTGTTTTGTTTTGACGACCACATCATCTACATATGCTTCAACTGTTTTGCCAATCTGGTTGGCCAGACATGTCTGAATCATGCGCTGATATGTTGCACCGGCGTTTTTTAGCCCGAAGGGCATCGTGTTGAAGCAGAATGGGCCGTATGGAGTGATGAATGCCGTTGCGGCTTGGTCTGACTCTGCCATCTTGATTTGGTGGTAGCTAGAGTATGCATCGAGGAAACATAATGAGTCGTGTCCTGCGGTGGCGTCGATGATTTGATCAATTCAGGGGAGCGGGAAAGGATCCTTTGGGCAGGCCTTATTTAGGTCTTTGAAATCGACACATAGGCGCCAGGATTTGTCCTTCTTTGGTACCATTACCAGGTTTGCTAGCCAGTCCGGATGTTTTATATCTCTGATGAATCCGGCTTCCAGTAGTTTTGCTAGCTCTTCTCCCATGGCTTGTCTCTTGGGTTCGGAGAAACGCCGCAGAGTCTGCTTAACGGGCTTAAACCCTTTTAGGATGTTCAGGCTGTGCTCAGCCAGCCTGCGTGGGATTCCTAGCATGTCTGAAGGGTGCCAGGCAAAAATGTCCCAATTTTCCCGCAGGAATTCTCTGAGTGCGGCATCTACATCGGGTTTTAGTTGTGCCTCGATGGAGGCCGTTTTTGTGGGGTCTGTTGGATGGACTTGGAATTTGACTATTTCGTTCGCTGGTTTGAAACAGGTGGACTTGGATCTCTTATCTAGCATCACATCGTCCCTGTCCACCGTGGAGCGCAACGCAGTTAGTTCCTCGGCCGCTAGGGCTTCAGATAATGCCTCCAGGGCCAGTGCGGTTGTCTTGTTTTCGGCGCGGAGCGCTGTGTCTAGATCACTTGCAAGAGTGATGATTCCGTTGGGTCCGGGCATTTTGAGCTTCATGTACCCATAATGGGGTATGGCTTGAAAAATTGTAAATGCTTCTCGCCCTAGCAGAGCGTGGTATCCGCTGCTGAATGGGGCCACTTGAAATGTGACCTCCTCATATCTATAATTATCCGGCGTGCCAAACACCACATCCAGTGTGATTTTACCTGAACAGCACGCTTACCGGCTTGGTATTATTCCTTTGAAGGTCGTGTTGCTTCGCTCAATGCGGCTCCAGTCTATTTCCATTTTTTGCAGGGTTTCCTCATAGATGAGGTTAAGTCCGCTGCCGTCGTCCATGAGTACCTTTGTAAGTCAGAAGGCGTCCACTATCAGACTGAGGACCAATGCGGCTGGTGCTCGGGCTGTCCGGAATTTAGGTTCGTCACTGGCATTAAAAGTAATAGCCGTGTCACTCCATGGGTTTATTGTTGCTACTTGGTAGACTTCGGTAAGGTTGCGGAGGGTTCGTTTCCTTGTATTGTTTGATGCGAAGGTCTCGAAGACTGTCGACACCGTACTGGCGTTTCTGGGGTGGTGTTCTTCGGATTCTGGAGTTAGAAGCTCCTCGCCACTTCTGGCCACCTGCCGGAGTATCCAACATGCTCTAAGGTTGTGAGTTGGTGTGACTTCCCCTGAACTATGAATTTTATAGGGTCCATTGAGCCATCCCTCCAGTACGGTCCCATACCCTATAGAGGGTTTTTGTTTTTTGATGTTTGGCTCAGGTGCCTGGCGATAATGCGCCCTTTTGTTTCGGACTCGTGTTGTATTCAGGGCCGGATTGTCCCAGAATTTATCTTCGGTTTTCCGAACGCTTTCTGTCGCACAGTACTTTCGTACTATGGATGTCAAGTCGGCAAAGCATGTAATTTCGCGGTGACTTATGGCGTTGAGGATTCCGATGTCCGTGCAGTTGTTACAAAAGAATGAAATTGCTTCTTTCTCACGGCAGTCCTTTATCCTGTTCACAACCAGGAGGAATCTGGCCCAATAGTGGTGTACTGTTTCCCCGGGCACTTGCCATATTTGGGATAAATCCCTTATAGTTGGGTGGGCGGGTGGATTTAAATCCGGAACCTTGCCCGATAAAAGATTCAGGGGCCAAGAAGTTTCCGAATTCAGAAGCTTGCTTTCTTGGACATTATTCAATGAATCAGGCCTGCTGCCTGACTTTAGGTTCAGGACTTGGGCAACATCCTCCCCTCCGTGGGTATCCGGCTTGGAGGGGTCGGGAATCCAGACACATCTAGTCCTTAGAGCGGGCGAAGATGCGCCGCATTGTTCTTCCACCACTTCAACATGGTGGGTGACCTGGGGAGAGTCGATCTCTCTCTGATCGGGTTTAAGCCCAATCTGGTCGTAATCTGTAGCAACTCCCAGGGCGGCAATGCGATCCAGGAGCTCATTCAGGGAAGAGAGCTCCGTCGGATCTAACTGCTCGGCGAGTTCCGAGCTGATGTGAAGATTGCTTTCGATGGCCCGAGAGGTCATCGTCGGCGCGGCGGCCGAACAGGCGGTCATCAAAAACCTGCCTAGCCGGAGAGTTTGGCCGACAGCCAAAGCTCCTTTAGCAACAGCGCCGTCTTTAAAGACGGGGTGCGGCATCCTTCCTAACGGTGACAACACAGAGGAACTCTCAATGAAAGCACCACTGTCGGTGTCAAAACCGGCAGATCTCAGGTAGGGGGTCCCGAACTGTGCGTCTAGGCGGATGGTAACAGGAGAAAAGGGACATGATGTTTTTACCCAGGTTCGGGCCCTCTCGATGGAGGTAAAACCCTACTCCTGCTTGATTAATATTGATTATATGGGTAGTACAAGAGTAGATCTACCACGAGATCAGAGAGGCTAAACCCTAGAAGCTAGCCTATGGTATGATTGTTGTTCGTCCTACGGACTAAAACTCTCCGGTTTATATAGACACTGGAGAGGGCTAGGGTTACACAGAGTCGGTTACAATGGGAGGAGATCTTCATATCGTATCGCCAAGCTTGCCTTCCATGCCAAGGAAAGTCCCACCCGGACACGGGACGGAGTCTTCAATCTTGTATCTTCATAGTCCGGGAGTCCGGCCGAAAGTCATAGTCCGGCCATCCGGACACCCCCTAATCCAGGACTCCCTCATCTGTCGTGTACAATTCCTTCAGCCCTGCATCATTAGTAGTACTAGCAATGTCCTCAGATGAGGAATTAGTGATAGCAGAGGCAGGTGAAGAGTTTATAACGGTTGAAGCATTTGAACATTCAGGTGAAGAATTAGCATATTCACGTTCAATGCACTTTAAGCATGGAGGAACAAATTCTTCTTGAGTAGCGCTGATTTGTTGAGCAAGTAATGAATCGCGCTCCTGCTGAAGATCTTCATAACTCACTCTTAGCTTCTCAAGATCTTGCTTTCTTTGAAGAAATTCATAAGAAAGCTTCTCGTGATCAGATAAGAGAGTTTTATGATGACTTTGAAGGTTGTCAAACTTAGACTGAAATCTCTGAAGATTTCCAGTTAAGTCTTTAGTGCGGTCCATTTCATCACCCAACATATCATCACTTTTGTCTAGCATGTTTTGAAGTTTCTCAATGGCCTTTTGTTGTTTCATAGAAATCTTAGCAAGTTTAGAGTAGCTAGGCTTAAGATTTTCATCAGATTCATCCTCACTAGATTCAGAGGAGGGGTATTTTGTTACCTTGGCACCCTTTGCCATGAAGCAATAGGTGGGAGCGTAGTCATCATTATCTTCATCAGCATTGTTGGTGTTGCCATTTTCTTCAGAGTTGAAGATAGACTTGCTGACAAATGTGGTAGCAAGAGCTAGACTTGCCACACCTGACTCAGGCTCCTCGGATGCCTCCTCTTCCTCATGTTCCCCAGATTCAGCTTCAGAGTCCATTTCCTTGCCAATGAATGCCCGAGCCTTCTTGGAGCTGCTCTTCTTGTGAGATGAATACTTTGAGGATTTTGATGATGAAGACTTTGAAGATTTCTTCTTCTTCTTGGCATCATCAGAACTATAATCCTTGTATTTCTTCTTCTTTAATTCCTTGTCCCATTGAGGACAATCTTGAATGTAGTGACCATGCTTCTTGCATTTGTGGCATAGCCTTCTCTTATAGCACTTGATGAGGAATCACTGCTCCTTGAGGATTTTCCAAAGTGACCACGTCTTGAGAACTTCTAGAACTTCTTCACGAGCAGTGCTAGCTCCTGGCTCAATTCTTCAGGATCACCAAGGCTACTACCAGAGTCTTCACATTCAGATTCAGACACAGCCTTGGCCTTTAGGGCACGTGGTTTGCCATAGCTTGAACCATAGAGATCTCTCTTTTCAGCAAGCTGGAACTCATGAGTATTTAGCCTCTCGAGGATATCAGTGGGATCTAGTGACTTGTAATCAGCACGCTCTTGAATCATCAGTGCCAGAGTGTCAAATGAAGAATCGAGTGATCTCAGCAATTTCTTCACCACCTCATGGTCGGTGATGTCAGTGGCACCAAGCGCTTGAAGCTCATTTGAGATATCAGTGAGGCGATCGAAGGTTTGCTGAACATTTTCATTGTTGAGTCTTTTGAAGCGGTTGAAGAGATTGCGAAGAACGTCAACACGAGAGTCAAGTTGAGTTGAGACTCCTTCGTTTACTTTGGAGAGCCTATCCCAGATAAGCTTAGCAGTTTCCAAAGCACTCACTCTACCATACTACCCTTTACTCAGATGACCACATATGATATTCTTCGCTTGAGAATCGAGTTGCTTGAATCTCTTCACATCAGTAGCATTCAGGGAAGGTGTGACTGAGGGAACACCATTTTCCACAACGTACCAGAGATCGTTGTCAATTGCTTCAAGATGCATTCACATCTTATTCTTCCAGTAGGGGTAGTCCGTGCCATCGAAGGTAGGACACCCAGCGGAGACCTTGATCACACTTGCGGTAACTAGAACTCCAGGTGGTTAAACCAAAATCACATAGAACAAGGGAGTACCTTGCTCTGATACCAATTGAAAGTGCGTTATATCAACTAGAGGGGGGTGAATAGGGGATTTTTATGAATTCTTCACTCAGGAATTTGCCGGTGAGGAAATTCCTTAGCGAAGAACTACTTGCAGCGGAATAAGTACTCAGAATTAAGCATAACAGGATACAGACATAGTCATCATGATGAAATAAAGACAAACACAGAGTACAGAAAGCGTAATCATAGGATAACACAAGATGAAAACAAACAGACTAAAGAAATTGAACTGAGGAAATTGAGAAAGTCTTCAGTCAAAGTCTTCAAACACAGATATGAAAAATCACTCAACACAGTAATGAGGAAATGAAAGAGTTGAGGAAATAGAACCAGTTAGGTTGGTGAAGACAATGATTTGGTAGACCAGTTCCAACTATTGTCTCAGTTGTACGTCTGGTTGGAGCGGCTGAGTATTTAAACTCGAGGACACACAGTTCTGTACACCCAGTCGCTGAGTACGCAGCTCAGGACACCAAGTCCTTATCGTATTCTCCTTGAACTAAGGTCACACAAACCTCGTCCAATCACTCGTGGTAAGTCTTCAGGCGACTTCCAAACCTTCACAGACTCGGTCACTCGGCGATCCACAATTCCTCTTGGATCCTCTAGACCATGACGCCTAACCGTCTGGAAGAAGCACAGTCTTCAAAGGTAACAAGCATCGGATCCACGCAGGATCAATCTCTTCAGTGATGCTTAATCACTTTGGGGTTTGTAGGTGTTTGGGTTTGGGTTTTCCTCACTCGATGATTTTCGCTCAAAGTCCTCGGAGGATGGGTTGCTCTCAAATGACAAGTGTCAGTTTCTCTCGGAGCAACCAACCAGCTAGTGGTTGTAGGGGGCGGCTATTTATAGCCTAGGGAGCAGCCCGACATGATAAGACATAAGTGCCCTTGTCTGATATGACCGTTAGGTGGATAAGATATTTTGGGACAGCTGGCGCGCAGCACAGCAACGGTCGGAAATTTGGCTCTCAAATTCCTCAGGGCTATCATGTTCCTCACTGTGTAGGCAATCCGCACTAGCGAATTCCTAACTCCTCAATCAGGACAAATTCCTTAGCGACCAGAAGAACTTCGTCTCTGTCACTGAAGAAATTGACTGAACTGTATGAGATTTCCAAAGGCTTCAGTTAAAGGGATTGGTAGGTGTAGGATTTTGAGTTGAGCATCACATGGAAATTTTTCCTTAGTATTTCCTCGACCCCCTTTAACAGTACGGTGTTTCCTATGACTCAAGAAAGAGAAAACAAAACTATGAAAACAGAAGTCTTCAAGCTTCATATTCCTCGCATGAATATCAAGTCTTCACGGACACACCAATTTCTTCACTTTCAAAGTCTTCATGAAAGTCTTCAGGAATACCAAAATCTTCAGTCGAAGATATTCATTTTTAGGGGCCGACTTTCTGTGTAAATATCAAACTCCTCATAGACTTATAGACCTGTGTACACTCACAAACGCATTAGTCCCTTAACCTATAAGTCTTCAATACACCAAAATCACTAAGGGGCACTAGATGCACTTACACTGCTCCTGCCTCTCGTGGTCGGCTGTGCTGCCGCGGAGGCCTCACCGCCCCCATACAACTCCTACCGCTGGCTAAGCCATCCCTCCACTCCACTCACCCACACACCCTGTTATTCCGCGGCGACGGCAGCGCAGCCGAACCAGTGAACCCTCGTACTCCTCTCCGTGTGGGCATCCACTTCCGCGTCTTCCTCGGCTCCACGTCGTCCCCTTCCTAGGCCTCGCTGTCGTCCACCGCCGTGGTGCTCTCGGCGCGGCGTGGTCAATGTGGTCAACGACCGAATTCCATCGGAAAAATACTGTACGTGGAGAGGCTGACAGCTGGGTCCATGGCAGCCGCAAGGAAGTGCCTCCTTATTACGCGGAAAATAATTATTCCTCCACCTGACAGCAGGGACCCACCGGACAGGCCACCAGTATTTCGCGAAAAAATGTTTGCCCCTGACTGCTGGGACCCACCCAACGGGCCACCGTATTTCGCGAAAAAACGTTCCCCCTGCTGTCAGCTCGGATCCACCAGAAGTGCCTCCTTATTACGCACAAAGAAATTGAATACCCCCTGCTAGCTGGGACCCTCCTTGGTGGGAGGCTGACTTGTGGGCCTACTAAGTTGACTGGGACGGAGGGCTTTGTAAACTTAGTCAATATAAATGATTCTAGCTCCAGTGACCGTACGATGTCCATCCAACGGCCATAGTGCTTCTTCAACCTCTAGTCTTCTTGCTCCAGCTGCCCAAAGCAGCACCGGTCGTGCCGCATGCTCCTGCCTCCCGTGGCCGGATGTGCTGCCACGGAGGCCTCATCGCCCCTACTATTCCCACCACTGGCCAGGCTCTGCGGCGAAGGCAGCCTCACACCGCAGCCAAACCGGTGAACCCTCATACTCCTCTCCGCGCGGGTTTCCACTGCCGCGTCTTCCCCGGCTCCCCGCCGCCCCCTTCCTAGTCCTTGCCGTCGTCCACCGCCCTGGTGCTCTCGGCGCGGCGTGGTCAACATGGTCAAGGAACGACTTCCATCAGACGTGGACTGTACGTGGAGAGGCTGACAGCTGGGTCCACGGCCGCAGCAAGGAAGTGCCTCCTTATTACACGGAAAATAATTATTTCTCCACCTGACAGCGGGGACCCACCGAACGGGCCACCGTATTTCGCAAAAAAAAGTTTCCCCCTGACTGCTGGGACCCACCAGCTACATCTTCGCACGCAAGGAAGTGCGTCCAGGAAAAAATAAAGAAAAACGATTCGCCCCCCTGACTGCTGGGACCCACCACCTACATCTTTGCACGCAAGGAAGTGCCTGACAGTCGGGACCCACCTGGTCGAAGCGTACGTAGCATTGTCATTCTCGTCGCAAACATGTACGTACATATATACTGGTCGATGTAGAGGCACGCACGTGTCGTAGTAGAGGCGCGCACGTGTCGTAGTAGAGGCGTGCACGTAGCATGTACACGTATGTACAGCGGCCAGGGTGCAAGAAAGAAAATACGGCCACATATGTACGTACGGGCAGGGTCTCGAACGCCTACTCGTGCATACGTACATGGCTGGGTCAGAACGGAGAAACATCATCGTCGTCATGTTCATGGGGAGCCAATCGACTGGGCCAGAAAGGAATGCGTGGTCGTGTTCATCGGGAGGGCTTGGACGGAACATGCGATGGAAACAAGGCCTGGCGTACCGCAGAACGGAGGAAACGAACCTCCTACGTTCGGAACGGGGTCCTATTGATCGGGACGGGTGTGGCGTACCGCAAAATGGAGGAAACAGACCTCCTACGGTCGAAACGGGGGTCCTGTTGATCGGGAGGGGTGTGGCGTACCGCAAAACAGAGGAAACAGACCTCCTACGGTCGAAACGGGGGTCCTGTTGATCGGGAGGGGTGTGGCATACCACAAAACGGACGAGACGGACCTCCTATGGTCGAAACGGGGGTCCTGTTGATCGGGAGGGGTGTGGCGTACCGCAAAACGGACAAAACGAACTTGTGTTGGAGCGCTACTGTCGAAACGGGGGTCCTGTTTATCAGGAGGGGTGTGGCGTACCGCAAAACGGGACTCCATGGGATACTGTTCATCTCCACCGTCGACCTCCTCCAGCCTCCATGGGCTACCGTCGACCTCCTCCAGCCTCCACGGGCTCCTGTTCATCCAGCTTCCACCGTGCGCTACTCCACCGGCTACTGTTCAACCACCCCTCCACGGGCACCCCTCCACCGTCTACTGTTCATCCGGCCCTCCACCACACCACGGGGTCCTGTTCAACCACCCCTCCACGGGCACCCCTCCTCCGTCTACTGTTCATCTAGCCCTCCACACCACGAGGTCATGTTCATCCAGTCCAGAGGCAACGCCACCGCTCACTGTTCATCCACCCCCTCCCCTCACAACGCTCACTGTTCATCCAATCGATCGGCTTCAGTTAGCAGCAGTAGCGAAGGAATCGCTCGATCGGGTTCAGTTAACAGCCATCGATCAATCGCTCGGGTTCAGTAACGCGTAGCCTACAGTGCAATCGCTCATGTTCAGTTAGAGCCCAACGCCTCGCTTGGGTTCAGTTAGAGCCAACACCTCGCACACACGCGCGTACGTGTACGAGAGAAACGCGCATCGCTCAGCCCCCGACCTCCCACCGTAACCGGGAACTCCCCGAAATTTTCCTTGCCCTCGCTTCTACCACGGTTTTTTCCGTCATGGATGGCCCAAAGAATGTCATGCAGCTGCGTCTCCGGCCTGCCCAGGACAAAAAGCCCATTTTCTGTCATGATTTTTTGTCATAGAAGTAGGAGCCCACCACATCTATGATGATACCGGGTTTTGTCACAATTATCGTCATAGAAGTGTCATATGTATGACAGGAAAAAAATTCGTTCGGCCCAAAATGTCACGGATGTGTCTTTTTTTTGTAGTGATACGGAGTGCCCAAGTCCTTCTCTCCCAAATCCCACCAAAGCAACTAATGCTAGGGAGGAAAATGAGAAGAAGAACGAAAGAAGAACACGAAGAACTCCAAGATCTAGATCCAAGGGGTTCCCCTCACTTAGAGGAGAAAGTGATTGGTGGAAACGTGGATCTAGATCTCCTCTCTGTTTTCCCTCAAGAACTAGCAAGAACCATTGGAGGGATTGAGAGTTAGCAAGCTCGAAGAAGGTCAACAATGGGGGAAGAGCACGAGCTCAAGAGATAAGGACCATTGGGGAAGAAGACCCCCTTTTATAGGTGAGGGGAAAATCCAACCGTTATCCTCACAACCCGCACAGAGCGGTACTACCGCTCCAAGGAGTGGTACTACCGCTAGGGCGGTAGAAGCCCTTTGAAAAACAACAGCAAGGAGGCAAAAGGCTAGTAGAACCGCCGGAGCGGTACTACCGCTCGTCCTCGCGGTACTACCGCTAGGGATCGCGGTACTGCCGCAAAGGGTAGCGGTACTACTGCTTGCGAGCGGTACTAAAAAATACATCCGTGCCTACCACCGCGGGACTTGGGACGAGTTTTTGGTCCAGAGCGGTACTACCGCTGTAGGAGCCGTAGTAGTACCGCTCTGGAGTGGTAGTAAAAAATTACATCCGCTCCAATTCGCGGTAGTACCGCTGCAGTCTTTTCAGAACACCAAAACTGCCACAACTTCTGCAAACGGACTCCGAATTCAACAAAACCAAGTTTGTTGGAAAGCTAGCAACAAGGACTAACACAATATTGATAGAAATAACAATAAGAAGCAAATTAGAAAAGGCCCAAAAGAAAATGGTGAGAACCCTTCCTCGAATAGGACCGGTAAAACCTCCAACACCGAAAATGCAATAGAAGAAGCATGTGAACTCCGTTTTCGATGAACTCGAGCTTGTCAAGAAGATGACCACAAGCTCTAAAACCTCAAAAAAATACAAATAAGAATCAAGAAAGATGATGAAAGGATGCAATGGTTTGAGCTCTTGACGAACGATATGATCAAGCTAGTCACTTGAGAGCCCCCCTTGATAGTACGACCATCGATCCTATAACCCGGTCTCCAAACTATCACCATGAGACTGGTAAAATATAAAACCTATCAAGGGAAAACCTTTGCCTTGCACGAAGTCCACTTGAGCTAGATGATGATGATGATCTTGACTCCCTCAAGTTGGACCACCTTTCTTGATAGCGCTCGCTCGACGAAGACTAGTTGATTGCTCCCCCATACTCCACTATAGGTGAGCCACTCTTGGGCACATCTTCACAAGTCGATTGACACCAAAATGGACGGCAAACTTCAAGCACTTGATCTCTTCGTGATGCTCTACTTGAACTTGCACACGACAATCTTGATGACGATCACCACTTGATGTCATCCTCTCCATGGGTTGAGTGATATCTTCCTCTTGGCACAAGCCCATGAACACGTACCTAACCTCACATAGAACTCTCACATAGACCATGGGTTGGTACACAAAGCACAATGGACAATGCTTACCATACCATGGGATCACTTGATCCCTCTCGGTACATCTTCTACGCTTTGTGAGTTGATCAACTTGATTCACTCTTGACTTAGTCTTGATCAACCTTGAAACTTTCCAACTCTCTTCATTTGGATGATGTCTTGAAGGTAAACATGAATGATCACACAATCTTCTTCTTCAATACATGCTTGCAATAAGCTCAACACTCGCATGACCAATCTTTGGATAATTCCTTAATAGCACCTTGGTCAACACATAAACTCCTTGAAACCAACACATGGACTTCAAGAAAAAGCCTATGGACAAATCCTTCCAATATAACTCAATGCAACCATTAGTCCATAGAGAATTTCATCAATTACCAAAACCACACACGGGGGCACCGCATGTCCTTTTAATGGGCTTCATCAAATGCCCGAGGTCTTCATGGGCAAGCAAATTGGATGCACACCCACTTAGTTTTCATGTTGAGCTTTCATACACTTATAGCTCTTAGTGCATCCGTTGCATGGCAATCCCTATTCCTCGCATTGATATCAATTGATGGGCATCTCCATAGCCCGTTGGTTAGTCGCGTCGATGTGATACTTTCTTACTTTTTTGTCTTCTTTATATTTACCCCTATCATCATACTCTATTCCACCTATAGTGATATATCCATGGCTTGCGCTCATGTATTGCGTGAGGGTTGAAAAAGTTGAAGCGCGTTAAAAAGTATGAACCAATTGCTCAACTTGTCATCGGGGTTGTGCATGATAAATACTTTGTGCTAAGAAGACAGGGCATGAGAAGACTATATGATTTTGTAGGGATAGCTTTCTTTATCGTTGATATTTTGAAAGACACGGTTATTTGTTGGGATGCCCGGGTATTGATATGTTTATGTCAAATTATAGACTATTCATTTGAATCACTCGTGTCTTAATATTCATGCCATGATTAGACATATGATCAAGTTTACGCTAGGTAGCATTCCACATAAAAAATTATCTTTTTATATCATTTTCCTACTCGAAGACGAGCAGGAATTAAGCTTGGGGATGCTGATACGTCTCCATCGTATTTATAATCTTTGATTGTTTCATGTCAATATTATACAACCTTCACATATTTTTGGCAACTTTTTATATTATTTATTGGACTAACCTATTGATCCAGTGCCAGTGCTAGTTCCTGTTTGTTGCATGTTTTTTGTTTCGCAGAAAATCCATATCAAACGAAGTCCAAACGCGATAAAAATTTACGAAGAATTATTTTGGAATATATGTGATTTTTGGAACTTGGAATCAACACAAACGGGGGCCCATGGTGACCACAACCCACCAAGGCGCGCCGGGCACCCCCTGGCGCGCTCAGGTGTCTTATGCCCTCCTCGAAAGTCCGTTGGGGCCCTTCTTCTAGCACAAGAAAGATAATTTATGGAAAAAAATCATATAAAATTTCAGCACAGTCGGAGTTATGGATCTCCGGGAATTTAAGAAACCGTGAAGGGCCAGATCTGGGGAACGCGAAACAGAAGAGAACAGAGAGGGAGATCCAATCTTGGAGGGGCTCCCGCCCCTCCGCCGCCATGGAGGCCATGGACCAGAGGGGGAACTCTCCTACCATCTAGGGGGAGGCCAAGAAAGAAGAAGAAGGAGGGTGGCTCTCTCCCCTCTCTCCCGGTGGCACCGGAGTGCCGTCGGGGCAAGGATCATGACGACGATCTACATAAACAATCTTGCTACCGTCAACACCAACTCTCTTCCCCTCTATGCAGCGATGTAACCTCCCTTCTCCCCGCTGTAATCTCTACTTAAACATGGTGCTCAACTCCATATATTATTTCCCAATGATATTTGGCTATCCTATGATATTTGAGTAGATCTGTTTTGTCCTATTGGTTAATCATGATCTTGGTTGGTATGATTGTATATTTTATTTATGGTTGTCCTACAGTGCCCTTCGTCTCGCACAAACGTGAGGGGCCCACGATGTAGGGTGTTGCAATATGTTCATGGTTTGCTTATTGTCGGTGTTGCGGGGGCGACAACAGCCTAAACACGAATAAGTGGGTTATGGCGTATGGGAGTAAAGAGGACTTTATACTTAATGCTATGGGTGGGTTTCACGACCTTAATGATCTTTAGTAGTTGCAAATGCTTGCTAGGGGTCCAATCATAAGTGCATATGATCCAAGTAGAGAAAGTATGTTAGCTCATGCCTCTCCCTCATATAAAATTGCAAGATTGATTACTGGTACTTGTTATCGATTGCCGGGACAAATGACTTTCTTGTTGACAAAAAATATCCACTTTTATTACCTTGCAATTTATTCTTAGTTTTATTCTCGCAAAGTACTCATAGTTTTATTCATGCAAAATAGTTTCATACTTGTTCTTGATAGAGCAAACATCAAGTGTGCGTAGAGTTGTATTGGTGGTCGATAGAACCTAAGGGAATATTTGTTCTACCTTTATCTCCTCGTTGGGTTCGACACTCTTATTTATCGAAGAAGGCTACAAATGATCCCCTATACTTGTGGGTTATCAGTGGTGTGTTGTGGTAAGCAAGTGGAGCAACGACGAAAGTGCGGCAGGACGGACTCAAATCGGCAGCTCCTTGGAGGCTACAACGGGTGGCGAGGATAGCCAGCGAGGTTGCTTTGGGGGCGAGGATGGACGAACGGGCGGCGGCGGCAATGTTTCCGGCCAAAAATCGTCGACGACGAAGGCGGGCGGGCGGAATGAAATTGAAGAGCGATTGGTGGTTGGTGCGCGGCCGTGAGTTTTACATCTCGTGTAGGTGGAGATGTAAATTTGCATATTCAGGTGTTTGTATTTTACATCTCCTAGAGGTGGAGATGTAAATGTTTTTGCATCAACATCATCAGTCGGAGGTGGGGTTCTGGGACTTGGAGATGTATAAGTTAGTTATTTTTTGCATCTGCATCATCTAGTGAAGATGCTTTTAGTACTACCCAATTACGAAGTAGCATTTGATAGACCCTAAGTTAGTCAATTATCATCATGAGAACATGCGAGGACCTTATGTTTAGGTTCAGGAATTAGGACGTGGCATATGACAATATGACAATATCTCCTTGCTTCTGAAAGTGGGTTTGTCCGACTCTGTGATCTCCATCTCAGAGTCCATATTGTCGGTTTAGCATCTCTATACAGATGAATTGTGAAACATAGTCATCGACCGAATCGGATACTAGTTGAATGGTATGTGTCCGCATAACCTTATCAACTAGGAATCATCAGAACAACCATCATACAATACATAGTTTCACAAACAAGTCACATACTTATTGATACATATCATTGATGATGTTCAAGGATATTCCAAATAACTAATGAATACATACGGAAATATCATCATCACATGATTGCCTCTAAGACATATCTCCAACAACATAATCATACTGATAAAAGTTACAGTTTAATCGATGCTAAATGTAATTTTCTCACCACACCATGTTATCTTTTATTGGAGAGATGTCGCTTGTGAAATTATGGATCCTAGTCTATCCATCCCTATTGTTTTCAACTTTGACCAGACGCTTTTACAATTCCTTGATTTTATTTCTTACTTCAATCACTTCTTTCAAACACGAGTTGCTTTAATCCTTGTAACTGGCATGGATAGTAAGACTAACAATCTTACTAATTTTGTCGGGTAACGAGACAAGTTCTGTAATTGTCTGTGCAAGTGATCACTGATGTCAATTCAAAGCTTCTATCGGTTTATCAAATCTTAAGGCCATCTGAGGGAGTCCTGGATTAGGGGGTATCCGGACAGCCGGACTATATACATCGTCCAGACTATTGAAGCGTGAAGATACAAGACTCAAGGCTCCGGCCCGTGTCCGATGGGACTCTCCTTTGCGTGGAAGACAAGCTTGGCGATCCGGATATTATATTTCCTTCCTTGTAACCGACTCCATGTAAACCCTAGCCCTCTCCGGTGTCTATATAAACCAGAGAGGATGGTCCTTAGAAGGCCGATCACAATTACATTCATACCATCATAGGCTAGCTCTTGGGGTTTAGCCTCTACTATCTCGTGGTAGATCTACTCTTGTACTACTCATATCTTCAATATTAATCAAGCAGGAAGTAGGGTTTTACCTCCATCGAGAGGGCCCGAACCTGGGTAAACATTGTATCCCTTGCTTCCTGTTACCATCAGCCTAAGACGCATAGATCGGGACCCCCTACCCGAGATCCGCCGGTTTTGACACCGACATTGGTGCTTTCATTGAGAGTTCCTCTGTGTCGTCACTTCGAGGCTTGATGGCATCTTCAATCGCCAACAACACGGTCCCAGGCGAGACTTTCCTCCCCGGACAGATCTTTGTGTTCGGCGGCTTCGTGTCGCGGGCCAATTCGCTTGGCCATCTGGAGCAGATCGACAGCTGCGCCCCTGGCCACCAGGTCAGGTTTGGAAACTTGAACTACACGACGGATATTCGCGGAGACTTAATCTTCAACGGATTTGGGCCTGCGCCAGGAGCACCGAACAGTCATGATGGGCACGACTTAGACCCGCCGTCGGATGACGCTCGGGATATCACCCCTTCAGTAAAAGCCTCGGATCTAAATCCGGAGCAGGTTGCGTTGCCTAAGGGCGGAGGGGTGGACCCCGCCCCATAGGCCGCACGCTCATCAGTGTTGGAGCCGAACACAGGTCTCACCTCTGTGGAAGCCTGTAACCCCGGGCCCCCGGACTCATATCCAGTTGTTGGTTCTGGTCCGCACACCCCCGAGCCGGCTGAACCAGGCTGGGCTCCGGTAATGGAGTTTACCGCTGCGGACATCTTTCAACACTCGCCCTTTGGCAACATGCTGAATTCATTAAAGTCTCTCTCTTTGTCAGGAGGCTCTGGGCTGAACTATGTCCGGCCTGAGTGGGAAGTAGGCGACGAAGGAATTCGTTGCCCACCCACCACCCACTTCATTGCCACGGTCGACGATTTAACCGACATGCTCAACTTCGACTCCGAAGATATCGACGGTATGGACGACGATGCAGGAGATGTACAGGAGCCACCGCTCATAGGGCGGTGGACGACCACCTCCTCATACGATATATACATGGTGGACACTCCGAAGGAAACCAATGGCGACGAGGCAATGGAGGATAACCCCTCAGGGGGAAAAACTAAGCATGGGCGTCTTGGCGCCGCTCCAAGCCCCGCCACATCAATACCGGCCCCGGAGATGATCCGGATAGTGCCGAAGAGGAATACAGCCCTGATCAGCCTACCTTCAAGCAGGCCGGACAGGCCACGGTGGGATACTTGGAGAGGGACAACTATACACCCCCCTTCGAAGACGAGGTAGGCCTCGGCAATGACGAATTCGGCATGCCTGAAGATCTAGTGGAACAAGTTCGCTTCAAGCGACGGCTCATGGCCACGGAAAGGAGCCTGCAAAGGAAGCAAGAGCAGCTTAAAGTCGACCAGGATTTGCTAATGGATAGGTGGACCAAGATCCTGGCCACCGAAAAGTACGGACTCGACCGCCCTAACAAAGGGCATATGCGACACAACTGGCTACCTCAACCTAAGCAGGAAAGCCAAAGGCACACAACCCGACATCCACACACCACTACGGTCCAAGACAGTAACAAGGATACATGAAGAGGCATCCTAAAGCCTCGGTGCAGTGGTCATAAACGTCAAGCCAAGGAAGCTAGTGCCAAGCCCAGCAACTCCCAGTCTGGACAACGGACAAAGAGCAGCTCAAGCCTATCCGGCCCGAGCCACATACTTGATCAACCATGTGCAATTCACGGTACTCCTAGAAGGACAACAAAGCATACCAATAGAGAATGCCGGATCTTCAAAACAAAGCGACCGATCGTGTGCCGGAAATAATGAAGGGAGGCGTCTAGTCAAGAGACCCCCCCAGAGCACAACAGTACGGCCGATCGTCCCCTATCATACAAACCACAACAATTCAATTGCCATACCCCCAGACCTAGTAGTCCAGGGGCTCCATAACACATAAAGCCCCTGCGGGTATGAATCTACAAATAACACCTTCTACAAGATGTCAGGTGCAACGGCCAAGTTCATTGGCCCACCGCTATAACGGTTGTTTTTAGATAACCAAAAAATGCCACGTCATCGGCGCATTCCCCTCATACGGTAACCCACCATCTGCTAACGGGATGAACCACATTTACTAAACTCCACGTGGCAAACCATTAGGCCAACACCGGTGATATACTCACGCCTACGGACAAGGCCGAACCCCGTCCTTAGAGCGGAAATCATACAGCTGCAGAAGTAGCAAGTCGTGAATGCCCATCAATATTTTGATATGACAGCCAACTATCCGGACACCAACTGAGGAGTCCGCGCTGCTTCCCGGTATAGCGGCTGGGGTCACCAGGGTCCGATCAGGAACCTTTAGACCAACCACAGGAGGACGTTCGGCTGCCTCCGAGCATTTACCTTCACAAACTAACTTTTATGCAGAACAGGATTGGCGGCGTGGAATCGGCCCGGTCACACAAGGACAGGACCATGCAGGTAGAAGGCAGTTTGGATTCACTTTCGATCCATTCACAGCCCCCTCTAGTCCGGCCATCACAGGTTCCGCCAAAAACCATCTCTTTTTCATAATCATAAATCGCACTCATATGCATAGACATATCATCCTACTGCAATGCGTAGACTTAAATAACATGCACCAGCCGTCGTTTATCATCGACGCCTCTTTGCCACAAAACGGCAGCCACGCTTCGTGTTACGCCTGGTTATGCCAGGGGCTTCACAGTATGGCAATAAAGTTTGACCACCTTCTCGGTCGCTCGGCACCCCGAACTTATAGCACTATATGCATCAGCTTCGAATCATGTCTTGGGTCATTGGTTGGGTTTGCCCGGCTCCCATGTTTTGGTACCTTACATTCCGTTCCATTGGCTAAGGTAGCGTTGGGAGAACTACTGCGATTGTGTCCTAGTTCTGCCGGACGAGCACCTCAGTAGAGAAAGCCGAAAACCGACTGTCATGATACAGCGAGAGTTGGTCAGCTGTTCGAGAGGTTGTAAAATCCTTAAACATTTATTCTGCATAACGCCATCATAAATGCAGATTACGACGGATTGGTCTTCCGATCAGGCGCCAATAGAGCCCCTAGTCCGGCCTTCCGAACACTAGGGGCTGCGCCGACCATACTCGAATTCCTATGGCTAAGTGAGAGTAGTAAAGCCCTATAGTCTGATTGCCTGGTTCTTGGTGAGAAACACCTCCTTATAAGCACCCAATCATGGGATAAAGAGTGTTCAGAAATACCCCGAACACCCCCGTACTTCTCACATGGGGCTGAAGCCGACGACGGGCCAACTCTCAGAATTTACATACAATAAACAACCGCACAGGAAGAACATATGTTCAAACAAAACAGGCAATATATAATAAAAGTGCCATTATCCCATATTACAAATATTGGCAAGAATGCCCTCAGGGAAATATAATGTCTTTGCTGCACTTATCCGCCGCTAGGCGGGCCCCCTTCAGTACACCTTCATAGTACAGCTCGGGCTTGCGATGCTCCTTACCCTCCGGTGGCCCCTCAGTTATCAGCTTCTTCGCATCAAGCTTCCCCCAATGCACTTTTGCATGGGCAAACGCCATGCACGCACCTTCTATACAGACAGATCGCTTGATAGCATCAAGCCGGGGACAGGCGCCCACAATCCACTTTACGAGTCCGAAGTAACTGCTTGGAATTGGCTCTACAGGCCACAGCCGGACAACCAAGTCCTTCGTGGCTAGTTCGGCCGCCTGGTGCAGTTCGACCAGCTGCTTCAGCTGATCGATAAAAGGCACCGGATAGTTCGGCGCCAAATACTGCGACCAGAAGTCCCTCTCCGCAGACCCCCTCTCCTCGGTCCGGTAAAATTGGGCGGCATCTGATATGCTGCGAGGCAGATCCACAAACACCCCTGTAAAATCAAGAATTCAGCTTGCCGCTTAGAGTTCTCCCCACTATCATGTAATAACGGCCATAGATACAACAGGCCTTACCAGACACAACTTTCCGGGCCTCCTGAATGTCCCATACAGCACCTCGGGCTTCTTCTCGAGCATCTTCCACGGCTTGGAGAGCTTGGGCGAGTTCGGATTCTTTCCCTACTAGACTCTGCTCCAAGCTCTCACTTTTCGTCATAGCCTCCTGGAGCTCCCGCTCAGCTGTGATGACCCTAGCCTCGTGTTTTTCACGAAGCGACTGTTCGGCGGCAACCTTCTCGTGGGCATCAGCCACTACCTTCTTCAGCACCTCGTATTCGGCACTCGCCCCTAGGGCGTACAACATAAATACTTTTCAATAGGCGCACTTATTCATTCATGCCCAATGCAAGACAATGTTTAAACATACCTTGCTTCTCCTCTAATTTGTTCTTCACACGGCCAAGTTCTTCCTCGGCCCGTTCCAGGCTCTGCTTTAGTTCGGACACTTCCGCATCATGAGCGGCCGTCTTCTCCGCAGACGCCTGTTTTCAAACAAAGGGGTATACATCATTAAAACAAAGGTTCCCACTACAAAAGAGGGTTTGATCCCCTGCCCAACTCCCTTTTGCCGGACAGTGTATCAGGGGCTACTCCTCGTATCATGATGATTCTTCAAAGGTTCCTTAGAAACCATACCTCAAAAGTCTTTATAAGGCCAAGACAGGACTCATTCAGCCCGCTTTCGGCAGCCTGAATCTTTCCAACCACCGTACCCATGAGGGTCCGATGTTCATCGACGATAGACGCGTTCTTTAACGCTGTCGATAGACCGCCCGACAGCTCTGCGTAGATAGAGGTTGTCGGTGGAGTAGGCAAACCTCCCTCCGTGGAAGGTGGCCGCTCGCCCGATTCTGGAGCCTTAGAGGCCTCCAGGACCTTATCCGGCTCTGAGTCTCTTTGAGACGACACCTCGGTGTCGCGCCTGGACTTCGGAAAAGGAGCCCCCGGAGGCGTCTCGCTCGCCACAGCATCCGAGTTCAATGAATCCTCCGATCAGGACTATCCAGCAGGAGACCTCGTCGGGCTATACGAGATGTGGCGACAGTTAAAACTACTGTACCCAGACGACCATGGATACATAGGCGTATTCGGATTTCAGTTACTTACGATTTTCCCAGGGGCTGGGCCTTGGGATCCCACTTCGGGCTGTTATCGGCAGCCGGGGTGGATGCCTCTGGATGGGAACCCCTCCCCTTCTTGGGCGATTCGGCCTCCAGGGACGGGGAAGCCGCACGCTTCTTCCCGCCTTCAGAGCGAGGCTCGTCCTTCTCTGCTTCCTCCTCTTCGTCTTCGGAAGAAGGAGCGTCACTTGAGCCTTCGGATTTGGCGTCCAAAGCCTCGCGGCAACGGAGGCCACTCTGGGTCTTCTTGACCTTCATGGAGGCCTCCTTCTTTGGCGCCTCGTAAGGCGCAGGGACCAACATCTTCATTAGAAGAGGTCCGGCCGGTTCCTCCGGCACGGGGCCGGACAATGCATCCGCTCCACTTTCTTTATCCATTCCTGAGGTCACGATGAAACACGATTAAAATGTCTCCCTCGTGACATGCCAGCTGAAGCATGGATGGACAGGGCGTGGTTGTAACTTACCGGGCTTGCAAAATGGGATAATTGATACCCCCGGTCCTCGGCGGAGTCCGGCCATGATTTGCCGGACTTGAAGAGCACCTTCCAGATATCCTCGTGGGAGGAATCATAGAGCTCCTGAAGGGTCTGGTGCTCGGTTGGGTCGAACTCCCATAAAGTGCAGGCTCGACGCTGGCAAGGGAGAACCAGGCGAACTAGCATCACCTGGACTACGTCGACGAGTTTGACGTCCTTGTCAACCGCGCTCTGAACGCGTGTCTAGAGCAGTGATAGCTCATCGGACGAGGACCAGTTCGAGCCCTTCTTGGGCCAGGACGTGAGCCACAGTGGAGCTCCGGATCTGAACTCAGGAGCTGCAGCCCACTTTTTGCCGCGTGGTTCGGTGATATAAAACCACTGCTGCAGCCACTCCTTGACGGAGTCGTTGAAAGTGCCCTTCGGCCAAACGACCTTGGGCATCTTGCTCACCATGGCACCGCCGCACTCGGCGTGTTCGCCAGTCACCACCTTGGGCTTCACATTGAAAATCTTCAGCCACAGGCCGAAGTGAGGCGGAATCCGGAGAAAGGCCTCGCACACGATGATGAACGTCGAGATATTGAGAAAAGAGTTGGGGGAAAGATCATGAAAATCAATCCCATAGTAATACATGACTCCACGGACAAATGGGTGGAGGGGAAACCCGAGCCCGCGGACAAAATGGGGAAGGAACACGACTCTCTCATGAGGCTCCGGAGTAGGGACAACCTGTCCCGTCGGTGGGAGACGGTGGCCAATCTTCTTGGTCAGATACCCGGCTTCCCGGAGCTTCTTGATATCCTTCTCCCGGACGGTAGAGGCCATCCATCTGCCTCCTGCTCCGGATCCAGACATCTTTGGAAAACCTCTCTTCAATGGAAAGGGAGAGTGCTTGGGCGTTAGGGCTCGAGCAGAGGGGAATGAGTTAGCGGAAGGAGAAGGCGTGGGTAAAGAGGAAGAGACCTTATCTCTTTATAAGAGGTGGTAAAAGCTTTTTGCGCCTCCCCACTTTCCTGGTGGAACCCGCTCACCTCCCACTCGCCGCGATTAGCGGTGCGGTTGGATTACGCATACCCGTATTGATGAGAACCCCATGATAAGGCGACACGATCTTTGCTTCGATAAGATGTGCCAAGGAAACCGCCTTGCAATATATGCTGAGGCTGGAGGTGGGCAAACGACTCGGATATTGACCCGACCTTGATGACATGTCGCACTGTCTAGAAAGTTGTCAGCAGAGTACATTTGTGAAATATCGTTCTCTCTACGGCGGTATGTGAAGATCATCTTGCAGATCCGGACACAATCTACGTGTTCGATAATTACCTTGGAGTATTCGGATAAGGAACCCGCCTTGCAATGTTGAAGACAAGACTGCGCGCCGGACTCATCGTCATTGAAGCCTGGTTCAGGGGCTACTGAGGGAGTCCTGGATTAGGGGGTATCCGGACAGCCGGACTATATACATCATCCGGACTATTGAAGCATGAAGATACAAGACTCAAGGCTCCGGCCCGTGTCCGGATGGGACTCTCCTTTGTGTGGAAGACAAGCTTGGCGATCCGGATATTATATTTCCTTCCTTGTAACCGACTCCATGTAAACCCTAGCCCTCTCCGGTGTCTATATAAACCAGAGAGGATGATCCTTAGAAGGCCGATCACAATTACAATCATACCATCATAGGCTAGCTCTTAGGGTTTAGCCTCTACGGTCTCGTGGTAGATCTACTCTTGTACTACTCATATCTTCAATATTAATCAAGCACGAAGTAGGGTTTTACCTCCATCGAGAGGGCCCGAACCTGGGTAAACATTGTGTCCCTTGCTTCCTGTTACCATTAGCCTAAGACGCACAGATCGGGACCCCCTACCCGAGATCCGCCGGTTTTGACACCGACACCATCCACTTAGGAAAATTGTTGATTGCCTACAAAACTCTGCACTGAAGGGTGTGGGGGGGCTTCTTAGTAGAGGAGGCAAGTTTTTTCTGGCGTTGTTGCGAGGGAGGCTTTGATTAATACCATATGTCCTGCACTCCTTTACTTTACTTTCTTGTTATCTATCTTGCTTAGTTACTTTTTGTTAGTTGTTTTTTGTTTTTTCACTTTCCAAAAAATTCAAAAAACACAAACAAATATTTAAATTCTAGCAAGAAGTTAGTTTGTTTTAGGCTTGAAATCATGTCTACTTCTGCTGAAAACACCAAACTTTGTGGATTTACAAGTAGTAATAACGATGATTTCATTAACAAACCTATTGCTCCACTAGTCACTAGTGCTGAGTCTTACAAAATTAAGCCTGCTTTGTTGAACTTGGTAACGACTAATGAAAGATTAATTATATGGTTCTTATAATGAAGACGTTGCTTCTCACTTAAACAATTATGTTGAGCTCCATGATATCCAAAATATAAAAAAGTGAAAGCCGATATTGTCAAGTTAAAACTTTTTTCAGCCAAAAATGGATGTTAGGTGAAGATGGGGTAAGTTCTGCACGACAATTGGCTCTGGCACGACTACATTTTGATTATGCGGCATCAGGTTTAACACTCCAAATAAGTAGCAGTTGAGGCCAAAAATTGGGGCTACCCAAAAGAATTTTGCATCATGTGGAGCCCTGTTTTTGACCCAAAGTGTCCTAAAACGATGGTTTTTGCGCTTGTGTCTGTACTGATGCTAAAAAAAAAGATGCTTCTTTTTATCATTGTTGGATGACCCTCTTTGTCTTCTCGCGTCCTCACGTGCCGCCACGTGTCAGGTCAGCACCTTGTCATGCCAGCCCTAAAAGGGTCGTGTCGTGCCCGACCTTAAATTAATGCTCGGCTTTTGGGTTCGACCTTGTTCCATGGCAGGCCGAAGACCAGCCCGACCCTTTTAATCGCGTGCCGTGCCCGTCACATGTCGGGCTGAAATTCCGAGCCCATGGGCCGGCCTGCGAGGCACAACCCATATGGCCAGGTTTGAGCCCATCCTACACGTGATAAACCCGTATCCCCCGTTCTTCTCAGCTCGCTGCAACTACCACTTCCCACCAAAAACCCTAGCCGTCCAGCCCACATCTCTCTCCCTCTCTCTCCCACACACGCTAGCCCATCCCCAGATTCCTCCCCAGCACACCACCTCGCCGCAGCGGAGCCGAGCCCCATGCCGCCCAAGGCATCGAAGAAAGACGCCGAGCCGGCGGAGCGCCCCATCCTCGGCCGCTTCTCCTCCCACCTCAAGATCGGAATCGTACGCTCCCCTCTTCTCCCCCCCTCCCGCGGATTCCCCACCTTCTCCCGCGTTCTAGCGAGTGCTCGCAGGGGTTTCATCGTTGCTTACTTGGTGGGTGCGGTGGCGGTGGCGGTTGATCGGATCGACAGGAGAGCATGTGATGTCCCTGTTGCGGTCGGCTTAGTGTAATAGGGCTTTGGAGTTCTCTTGGTCCGCGCTGGCGAAGTTCGGAATCGCTTGTGGCTAGCTCGTGGCTTGTAACCTGGTGCAGATCTCATGGATTCCATGATTTTGTTGTTCTAGTTTATACGTTTCGGGGGGGCGCATGGTGCGAGTTGGGGAAACATATCGCGGGAACTGTTCTAGTGTCGGATCTGTACCCCAATTCAGGCTCAGAATGCGCCCCATTAACTTCACTACTTCTAGAATAGATCTCTTTGCTGTCTCTGTGTAACATATGAAATGTTATCCCTGCTTAAATCTTAAGTCGCTACATGCTAATAGGAGCAGGACGAATTGTAGTTTTGTCTATGTAATTCAGTCTGCTTGGGCACCACCATTAGCATGTTACTATGCACTAGTAGTACTATTGAACAAGTTTCATGAGTTGCCACTACCGCACTTCTCTAGTTGCATGATGATGTTTAACAGTACTTGCCCGTGTATCCTTTATTCGATCTCAGATTTCATTATAAATCATAATGGACTACTCTTCTGTTGAATGTTGATTGGCGCACTACTTGTTCTGCTGTAGCCAAGTAGAGGAATAAGAGGAGATATGAAGTTTACTACTGATGTTTCATGCAGGTGGGGTTACCCAATGTTGGCAAATCAACTTTCTTCAACATAGTAACAAAGTTGTCCATCCCGGCTGAGAACTTCCCATTCTGTACCATTGAACCAAATGAGGCACGGGTACATGTTCCGGACGAACGATTTGACTATCTTTGCCAACTTTTCAAGCCAAAGAGTGAGGTTTGTTTCTTTTCTCTGCTTTACACTTCTACAGTAATCTGCAGCTTCTTGGCTTATGTTTCAGATTTATATTTACTCTTGTTATTCTCTTTAGGTGGCTGCATATCTGGAAATCAATGACATAGCTGGGCTTGTTAGAGGAGCAAGTGCAGGGGAGGGTCTGGGCAATGCCTTCTTATCCCATATACGTGCTGTTGATGGAATCTTTCATGTCTTGAGTATGTCTCTATTGTAAAATGTTTATGATTCAACTACTGAATTATGCTTCTTAAGAAAGTTCCCTTGGCTATTCTTATCTGTATTATATACTGTATGTTAAAAGTGAAAATTTTGGATATCTTGGTGGAGATCTAACTGAGAAGACTAAATGTTGGCATTGCAAATATTGGCAATACCAAGACTTGCCAAATATTGGCAACTTTATGTTTGATAGACAAGAAAACTTGGTAACCAACTAATCAGTAATCAATATTTGGCACAATGCCAAACATTGGCATGCCAATTTTTGGCACCAAACCAGTTACGCTCTAGGTTTTAATGTGATAGAATCTTTTGCTGTATCTGTAACTGATAGTGTGGTATGGTTTTAGGAGCATTTGAAGACACGGAAATCACTCATATTGATGATACAGTTGATCCTGTTCGTGATTTGGAAACTATTAGTCAAGAACTGAGGCTCAAGGTTTCGTTTGAGTTTTGCTTGATTTGTTCGTCAACTTAAACAACTGTTAACCTAGCTGTAACAAGGTTTTCTGTTGCACTTCCTTCTGTAGGATATAGAGTTTGTGCAGGCTAAAATTGATGACCTTGAGAAGTCAATGAAGAGGAGCAATGACAAGCAACTTAAGATAGACCATGAATTATGTCAGAGGGTAGGGCATGTTTTACAGCTCTGCTGTTTTGCACTTTTGTTTCATTTCTATCAATCAGTTAGATCTCATGAACAATTGGAATTTCTTTACTGGTATATCGTTCTTTATTCGGTAGATCGATCGGTAATTTAGTTTCAACTTTCCCTTATAACAGGTCATGGCACATCTCCAAGACGGGAAAGACGTACGTTTAGGAGAATGGAAAGCTGCTGAAATTGAGATCTTGAATGCCTTTCAGCTGCTTACTGCGAAGCCAGTTGTTTATTTGGTAATTTTTACTTATTTGGATTGGAAGAATGGTATCATCTGATTAATATGTACAGGCTTTGTTGCTTGAACTTTTTATTAGCAATGACATCATTTGATTAATTATAGTTACATGCTTGTTGCTTGAACTTCTTTACCAGCATGGCCATCTAGAATTTAGTATTTTCCCATATTTAATGCGGAATTTCAACCAATGTGATGTTTCTTAGGGTTCAATCAATGTGACATTAACCCAGCTTTGCTTGTTTTGTCTGTTTTGTTATTGCTGTCTGTCTACTTCTGCTTTCCAACATTTATTTTAAAACATTACAGAACTGACGTGCGACTGGTAATCGATCTGCCATACTCTTGGTATTTGTATAATTAGCAAGAAGTGCATGCTCCGTAGACAATTAACTGATTTTAGTCTGATCACTGGAAACATAACTACAAAAACTATTGCATGCTTCTTGGTATTGCATTAGAGTGGGGGAACCTTTATAGTTCCACATGCCAATTGTATTCCACTGTAAGGCACTGCAATTCTGTACTCCCTCCTTTCCTAAATATAAGTCTTTTTAGAGATTCAACGCGGACTACATACGGAGCAAAATGAGTGAATCTGCACTCTAAAATATGTCTATATACATCATATGTAGTCCTTATTGAAATCTCTAAAAGGACTTATATTTAGGAACGGAGGGAGTAATAGTTGAAGCAATTGTTAAAGTTGCACCTCCATGCGTGAGCAAGAACCAAAGTATGCAAAGAGGTGCCAAAATCCCAAGATATATGATGTTTCCATATGGATTCTTCATTCTTCCCTTTTTTGGGTTCAAAAGCCACATCAGGATCCCTAATAGGAATATAGGGATGGTGTGCTGTAGAAAGGGCTTGTGAAGATTAGACATTACTCACCGGTTGGCGATGGAAATGAAATGGGATGCATTAATCCTACTTGGAGAACCTACTGATTTACGCGTTATATGATGGTACATATACCTGCTGTGCATGCATCACTTGAAACTAAATTTATATTAGCAGCAAGAGGAAATATGTCTTTGATGTCTGGAATTATCCCACGTTCAGCTTGAGTAATCATGTGAAATGGACATTAATCGCTCTGCTAACTTTAGCTCATTTACTGGTTAATCCTTTGATTTGACCTTACTTCTGTCAGTAGTTGAAACAGAAATTCACCTTTTCTTTATAGGGCTTCTAAGTCTAGTATGTTATTTTGTGCAGGTGAACATGAGTGAAAAGGACTACCTGAGGAAAAAGAACAAGTTTCTACCAAAGATACATGCTTGGTATTGTTTCTACCCCAAGTCTAATGGCTATAGCAGATGAACTCATGCTATACAGAATGCAGTTCAAACTGCGAATGCCGATTTTCTGTGGAACTTCTGTTTATGTACAGTCTAATTGATGTAGCAGGATAGGTCATTTTGAAGCTAGATCGTTTCAAGTTTCCATCATTATATCTTGTTGTATATGATATTTGTTCCAACTTTGCTTGTTGAGTACATAAGCTATCTGATTTAACACATTGGGTTTATTATTTAAAAATTGTTGTCACAGAGAGAACCAATGTTTACGCTTGGACTTGGTGATTTCTGTATTTGAGGGTAGAATATCACACAATTTGTTGATCGCTTACATATGAATACCAGCAAATGTCATTGGCAGTGAGTCAGGTCCCAGTGGTATGTGTCAGCACTCGGCGCTAAGGAGTACTGTCAGCACTAAGCAGGAGTTTCTATTCACGTGAACTATACCCACTTGAACAAGATAAGGACAGTAGGTCTTTTAGTTACAAAGTATATCTGTTTAGTTAGGAAAGGAGATCAGTTTAGTTTGGAAGATAAATATATCGTTTTGATTAGGAAAGTTGTGATATATGCTTTCAGCATCAATTGAAGTCTTTCCTATAATAGGGGCACGACCATATCAATTAAGCATTGAACGAGAGGTTCGGTGAAGATCTGATCACCACCCTCAAACTTCCCTCCCTCACCGCTCGTACTCACCGTCTCAGTCCTAGAACCGACCCACCATGATACTGATTGTATTTTCTGAAGTATGCTATAGGCTCTTGTCCGCAGTAAGAAATTGATATGTAGTTCATATGGTTGTGATTTTGATTAAGTCTGATGATTTTGTGTTTGATTAGCATAAACTTAATATGCATAATTTCCTACAAGAAGGGGGTATTGGAATATTAGCTAATACCTAACTATTTCTTATTCAGGGTGAAAGAACACGGTGGTGAGACTATTATTCCTTTCAGCTGTGCCTTCGAACAGAAACTAGTGGATATGCCAGAAGATGAAGCTGCTAAATATTGCGCCGAAAACCAGACAGCAAGGCAAGTCATGTAGCATAATTTTGGCTGAGTTGATTACCACAATTAAGATACTACTTTTGTACCGAAATATAAGACGTTTTTGTAGTCTAAACTAGCAATCAAGTTTATTTATTTATAACATGCATTGCATCTTCTCTTTGCATATTGCTCAACTTTTTCTGTTTAATTTATTTATACTAAATCTTTCACCAATGTGAACAGTTTGATCCCCAAAATCATCAAGACTGGTTTTGCAGCAATTCATCTCATATACTTCTTCACAGCTGGTCACGACGAGGTACATTTTATATGTTTACATTGTGCTTACTTTGTACCAGTAATATGTGTTGTATAAGCCACATTTTACTTCATTTTGCTAAAATGGTGGTACTACATCAGCCTGTTACATTTTTGGCGTGCAAAATTCACATGCTTGTTTGTTTATACATTATCAGTCTTTATTGGTTATTGCCTCTGCTCCAAAATAAGGGGCACAATCAAACTTCTAACTTCCACAATCAATATGTAAAGAATTTAATGAGATTTGACAAATGGAAATAATATCATTTTTTTCGTAATTCTGTTTTTTTACTAAGACATCAATAATAATGGTCAAAATTGCATCTTGTTGGCTGGTTATGTTCTAATCGGGGAGGAATGTATTAGGTTGTTCAGATGTCTGTTCGTGTTTGAAGTTTCAAGTAGGAGTTTCTGAATACATTTGACAATTTTCTGCTAGCTTATAAGCTTGAATTCTCCTTTCAGGTGAAGTGCTGGCAGATCAGACGTCAATCTAAAGCTCCGCAAGCTGCTGGTGCAATTCACACTGATTTTGAAAGAGGCTTCATATGTGCTGAGGTAGAGTCCTTTCTGAAATAGCTAGACACAATTCCTTTATTTGGAATAAATTGAACTTTAGTTGACAGTGTAGTTAATTGTTGCTGTTCTTACTATTTGCACTTTGTAGTTAATTGTTGCATGTTTTTCTGAAAAAGTCTCGATGTTTACTGAAGCTTCTTTCATTATGTTAACTTGATGTATTCCTTGATAATTCTTATATATAAATCTACTCTTTTTGATCAGGTAATGAAGTTTGAAGATCTAAAAGAGCTGGGCAGTGAATCTGCTGTCAAGGTGTGCACAAACTCGTCTATGCTAGATGATTTGTATCATCAGTTGCCTTACTTTTGATCTTTAAACTCAATGTTATGAGTTACGCAACCGTTTGGCATTGATGGATTGTAGGCTGCTGGGAAGTACAGGCAGGAAGGGAAGACGTACGTGGTGCAGGATGGAGACATCATCTTCTTCAAGTTCAATGTTTCTGGAGGCGGAAAGAAGTGATGAATTCATCACAGGGTCGTGTATTTTAGCATTTTTGGGTTCACTTGCAAGTAGCCAGGTACTATCAGTACTGATTGCAGACTGCGGGGAGACTATAAGCACCAACTGGAAGGGATGAAAAATATAATTTTTCATTCGTGAGCTAGAACTGCTCTGCTCTATCGGAAAACTGGAAGTTGTAACGGTGTGACTGGACAACTTTGTCGTAATTAGGATGCAAAGTTCTTTGTTATGCAATTCTACCGTTGTTGCATGTGTAGCTCCATAATTCTTACTGATACTTTACAAAGAAAATTACTTTAATTACTTTTTGGATATATTGCCTCTTAAATTGATTTGAGTACCTCTCCATCCATGAGAGGAAAAAGAGACAAAATCACATGCCTGCACTGATTAAATGTGGCGCTCAAGAGAAACATATCTTAGGGTTCATAATATCTTAGTATTGAGCTCTAAATTTTAGTTGGTGCGCATTGTTTTTTTTATAGTAAATCTTCATGAACGTTCATCAAGTTTATTAAAAAGAGTATCCATGTCTGCAATATCAAAGACTATCTTTGATTCAAATAATTTAAGTTCTGGGTTTGTCACAAGTCAAACTTGTTTTAGTTTGACCAAGTCTATCGAAACATATATTAACATGTAGAACACCAAGTTAGTCTCATGAGATCATGTTTCAATATTATCAGTATTTGGTGTTGTAAATCATATTTTTCTAGAGTTGCTCAAACTAAAGCAAGTTTGACTTATGACAAATCTATGACTTTGATTGTTTTGGAACGAGAGACCATATGAAAATATATTGATAAATCTTATGGTATTGATTAGGTATTCTAGATGTTGATAACTTTTTCTACGAACTTGCTCAAACCTTGCAAGTTTTGGCATTGA
>NC_041385.1:716452847-716453543 GCF_002162155.2 Triticum dicoccoides
AAAACATCCCAACAATGACTTTTGAAGTGTATGAGATCTTCACGAGTTCTTCAAAATAGCTAACCACCTTTCCCTGCAATCCCCACCTCCTCCCCTCATCCCTATTGAAGGAGGCCTCTGGGTTAAGCCCGGTTGGCTATGCACCACGGGGGTTCGACGACCTCCATGGCGGTGTCTCGTGGCAGCTGCGACAACTTTGTTGACGACCCCCATGGCTCCGCCCCGACTGCTCTTTCCCTGCGAGACGGGGTGGGGGTGGCGCCCCCTTTTTCCCTCTCTCTAGAGGTCATTCCCGTGTAGGTCGTCCGCGTGGCTGCAGCTGCGGTGCAACAATGGTGGGACGCTAGATCTGGTCAGTCTCGTGCAAATTCGGTTCGCTGGAATCTGCTGGGCTGGTTTTTGGCTGGCGATGATGTTTGTGGTGGCTCCTGCATGGTCATGACGCGAGTGTGTGGGCTAGTGGAGGTGTGATGCATGGGTATCTGGTGTTAGGTGTGCTCCCGGTGAACTTGCCGAGCTCTTGCCGACCGGCGACGTCGACGTCCGTGGGCATCACTTCACCTCCTTGGAGGCGCCGATGTGGAGTTCATCTCCGGCAGGGGCGGACCCAGGATTGGGCTAAGCCCCGGGCCCTAGGCCAACTACAATGCATCTACAGTGACGCTACAGTGCCATTCATGCTATATTGAAGGAAGT
>NC_041385.1:716453938-716483365 GCF_002162155.2 Triticum dicoccoides
TTAGTAGAAGCAACTAGTAATTATCAACGAGATTCGATCAATATACGTACTCGGCCCCCCTATACTCGAAGCCTGGCTCCGCCACTGGTTGCGTCCCTTTCCGGAGCAACGTCTTGAAGAGACCTCTCGATTCCCTTCACACCCTTCATGTGCTAGACGCTCACGACAATGCGGTCGGTAGGTGTTCCTCCGACAATGTGGCTGGTTGTGCGCGGCTTCGCGTGGCAACGATGGCGGCTTCGGGTGAGTTGCGATTGAGTTTTGGTAGTCGGTTTTATTCGGCGTGTTTAAGGGGTCACCGTGCCTCACTCGTTCTTTCTGAAGTCGGATCTGCTGAGGTGGGCCTTCGCGGTGACGATGGCACGAGATGGGTAGTCCGTTCCGGCGCTTGTTCGGCACAGGCCCCGCTCTTTCATGCTCGTTGACAGAGTCTGCTTGGTCGTCGACGTGTGTTGCTGACTGGTTGGCATAGGCGGCGGGTTCCTCCCCAGCACACCCCCTCGCCGCAGCGGAGCCGAGCCCGATGCCGCCCAAGGCGTCGAAGAAGGACGGCGAGCCGGCGGAGCGCCCCATCCTCGGCCGCTTCTCCTCGCACCTCAAGATCGGAATCGTACGCCCCCCTCTTCTTCCCCCCTCCCGCGGATTCCCCACGTTCTGTCGCGTTAGGGAGTGCTCGCAGGGGTTTCATGGGTGCGTTACTTGTCCCTGTTCCTGTTGGCTTTGTGTAATAGGGCTTTGGAGTTCGCTTGGTCCGCACTGGCGAAGTTCGGAATCGCTGGTGGTTAGCTCGTGGCTTGTAACCTGGTGCAGATCTCATGGATTCCATGATTTTGTTGTTCAAGTTTTTATGTTTCAGCGGGGAAACATATTGTGGGAACTGTTCTAGTGTCGGATCTGTATCCCAATTCAGGCTCAAAAAGCGCCCCGTTTACTTCGCTACTTCTAGAATAGATCTCTTCGCTCTCTGTGGAATAGTAACATGTGAAATGTTATCCCTGCTTAAATCTTAGTCGGTACATGCTAGTAGGAGTAGGACGCGTTTATAACTTTTATGTATGTAACTCGGTTTGCTTGGACACAATTAGCATGTTACTATGGACTGCTGTTCAACAAGCTTCGTGAGTTGCCACTGCAGGACTTCTCTAGTTGCTTTGATGCTGTTTGACAGTACTTGCCCTTATATCCTCTATTCAGTATCGGATTTTATAAATCATAATGGACTACTCTTCTGTTGAGTGTTAATTGGCGCATCACTTGTTCTGCTGTAGCCAAGTAGTGATACGAGGAGATATGCTGTTTACTATTGATGTTTCATGCAGGTTGGGTTACCCAATGTTGGCAAATCAACTTTCTTCAACATAGTAACAAAGTTGTCCATCCCGGCTGAGAACTTCCCATTCTGTACCATTGAACCAAATGAGGCACGGGTACATGTTCCGGATGAACGATTTGACTATCTTTGCCAACTTTTCAAGCCAAAGAGTGAGGTTTGTTTCTTTTCTCTGCTTTACACTTCTATACAGTAATCTGCAGCTTCTAGGCTTATGTTTCAGATGTATAGTGACTTTTGTTATTCTCTGCAGGTGGCTGCATATCTGGAAATCAACGACATAGCCGGGCTTGTTAGAGGAGCAAGTGCAGGGGAGGGTCTGGGCAATGCCTTCTTATCCCATATACGTGCTGTTGATGGAATCTTTCATGTCTTGAGTATGTCTCTCTTGTAAAATGTTTATAATTCAACTATTGTATTATGCTTCTTAATGAAGTTCCCTTGGTTATGTTTTGAGTATATGTTAAAAGTGATAAATTTTGGATGTCTTGGTGGAGACCTAAATGAGAAGACTAGCCAAATGTTGGCATTGCCAAACATTGGCGATACCAAGACTTGCCAAATATTGGCAACTTTATGTTTCATAGACAAGAAAACTTGGCAACCCACCAATTAGCGGCCAATATGCCAATTTTTGGCACCAAACCAATTACGCGCTAGGTGTTCATGTAATAGAATCTTTTGCTGTATCTGTAACTGATAGTATGGTATGATTTTTAGGAGCATTTGAAGACACGGAAATCACCCATATTGATGATACAGTTGATCCTGTTCGTGATTTGGAAACTATTACTCAAGAACTGAGGCTCAAGGTTTTGTTTGAGTTCTGCTTGATTTGTTTGTCAACTTAACCAGTTGTTAACCTAGTTGTAACAAGGTTCTGTTGCACTTCTGTAGGATATAGAGTTTGTGCAGGCTAAAATTGATGACCTTGAGAAGGCAATGAAGAGGAGCAATGACAAGCAACTTAAGATAGACCATGAATTATGTCAGAGGGTAGGGCATGCTTTACAGCTCTGCAGTTTTGCACTTTTGCTTCATTTCTATCAATCAGTTAGATCTCATGAACTATTGAAATTTAGTTTCAACTTTTGTCGGGAGATTAATCGGTAATTTAATTTCAACTTTCCCTTACAACAGATCATGACACATCTTCAAGACGGGAAAGACCTACGTTTAGGAGAATGGAAAGCTGCTGAAATTGAGATCTTGAATACCTTTCAGCTGCTTACTGCTAAGCCAGTTGTTTATTTGGTAATTTTTACTTATTTGGATTGGAAGAATGGTCTCATTTGATTAATATGTACAGGCTTTGTTTGAACTTTTTATTAGCAATGACATCATTTGATTAATTATAGTTACATGCTTGTTGCTTGAACTTCTTTACCAGCATTTCCATCTATAATTTAGTGGCATCCCATATTTAGTCCGGAATTTCGATCAATGTGACATTAACCCAGCTTTGTTTTCCCCTCTGTTTTGTTGTTGCTGTCTGTCTACTTCTGCTTTCCAACATTTATTTTGAGCCATTACAGAACCGACGGGCGACTGGTAATCGATACGCCATACTCTTGGCATTTGTATGATTAGCAATAAGTGCATGCTCTGTAGACAATTAACTGAGTTTTATCCGATCACAGGAAACATAACTAGAAAAAACTATTGCATGCTTCTTGCTATAGCATTAGAATAGGGGAACCTTTTTAGTTCCATATGCCAGTTTATTCCACTCCACTGTAAGGCACTGCAAGTCTGTAATAGTTGAAGCAATTGTTAAAGTTGCACTTCCATGCGTGAGCAAGAACCAAAGCAAAGTATGCAAGAAGTGTCACTAGAGTTTAAGTGAACTAGTGAAGTAAGGAAATCCCAAGATATATGATGTTTCCATATGGATTCTTACTTTTTTTGGACCCAAAAGGCACATCAGGGTCCCTAATAGGAATATAGGGATGGTGTGCTGTAGAAGGGTTTATGAAGATTAGATATTACTTTTCACTTTCATATGATTATTGCTCACTTGTTGAGAGGGAAATGAAATGGGAAGCATAAATTCTCTACTTGAAAAACCTACTGATGTACTCGTTATATGATGGTACATATAACTAATAGCTGCTGCGCATACATCACCTGAAATTATATTTATTTTAGCAGCAAGAGAAAATATCTCTTTGATATCTGGAATTATCCCACGTTCAGCTTGAGTAATCATGCCAAATGGACATTAATCGCTCTGCTATAACTGTAGCTCATTTACTGGGTTAATCCTTAGATTTGACCTAGTTGAAACAGAAAAGCACCTTCTCTTTTATATGGCTTCTAAAAGGCCTAACCATCCTTTTTGAAAGTAAAATGTAGCTGTATTGATTAGTCTAGTATGTTACTTTGTGCAGGTGAACATGAGTGAAAAGGACTACCTGAGAAAAAAGAACAAGTTTCTACCAAAGATACATGCTTGGTACTATTTCTACCCCAAGTCTAATGGCTATAGCAGAATTACAGATAAACTCATGCTATACGGCATGCATTTCAAACTGCGAATGCTAATTTTCTGTGGAACTTCTGTTCATGTACAGCCTAATTGCTGTAGCAGGATAGATCATTTTGAAGCTAAATCGTTTCAAGTTTCCATCATTATATCTGGTTGTATATGATATTTGTTCCAACTTGCTTGTTGAGTAGAGCAGCTGTCTGGTTAAAAACACATTGGTTTTATTATTGAAAAAATGTTATCACAGAGAGAGCCAGTGTTTATGCTTGGACTTGTTGATTACTGTATTTGAGGGTAGAATCTCGCAAAATTTATGGATCGCTTACATATGAATACCAGCAATTGTCATAGGCAGTGGGCCAGGTCCCAGTGGTATGTGTCAGCACTCAGCACTAAGGAGCACTATTCATGTGGACAGTACCCACATGGTATCTGTCAGCACTAAGCAGGAATTACTACTATTCACGTGAACTGTACCCACTTGAACAAGATAAGTGCAGTAGGTCTTTTAGTTACAAAAGTAGTATATCTGTTCAGTTAGGAAACGAGATCAGTTTAGTTAGGAAAGTAAATATATTTGATCTTTACCGAACTTCTTTTAGTTAGGAAGGTATATATATCTGCTATATATATTAGACATGGTATCTGCCAGCACTATTCATGTGCGTATATATACACACACACACCACCATATCAATTTAGCATTGAACGAGAAGTTCAGTAAAGATCTAATCACCATCCTCAACCTTCTAGCTTGGTACTCACCGTCTCAGTCCTAGAACCGACCCACCATGATACTGAGAAAAGCCCATGAGACAAAAGAAGGCCTGATGGTTGATGGAATAAATTGTATTTTCCTGAAGTATGTTGTAGGCTCTTGTCCACAGTAAGAAATTGATTATATGAAGTTCATGTGGTTGTGATTTTGATTAAATCTGATTATGTTGTGTTTGATTAGCATAAACCTAATATGCATAATTTCCTATGAGAAGGGGCTATTGCCTATTGGAATATTAGCTAATATCTAACTATTTCTTATTCAGGGTGAAAGAGCATGGTGGTGAAACTATTATTCCTTTCAGCTGTGCCTTCGAACAGAAACTAGTGGATATGCCAGAAGATGAAGCTGCTAAATATTGCACCGAAAACCAAACGACAAGGCAAGCCATAGCTAATTATGGCCGAGTTGATTACCACAATTAAGATAGCAATCAAGTTTATTTATTTGTAACATGCATTACAATTTCTCTCTGCATTTATTTATACTAAATCTTTCACCACTGTGAACAGTTTGATCCCCAAAATCATCAAGACTGGTTTTGCAGCAATTCATCTCATATACTTCTTCACTGCTGGTCACGGCGAGGTACATTTCGTATGTGTACATTGTGGTTACTTTGTGCCAGTACTATGTGTGTTGTGTAAGCCATGTTTTCCTTTATTTTGCTAAAATGGTGGTCCAACAGCTGTCTGTCACAGTTTTGGTGTGGAAAATTCATGTGCTCAGTATTTATTGGTTATTGCCTCTGCTCCAAAATAAGGGGTGCAATCAAGCTTATAACATTCATAATCAGTATGTAAAGAATTTAATGAGATTTGACAAATGAAAATAATATCCTTTTTTTCTTCATAATTCTTTTTTTTTACTGACATATCAACAATAATGGTCAAAGTTGCATCTTGTTGGCTGTTCATGTTCTAAACGTTGAGGAATATATTAGAGTGTTTAGATGTCTATTCATGTTTCTAAGTTTCAAATAGGAGTTTCTGAATACATTTGACAGTTTTCTGCTGGCTTACAAGCTTGAATTCTCTTTTCAGGTGAAGTGCTGGCAGATCAGACGTCAAAGTAAAGCTCCGCAAGCTGCTGGTGCAATTCATACTGATTTTGAAAGAGGCTTCATATGTGCTGAGGTAGAGTCCTTTCTGAAATAGCTAGACACAATTCCTTCATTTGGAATAATTGAACTGTGGCATTCTTTGTTGACAGTGTAGTTTAACTGTTGCTATTCTTACTATTTGCACTTCATTATGCCAAAGTTTTGTCCCCAAGGTACATGATGCTTAGGCATGCTTTTTTTTTTTTTTCAAATCTTGATGTTTACTGAAGCTCCTTTCATTATGTTAACTTGATGTATTTCTGTTTGCGGTGTTCAAAATGATAAACGACATTCCTTTTTTCTCTTTCATAATATTTTGGTACTTTTGCTTTGAAATTGGAAATGCACGCTGTTATGGCCGGTACTATGGCATTGTTTACTTGACTGTATGCACATTTGGAACCTTGATAGTTCATATATATAAATCTACTATTTTTGATCAGGTAATGAAGTTTGAAGATCTAAAAGAGCTGGGCAGTGAATCTGCTGTGAAGGTGTGCAAACACTTGTCTATGTTAGATCTGTATCAGTTGCCTTTTGATCTTTAAACTCAACGTTATGAGTTACGCAACCGTTTGCCATGGATTGCAGGCTGCTGGGAAGTACAGGCAGGAAGGGAAGACGTACGTGGTGCAGGATGGAGACATCATCTTCTTCAAGTTCAATGTTTCTGGAGGCGGAAAGAAGTGATAAATTCATCACAGGGTCGTGTATTTTTGCATTTTTGAGTTCACTTGCTAGTAGCCAGGTACTATCAGTACGGATTGCAGACTGCGGGGAGGCTATATATAAATTTTCATTCGCTCTGCTTTTGAAATTACTCCTCGATGTTATGTGCCAACTGCCAACCGTACGCCTGAACGATGTTTGAGGCCTCTATTAGAAAACTGGAAGTTGTAACTTTGTGACTGGACAAGTTTGTCGTAATTAGGATACAAAGTTCTTTGTTATGCAATTCTACCGTTTTTTGTTGCATGTGTAGTTCCATAATTTTTACGATTGCTTTGATTACTTTTTGGATATATTGTCTCTTAAATTGATTGAGTACCTCTCTGTCCATGAGAGGAAAAAAAGAGACAAAATCACATGCCTCCACTGATTAATTGTGGCGCTTAAGTGAAACATATCTTAGGGTCCATAATATCTTAGTATCGAGCTCTAAATTTTGCTTGGTGCACATTATATTTTTTTAGTCAATCTTCATGAATGTTGATCAAGTTTATTGAAAAACGTATCCATGTCTGCAATATCAAAAACTACTTCCGATTTAGATAATTGAAGTTTTGGGTTTGTCTCAAGTCTAACTTGTTTTAGTTAGACCAACCAACCCCACCAAGCAAGCATTGAGGCTCCTGTCTATTTCTTTTTTCTTGATATACAAATCGTTTTATATTTTGTAGTACGTGCTATTGAGGAATAAAATTTTATTTAAAAATAACACGTCAAGTCGCACTTTGTTTTGTGGTATATGACCCTTCATAAAGTGAACAACCACTACATGCGTTAAATTATCATGTGGGCTGCCTTTCCGTATAAAAATGAGCTCCACCGTGTATCCGCGCGGATGTTGTTGGAAACGAGACCTGAATACGCCCGTCGTGTGTGCATCACTTCTCTTCGTGCACGTGCCCCACCTACGTGTGTGTGTGTGTGAGAGAGAGAGAGATACACACCTAAAGAGAGATGGTGTGTGCGTTCATGAGTGTTTTTTTGCGTGATTTCGTAAGTGTACTTGTGTGCGTGAGAGATAGACAGGGAATACATGTCAATTATATCTCAAAAAAGTAACATATGCAATGTGTGTGAAACAGAGACCTAGATATATTTTATATAGAGGGGGCGATCCACGAAAAGAGAGGGGAGGGATCATCGACGTGAGATATCGATAGAATGGAAGAGAGGGATGAAGTATGGGCGCGAGAATGATAGAGAGATAGCAAAATTGTGTGTGCGCAGGTCAAAGATATAGGGTGGCCGCCCTACTGGAAGGTGAGAGGGGAGAGGTGCAGTTTGTGTGTGGCAGGGACCTAACTAGAGCGTTCGACTATCAGAGTGTGTGCTTGTGGGGGGGGGGAGGTAGAGACCTAACTAGAGAGGTAGAACGACTGATATATGTGTGGAGAAGGAGAGACCTAGCTATGTATTAAGGGAGATCGATCGACATCCATACATATGTTTAGGACAGAAATAAGGTTTGTAGAGAGACAGAGTTAGAGTGCCGGAGGGGTGGTGATGGAGTTGCTTCTCGAAGATGGTGGGAGAGCCCTACTAGACAAACAGAAGGTACGACTACAATATCAATAAGAGAGGGGATGTGTGTCTGTGTGTGCGCGTGCGTGTGAGAGACGGGTCGGGAGGCATGCATGGATGATGAGGGGGGAACAATATGTCTGTGGTAAGCACACCTAACTAGATAGGTAGATCAATCGTCGTGTGTCGGAGAAAGGCAGAGACATAACTAGTGAGGTAGATTGATTGGTGCGTGGGAAAAAACAGTAATAGTCGACCTAGCAATATGTATAAAGGGAGATCGATCGGTATACATGCATGTGTTAGAGGCAAATAAGGTCCGGACTCCGGAAAGACGGATAGAGAGACAGGGATGCGCCTAGGAGGTCGTGTGAGAGGCCTACTATATAGAGAGGGGGATGAGTGTGTGAGTGTGAGATCGATGAAAAAAGGGACGAGAGTGTGCATGTGTGTGGGACCACATGAGAGATAGGGGGCATGGATGGTGAGAGGAGAAGAGGGAAAGTGTGTGTATGTGGTAGATAGACCTGGCTAGAGAGGTATATCGATTGGTGTTTGTTGAAAAGAAGGAGCCAGGGAGACCTATAGAGACCGTGGAAGAATGACAAAGAAAATTAATAAATGTGCGCAATGGAAAGAATGCCGAGGAAGGGGGAGGGCAAGAAGGGCGTGTGCATGCACAAGAGAAAGTTAGTGCTAGCTACAAAGAGAAGATGATTGTGTGGGTGTAAAAGACTAACAGAGATCATAATTCATTATAAAAGTGGATTCAGATATTTGAATAAGAGATCATAGTGTGTTTAAACCCATGCATGCATGAATATAATGGTGATACATATGGTGTGGTTATGAACATGTTATACTATAAACATATTGTTAGGGCATTTCCCGCCTTAGTGTTGTGGTGATGATGACAACTCACTTTGCGGTCTAATCGTGTGCCAAGTTTCTCAGGTATACTTTGTTTGATACAAGATGCTTAGGCATTCCCTCCCGACGGAAAAGAACGAAGATGATGTTTTCTACGTGTTTATTTCTTTCGTCGTAAGAAACCCATACTATTAAGAGGGATTCCTCATCGGAAGGTATTGGGTGAATCAATGCACGTACACTTTCCATTCCACCCACCATATATCCTTCCGCGAGGAGAAAACTCCCTAGCGGTTGTACAGCCGAGCCAAGCGATTGTACCGCTTGTCCGATACATCCGGTGCAACCATCGCCCCAGGGGTGATACCCCGGGGTTGCTGTTCTCAGGAGGTTTACCAACGATTGTATCGCTGCCCCCGGGCGGTTGTAACACCTTTGGTTTGGCAAACCCTAAGGAATGTCTTCAAGAAGTTGTACCGGCTGATACGTCTCTGACTTATCTATAATTTATGAAGTATTCATGCCATGTTTACAAAAAATTTATACGGTTTGGTATGATTTGATTAGAAATAACCCAGTCTGACGTTGTTTTCAGCAGAACTAGCGTGGTGTCGTTTTTTGTGCAGAAATAAAAATTCTCGGAATGGGCTGAAAATTTATGGTGATTTCTTATGGACCAAAAGAGAACCCCGAAGCACAAGAGTTGGACCAGAAGAGTCCCGAGGCGACGGCAAGCTAGGGGGGTGCGCCATACCCCCGGGAGGGTGCTCCTACCTTGTCGCTGCCTCGTGGATGCCCTTGACGTGAGACCGATGCCAAAAATTCCTATAAATACCAAAACCCCCATAAATAAACCTAGATTGGGAGTTCCGCCGCCGCAAGCCTTTGTAGCCACGAAAAATCAATCTAGGCCCTCTCCGGCACCCTGTCGGAGGGGGCCATCATCACCGGAGGCCATGGAGGAGGATCCTGTAGGGGGTATCATTGCCATGGAGGCCAAGGACCAGATGGAGAACCTCTCCCCATCTAGGGGGAGGCCATGGAGGAGGATGTTGGAAATATGCCCCAGAGGCAATAATAAAATAGTTATTATTATATTTCCTTGTTCATGATAATTGTCTATTGTTCATATAATTGTATTAACCGGAGACCGTAATACATGTGTGAATACATAGACCACAACATGTCCCTAGTGAGCCTCTAGTTGACTAGCTTGCACTACAAAAAAAGACACATCCGTGACATTTTGGGCCGAACAATTTTTTTTCTGTCATACTTATGACACTTCTATGACGATAATTGTGACAAAACCCGGTATCATCATAGATGTGGTGGGCTCCTACTTCTATGACAAAAAATCATGACAGAAAATGGGCTTTTCATCCTGGGCGGGCCGGACACGCAGCTGTTTGACATTCTTTGGGCCGTCCATGACGGAAAAAACCGTGGTAGAAGCGAGGGCGAGGAAAATATCGGGGTGTTCCCGATTACAGTGGATGGTCGGGGCCGAGCGATGCACGAAGGTTTGCGCGTTTCTCTCGCACACACACGCGCGTGGGTGTGAGGCATTGGGCTCTAACTGAACCGAGCGAGGCGTTCGCCTACTGAACCCGAGCGATTGCACTGCAGGCTACGCGTTACTGAACCCGAGCGATCGATCGATGGCTGTTAACTGAACCCGATCGAGCGATTCCTTCGCTACTGCTGCTAACTGAAGCCGATCGATGCTGCCTCTGGATGAACAGTGAGCGTTGCTGGGGGGATTTGGATGAACAGTTCCCGATGGGGTTGGATGAATAGGACCCGTGGTGTTGCCTCTGGATGAACAGGATCCCGATCGATCGGGCCGGTTGGGGCTGGATGAACAGGACCCCGTGGAGGGCTGGATGAACATGACGACCCCGTGGAGGGCTAGTCGAACAATAGCCGGTGGAGGGCTGGATGAACAGTAGCCCGTGGAGGGGTGGTTGAACAGGAGCCCGTGGAGAGGGCTGGTTGAACAGTAGGCGGTGGAGTAGCGCGCAGTGGAGGCTGGATGAATAGGAGCCCGTGGATGAACAGTCGCAGGTGGAGGCTGGAGGAGGTCGACGGTGGATGAACAGTAGCCCATGGAGGCTGGAGGAGCTCGACGGTGGAGATGAACAATACCCCTTGGAGTGCCGTTTTGCGGTACCACACCCCTCCCAATGAACAGGACCCCCGTTTCGACCGTAGCCCTCCAACACAAGTCCGTTTTCTCCATTTTGCAGTACGCCACACCCCTCCCGATCAACAGGACCCCGGTTCGACCGTAGGAGGTCCAACAGAAGTCTGTTTCCTCCATTTTGCGGTACGCCAGACCCCTCCCGATGAACAGGATCCCGTTTCGACCGTGGCCGGATGAACACAAGGCTGTTTCCTCCGTTCTGCGATACGCCAGGCATCGTTTCCATCGGATGTTCCGTCCAAGCCCTCCCGATGAACACGACGACGCATTCCGTTCCGACCCAGCCGGTTGGCTCCCCATGAACACGACGACGACGATGTTTCTCCATTTCGAACCAGCCATGTACGCGAGCCTTGGCCGTACGTATGCGCGAGTGGGCGTTCGAGACCCCACCCGTATGTACGTACGTGGCCGTATTTTCTTTCTTGGACACTGGCCGCTGTACGTATGTGTATAAGCTACGTGCGCGCCTCTACTATGACACGTGCGCGCCTCTACATCGACCAGTATGTACGTACACGTTCGCGACCAGAATGACAACGCTACGCATGCTTCAACCAGGTGGGTCCCGATTGTCAGGCACTTCCTTGCATGCGAAGATGTAGCCGGTGGGTCCCAGCAGTTAGGGGGGTGAATCGTTTTTTTTGCCCGGACGCACTTCCTTGCGTGCGAAGATGTAGCTGGTGGGTCCCAACAGTCAGGGGGAAACGTTTTTTTTCATGAAATACGGTTGCCCGTCCGGTGGGTCCCTACCGTCAGGTGGAGGAATCATTATTGTCCGCGTAATAAGGAGACACTTCCTTGCTGCGGCCGTGGATCCAGCTGTCAGCCTCTCCACGTACAGTACTCTTCCGATGGAAGTCGGTCGTTGACCACATTGACCATGCCGCGCCGAGAGCACCAAGGCGGTGGACAATGGCGAGGCCTAGGAATGGGACGACACGGAACCGGGGAAGACGCGACAGTGGATGCCCACACGGAGAGGAGTACGAGGGTTCACTGGTTTGGCTGCGGTGTGAGGCTGCCGTCGCCGCAGAATAACAGGGGGTGTGGGTGAGTAGAGGGATGGCCTGGCCAGCGGTGGGAGTAGTATGGGGCGGTGAGGCCTTCGCGGCATCGCAGCCGGCCACGGGAGGCAGGAGCACGCGGCACGACCGGCGCTGGTTTGGGCGGCTGGAGCAAGAAGACTAGAGGTTGAAGAAGCACTACGGCCGTTGGATGGACATCGTACGGTCACTGGAGTTAGAATCGTCCATATTGACTAAGTTGACAAAGCCCTCCGTCCCCGCCAACTTAGTTGGCCCATAAGTCAGCCTCCCACTATGGTGGGTCCCAGCTAGCAGGGAAGGGGGGGGTATTCATTTTTTCGTGCGTAATAAGGAGGCACTTCCTTGCATGCGAAGATATAGCTGGTGGGTCCGACCTGTCAGCGGGGGGAACGTTTTTTTGCGAAATACAGAGGCCCTTCTGGTGGGTCCCAGCTATCAGGTGGAGGAATCATTATTTTGCGCGTAATAAGGAGGCATTTCCTTGCGTGCGGCCGTGGACCCAACTATCAGCCTCTCCACGCACAATCTACTTCCGATGGTGTCGTTCGTTGACCACGTTGACCACTCTGCGCCGAGCGCATCCAAGGTGGTGGACGATGGCGAGGCCCCGGACAACAACGAGCCGGAGATGGGAAGACCCGGGAGTAGAGTCGCAGACGGAGAGGTGTATGGGGGTTAACTGATTCTGGTGCGGTGTGGTTCGGCAGTCGGTGGAGAAGAAGAGGAGGTGTGGAGGGGTGGAGGAATGACCTAGCCAACGATGGAGTAGGGCTTCACAGCGAAGCGTGCTAAGCAGAGTTGCTAGCAGCAGGAGGCGGGAGCAGGTGGTCCCGGCGGCGCTGGAGGAAGAAGACGAGAGATTGAAGATGGATGCCGGTCATTGGATGTAAATCCAATGGTAACGATGTCAGAATCATTTGTTGACTAAGTTGACAACGACTTGCGTTGGCTTTGACCTATTGGCCCACATTTCAGCTTCCAAAAATATGGCACGTATTCAACCCATTTTTTTTCCAGAATTTACAGTTTTTTTGCAGGTTAGAATTTACAGTCAATTTGATCTTTTTTTTGAATTACAGTCCATTAGGTGGGCTGGGTGAACAAATAATGTAGCATCCATGCGACCCATTTTTTTTCATAAAAAATTACAGGCCATTTGCACTTTCTCAAAATACACAATTTTGCTAGGCTGATTCTAATTATAATGTTGGGGTGGGCGCAACAATGTTATCAAAAAATAAACAGGGGCTGAGCATTTTGTTATATATATATTTAAATAATAAGTGATTTATTATTACATTGGTCCTTAAATCTTACCAAGCTTTTGTACACAATCACCAGGATTTTCGTTGCCAAAAAAATCCAGGATTTTATTGTTAAGAAATTATTTTTATAAGTTAATAAGATGTGGGATATTGTTTTCTTACATACGTAAGTATCTGTTAAATATATGATGACAATAATAATAATATATAATACCATATAAAATAATTTAAATATATATAATACAGTTAGAAGAGAAACATAAGTTGGACTAGGCGTTCCTATTCTTATATAGAAAAATAGAACAGACCTCTGCGTTTTCTTCAAAAAAACACATAAATTGGGCTACCGATGTTTTAGGAAAAATAAAACCTCGGATGGGAGGTCCATATGCCGGTCGATACGTGACGGCCCTCAAGAAAATACAAACCGGCATGTCGTGGGCTGCGCATGTTAAAAAAGAAAGCCTAGATGGGGCAACCCAAAACCCAGCTGATACTTGCTGCCCCAGTGATAATAAATGATACCTGCCAGCTCCCCGGCTTCGTTGTGAATTTATCTCCTATAGTAACTACGCTGAAGCACCCAAAAAAATGTAACTATGTTGGCAAATCCGTGGGCCCCAACGTCAGTATAGCATTAGGAGGAAGTATTTTTTTTGATGAGACACTTGCTTGTGTACGACCATAGACCTGGTGGGTCCCGACTGTCCGCCTCTCCACGTACAGTTCTCTCCAAATTCCTCTCGTTTGTTCAACATGTTCACAACAGAGACAATGGCGTCGCGGCGAGCACACAAAGGCACAGGAGGAGATCTGACCACCTGAGGAAGTGCCTTATTAGTAACGAAACAACTGAACTAGCCTAGTGGCCAAGTGACACTACCCGACAGCTGTTCCGCCCGGGTTCGATTCCACCTGTGCAGGGAAAATATCTCCATTTTTTTGCCTCTTCCTTTATTGACATATGGGTCCCCATTGTCATCTACTTACACCATGTCCAACACTTGCCAAAAATTCATCCCTCGTTTTCTCTATTTTTCGCACACTCGACATTGTGTGGGCATTTTGAAAATAACATATCTTTTTGACTGTGCATCATATGAAGATGTGCTATGTATGAATGTTGATCAGCATGATGTTAACTGGCTGGTAGTTCCAGTTTCGACCATGAATGAAACTTCCAACATGATGTTAACACTGTTTGAAAAGGCTGTGTTAATATAAATGCTCTGCCTCTGAAAGTTGCAGTTTCTTATCTGAAACTGAACTTGCAGTTTCTTATGTAAAACTGAAACTTGCAGTTTCTCCTCTAAGAATCACATTGTCTGCACTTTTATACTCCTATGAAACTACATTTTTTTAAGTGCTAAAAATAGATCTCTAGAATTCATAAAATACTCCATATGCTCAATACTGCAAATCTGAAATTAAAAAGACATTCATATCTGAAAGTATTCTCAAAATACACAACACAAAACACAATTCAGAACCTGCAAATACTGACAACCCTAAGCTCCTCCTGACAATTCACAACCTGCCCGACTATTGGGCTGGGGGGGGGCAGTCCCTCCTATTCCTCGGCGGCAGACAGCCGCCCCGTGAGACAATGTGACCGACGAGGGAGAGGATGGCGGGGAAGCATCATCGGGCCACCTTCTTTTCTCCTCTTGCAGTTGGCTTCGGTCGACGAAGACTCCACCGGCTCGCTCTGGCATGACACCCTCACAAACGACACACTATAGATGCTCGATCCTTCAATCTCTGGTGGATGCTACATCTGGGATCGATACTCCCACCACCGCACCCTCAGATCGGATTTGGTGAATCATTTTGCTCCATGGCCCAGAGGAGCAGCTCTATGTACTCCCGCTCGACTCCCTCCGGGAGTATCGCCGCCTTTTGCTTTGTTGCAGATATTTGGCCATGGATGTCGCCATCGCAGCTAGTTGGTCCTTGTTGTCAAACCAAGACTGTATCTCCAACATCCTAGCTAGCTTCACAAGCTTGCCGTCTGCGATCCTCATGTATCGATTGTACTCCTCCATCGATCTACTTCTCCGCAGCACCTTCACTCGCCGGCGGTGGTTTTTGAATGGAAGAGGAGAGGAGCAATACTGGTTTTGGATTAGAACGGGAGAGGAGCGACGCTGGTTTTGGATTGGAACAGGAGAGGAGGGGCGGTGGTTTTGAAATGGAAGAGGAGAGGAGCGGCGCTGGATTTAGATTGGAACAGGAGATGAGCGGTGGTGGTTTAAGAGGAGAAGAGCGGAAGAGCGGCGCTGGTCTTGGAAGTATTTTTTTGTTTTGCGTATTTTGGGTCAAAGTTTGACCACGTACTGTATTTGGCAAGCAAAATGTGAATGCATGTCACCAAAAATTGTATCGTTTGGTTCATATCTGAATGTACTTTCAAATTATATTATTTTTGCAACGTATAACATGTATTTTATTTGTGAAAATCATGGTCAATTATGACCCAGAATAAAAGGGAGACTAGTTAATGTGGGGTCGCTTTCTTAATTGAAGGGTAAATTGATTTTGATTTTGATCCAGTCACAGCGCGCCAGCCCTCTCGTCCAATCCTAAATCGCTGCCGCACGCTCCTCTCCCTCTTCTCCATTGCAAAACCACCTCCTCTCCTCTCCATCATCTCCATTCAAAAACCACCGTCCCGCCTCTCCCTCTTCTCCATTGCAAAACCACCTCCTCTCCTCTCCATCATCTCCATTCCAAAACCACCGTGTCGCCTCTCCCTCTTCTCTATTGCAAAACCACCTCCTCTCCTCTGCATCATCTCCATTCCAAAACCACCATATCGCCTCTCCCTCTTCTCTATTGCAAGACCATCGTCTCTCCTCCCATCTTCCAAAGCTAGCACCGGACCACTCAGAAGGGCATCTATGGAGAGGATGCAGCAGCGAATCAGGCAGATCACCGGCGGCGACCAGGTAAAGTTAGCCAGGTTGAAGGAGATCCTTACTTGGTTTGACAATGAGTGGGAGATTTCAAGCACGGTGATGGCCATGTGGCAATGTATGCGAAAGAGTGAGACGACAGTGATGAGGGCGACGATGTACATGTACTCCTCGGAGGCAGTCACGCCCCAGTCCTTCGAGTTCATCGAGTATCTCCTCTGGGCGATGGAGCAGACAGATTCGCCCAAGGCAAAAGTCAGGCGGAGGTGGCGGGCGTATAGGTCGAAGGACGAGCACCCAGAGGATAACGAATCGATCGAGTACGGTGTGCCGTTCGTGAGGGTGCAGAGCCAGCCGGAGCCACAGGAGTATTCATTCTCCCACCACAAGAGGAGGACGGATGGCGTGATGTCGCTTCCCCGCCATTCTCCACGGTTCCCTCGACGCTCGCCTCGTTTCAACGGCGGCGGTAGGGTTTAAGGTAAGCTTCGCACTAACCTAATCTTCCACCTGCTCATGCTTACAATCAGTGTGACAGCTAATGAAAATCATGCTTAGAATTAGTCTCCGAGTACTACGCCAATCACCCTAAAATAGCTCTGGACCTTTGGGTCAAAGTTGTGACACTGTGTACAAATAAAGAAAAATAGACTGGTGCTTCTTTCATAAAAGAGTACTCCCTAGAAAACTGCCAATATAAGCTACTAGTATTTGGCTAGAGGATTTGCTGCCGAGAAAGATCCATCCATAGAGAGCGCCACACATCCCACGGGTGGTGGTGGATGCCAATGCGTGCATGGAGCATGGTTGGTGTCGGTAATTTTTACTTGGCACACCTCACACTCTGCATATATGCCGGTTCCATCCGTACATTTGTGCAGTTCCACCAAAATGCAGCTGAATAACCCTGTTTGCACAGATAATGAAAAAGCGTGATTACATTATAGTGGCACTAGTTGATGAAACACACAAAATAAATAGAAGAAAATATTGCGATAGTATCATAGTATGCCATGCTGCGAGGGCGAGATGGGCCGTACGACGCCTCGTACGGTACGCCTCATACTGGAAATCGTCCCAAGTCTCCCCGATACACCTTCTGCCAGTGATGAACATCAGTGTACAACAGTAGTACAAGGAGGGGCCTTGAGACATTCAAATCTCTATTTGTGTGCATATCAACTAAAATTAAGCACCCCAGTTTGCAGAAACGCTTAAACATTAACAATGGGACTAGTTGATGAAACATACATTAACAAAGAGAAGCACTTTCTTTATCTACATTGGAAATGAAATGATAGAGAGGACACTCGCTCTATTTTAACTGTATTATTACTTCATTTTATCAGTGACACTAGGGTCGAGTAGGTGGCAAACGAGGTGTACCGTGCGTCGCAAGGATGAAGGTCGGGGGTGCTTAGACTGGGATGCTGAAGCTGGCTCTTTCAGTCCCTATCTCCCCCCTGATGTTTCTATGGTAGCATTTTGGGTTGTAATCCAAACTTGGTTGAGCTGGTGCTGCGTCTCCCTACCTGCCTAGCTTATGTGGCGAACTTGTCTCCTGCTAGTACTCAGTCCGTTCTAGTAGTAGTTGCATAACTGCCCATTTACACTGAGATGTTGTCGGATAATGGTTCTCTATGGTTGGATTTCTTTAATGAAATCGGAGGGAGCCCCTCTTTCGATATATAAAAAAAATAGTGGCACTAGCGGTGCCAAAACATTGCCTCAAATTAATAGTGCCACTAGATTAAGGTGCAAAATAATAACATTACTGCTTTATCATGGCAGTGCCAAAACAGTAGCACAAGAGCAGGATTAACATGCAGGATCTTTGGCAAACGGTCAAACCAAAAAGGAACATACCTCGTGAGTGGGAACCATATCTGCAGTCAACGCCATCATAGAAGGGATGACACCAGTCACCAACATGGATGATTCAATTCATGGGACCTTTTGGTGCAGTTCACCTAAAATGAAGCAATGTCCCATGAGCTAGCAGCTTCTTTTTTTTAAGAAAAGGGCTCCAGCCCCGGTTCCATTTCCATCAGAAAACAAAACCCAAGAGCTTCTTCTTCATTAGTTGCAATAAAATTGAGCAACATCAAGGTTGGTCGTGAAGCTCCTGGAATGTTCAACAATAATTTGGATATCATTTGTGTAGTTCAACTAAGATCAAGCGTGAAATACATATCTCTGTTTGCACAAAAAAGGTGGAAAGGAGGGTGACTAAAAAGTGATGAAACATGCATCAAATGAAAAGAAGCATGTTCCTTATCTGAATGGCAATCGTACAAAGACAGTAGCAATTTCTAAGGCTGGCCATAGTGGGAGTAACATAACCGGTAACATGCACTTGGGACTAGCAAACATGCTTATGTGGCACACAATTAAAGAAGAGAGAGGAGGTTAGAGTAACATAGGTAGATTCGTATCATGTTAAATGCTATGCTACTTTGAGTCATGCATGCCAATAAATATAACCACCTGTGATACTACTTTACGATACTATGCACTATGAAGGTAGTATCATACACTAGTATCATATGCATGATACTAGTATATGATACTCCCCACTATGACTAGCCTAAAGCAGCAGCATTGCTAGATATTAGTGTGGGCATTAGGATTAACTATGACAACCGTTAAATACGACATTACTTTAATGGTGCCATTGCTTCATTTTACCAGCAACATTACATTAGCAGCTGCTACAGAGTCGGTATTTTGGCACGGGAAAGTAGGCGGACCAGGACAGTTGCATCTTTAACGAAAAGAAGCAACTTATCTTAATGGGAAATTTAGCAGGACATGAAAAAAGTGCCGTTGATTCATATTACTGGAGGCATTACATTGAAAACAACATTGGTTTAACGTGTCCTTACTTTTAACAGTGCGACTGCTACATTTTACCAGTGGCATTACATAAGAGGGGCTCAGGGCAACAAACATCAGAAGAGGATATCTGCGTTGGTCCCATTTTTGTTCGGTATAGCCACCTTATACTGTGTGAGGCTAGCAAATCTAGTGCTGGACTTACTCTGTTGACTTGTCCCCCAGTCCCCACTTTCTTTCCTTTTCCAACCAATAGACCGGGTTTATATTGAGTTTGTACTGCGTTCCCTTTATTTCCCTATTAGACCTAGAGACCAGTTGGATAGCTAGTCCGCTACTTTTCGCCCCCATTATTTCCTCTTTTGACCAAGTCCTAGATTCAGGTAACAAATCTTCCCCCACCCCACCCCTTTCTTCCTTGTTTGAATGAAGTAGTACTAGATTCGAGTGCATGAACTAGTTTTACCTCTTAACAGTAAAAAATTAGGTGGTTTCGAACAGCCGATCGATCCTATCTACAAGGGGGCCTGAGAAATAGTAAAAGATACAAATGCAGCAACGTCAGGAGCTCGGGAAGTAGAGCAAGGCCAGATCTGAGGGTCACCGTGATGTTGCTAGGTGGGCGACGGGAGGCCGGATCTGCCCACACTACAGCAGTGAGGAAGAAGGGGTGGGTGGCCCTCCCTCGCCAGCGATGCTTGGGAGAGAACGACAAGGCACACTGATCGGGACGCGCCGGCACTAGGTAAGAGCCGTCACCAAGGATGACCACGTGAACATTGCACCTTCTCACCTTCCCCGGCGGAGAGGATCCGACTGGATCTGTGACTGCGTGAACGAAGTAGTACTAGATTCGAGTGCATGAACTAGTTTTACCTCTTAACAATGAAAAATTAGGTGGTTTTCAAACAGCCGATCGATCCTATCTACAAGGGGGCCTAAGAAATAGTAAAAGATACAAATGCAGTGACGTCAGGAGCTCGGGAAGTAGAACAAGGCCAGTTTCGAATGAAGTTATACCTGAGGGTCGCCGTGATGTTGCTAGGTGGGCGACGGGAGGCCGGATCTGCCCACACTACAGTAGTGAGGAAGAAGGGGTGGGTGGCCCTTCCTCGCCAGCGATGCTTGGGAGAGAACGGCAAGGCACACTGATCGGGACGCATCGACACTGGGTAAGAGCCGTCACCGAGGACGACCGCATGAACATTGCACCTTCTCACCTTCCCCGATGGAGAGGATCCGACTGGATCTGTGACCAGCGGTGAGCAGAGAGAGAGAGAGAGAGAGAGAGAGAGAGAGAGAGAGAGAGAGAGTGGCCACCACTGTCGTGTTTAGATCTAGAGAGGACGAGACAGTGTGAAGAGAGCAACAATAGCAAGCAAGCACGGAGGCTCCTGCCTATATAGTGGAGGACTAGTTTTCTTTTGTCTACCGGAGCCGGCTTGACCTCGTCAATGACTGTCAAGAAGTCTTCATGCACGTGCCCCGGAGGCGCAGTTGTCGTCATTTTGATCTGAAGCACCGGATTATAACATATAACACAAAAAAATGCCACATGACAAGAAATCATAACCTCACTGCCCAAAGGAGATAAGATGAATCCCGACGGACAAACTAGACGAGGATCAAAGCTCAAATTAAAGATAAACTCATAGAAAAGGGGTCCGTCGATAGATGTCCTAATTAACATAGCCGGCTTGACCTAGATGGCAGCCGAGTAGTCTTCATGCATGTGCCCCCAATGACTAGCCCAACTCAGTTGTCGTTGTTTAGCCCTCGTAGTGATCCGAAGCACACGACACCTAATTTTGCGAGATGACAAGAAACATTTTTTTAGATTTCTCACCAGAACTACAACCCTATACAACACAGCCTGTACGATATGTAGACGATAGCCAATCCAGGCGTGTCTGCTGGAGTCTGGTCACATGCATGGACGAACTAATCTTCCGTGTCTTGCAGGGATCGTCCAGGTACCAACGTATGTACTCCTACAACACTTCTCTAGTACTATCGCTCGTCTCTCTCTTCTATTAACTCACCCGACTTGCGGGGCCAGGGAGTGTGCCTATGGTCGATTCTCAATTGCGGTCCCACATGTGTGTGCAAACGCAATATGACACGCGTTCCATTCGGAGAGCGGCATGACCGACCGACCGTCTGGGGTGCGACACGAATGCGACGGGCGTGCTGTATACTCCGTACATGTGTACTGTCATTTTTTGAGGCTTTGCTCCATGGAGCAATCCATGGATAAAAAAATTAGTATACTGTACTATTTAAAAGTCGAGGGCGGGGCTTTTCCTGTGCAGTAGGCGGGGCAGTTCCCCCTAGTTGGTTCGACAGAGACGCGAGAAGATGAGGGAGTAGGCTGCTGCAAACGTAGGGCCATGTGATTTGACAGCGAGTTACCGCTGGACAAGTGGGCCCCCGTGATTTGACTTGCCATTATCATTTTAACTGCTGCGCTACGACCGGTGTGAGTCTCCCGATTCCTGACCACCTCCATACAGGTGCCTCTCCCAATGCTCCACCATGTAGAGGCTGGCTCTTGCATGAGAGCCCACTTCTCCACTTTTTCCTTGCCTCTTTCCTCTACATATGCAAAAATGCCATGTAAAGCGGGCTTATAGCCCACTATTGTACTTACTTGCTCCTACAGGTGCTAAGCTTGCCACATAGGCATAAAGTATGATGTGGCAAGTTAATTAAGAAGAGAGAGACTAGTTTGGTGACCCAAGGAAGAAACAGTGCTAAGCACGTGTACCTAGGTGAAAAGACAATTTTGAGTCTATAGTTAATTAAATGAAGCAAACTTAGCAACAAAAACTAAGCACCTATGCATTGGGGACTTGATTACTAAGCCATTTAATGCCCTTAGCACCTCATCTAAGCACCATTTCATTGAAAGAGGTCACTCCTTGGCAAATGCAATAAATACTACGAAGAAAGAGATAGAGAGAAGTAAAAAAAACTCTTATAGCCAACCTTATAGCTAACCTTGTTGTAGTATGAGTGATAAGTGATGACTATGTATGACATGCCAACATCAGATAGCCTAACTCACTGTGTTAAATCTCCAAGGGCGCGACCACGCGAGCGAGGCGACGGTCGTGGTAGGCGTGACCATGATACGGGCTGCTGCCAGCCCTTGGATCTGAGATCAAACGGTCGCATGCTAAGTTGCTAAAAATTTGGAGAATAACCCTCCAGGATAGGATATACACCCATAGGTCTAGAATCATGCCATGAAACTGTTCAATCTCAGATCCAAGGGCTCTCGGAAGCCCGTATCATGGGAGAATGGAAAGCTTCGTATCACCTGTAATTTTCCCGATGCTTGACATTACATCGAAAGCCATTTAATTGGGCATCAAGTAGACATTTATCCAGCAAGCAAGCCACTACCCTGCCGTTCGCGCACCCCACTCAACATTTTTACAATCGAAAAACCACTGGCAGTTTGCTCCTACTCGTCCCCGGACGTCCTTTAAGATTACGACAGTTCGCTCCTAGTCGTCCTGTCCTTTCACATTACGGCAGTTCCACTAATCCTAACCCTCCTCCCAAATCCATGGCGTCCCAAATCTCCATGATTGGCGGTGAGTACAAGGTTAGAACCATCACCGGCGATGAGTTCGACATCATCTACACCCGTTCTTTTGCGATGGTGAAAGGTTTCCTTGCTCGCTTCAGATGCATGTTCGAAAACTCAAATGATGAGTGGGTCGCTGGGCTAGATGTTGAGTACACCACAGTCCTGGGACAAGAGAAGGATCTAAAGGAGGAAGAGAAGAAGAAGCTCGCCGTAATCCAGGTTTGCGTGCATGACTTATGCTTGGTTTACCACATATGCCATGTCGGCATTGAATGCGAGGAATTTAAGAACTTCCTCAAGGGCAGCCTAGTCAAATTCGTTACTATAGACTTCATGAACGACAAAAGATTCCTGGGTCAGATAGGCCTTGTTGTAGGCAACCCCTTCGACCTCTAGAAGAATCGGCTGCTGCCCTCCCGTGGTCAGCCTTCAATGCTGACCCTGGCAGGAGCCATGGTTCATCCTTCGTACGGTAAACTGGAGAAACCTCGGCACACGTTTCATCGTCATGCATGACAGTGGAATGTACTAGATATAAACCACATCCAGTACGCTGCAATGGATGGCTACCTTTGTTTCAATATCTACAAGGGTTGGATGAAGAGCAAGATCCAAGTGTGTGGTTCAAGCAAAGAAGTATCGGCCAAGAGGAAGAGGGACAAGGATGAAGTTGAGGACATGGACAAGGACTCAGAGTAAGGTGGTAGTGTCGTTGCTCATGGTGGTTCTAATGCAGTGTCTATCGGATTAGTTGCTTAGTTTGGTTTCAGGTGTGCTTAGTTTAATTTGAGGGGTGTGTTGTGCTGAGCCCCCAGCAGAACTATGTTATGTTTCTTCTCGTTATATTTCTTACATTTCATCTTTTAGTTGGTATAGTACTACCACTCATTTCTTCACATTATATACATACAATATATATGGCCAACATCATATAGCCAGCAGTTTAGTTGTCAAAGAATTTCAGGGTGCTTAGTTTTGTCAAAGAATTCCAGGGTGCTTAGTTTTATTTGAGGGGTGTGTTGTGCTGAACACCATTAACTTATCATTGTGAGAATCGGCTTATTTTTGTCATGTAACATGGTCAACAGGTTTGCCGTGAAAATAACAATGTCTAATGGAATTTTTGAGCAAACATCTAACTTAGCGATGACATTTTTTAGATATCTAATTGCATTTTTGAGCAGGCATCTCGCGGATCGATGGCATTTTTTGAGTAGTTGTAACTTCTAATGGCAAAACTGAGTAGTGATACAGAACTAGTGGCATAAATAATAAGAACCCAAGAATTAAATAGGTATGCTAATTTCTTTATTTCTTTAATAGTACTATATGCATAATTTGGCGATGAGCGCTCTCTATATGTACCACCTTTTCCCTTTAATTTCATCTTGTTAGTTTTGCTCCATGGCGCAATCCATCGATACTACTACTGTACAAATGTATACATTTTTTAAAAGGCTAGAGGGCGGGGCAGTCTAGCTTGGTCGTTTTCACGAGAGTCGAGGGCCTTTGTGATTTGACGGCTCATTACTACTGGAAGGCGGGGCCTTGTGATTTAACTGCTCGTATAAATGTGCCGATGACCTGAGGAGCAGCAAAGAACCATGCGGCATGCTCAGGTTTTCCACTGGAGTAGTACTATGATGGAGGAGCATGAATCACGGCAACCCATTGCCATATGGCGATAAAAAAGGATCTAATTTGCTAGTCATCTCATTGTTAGCATTGTTCTATTCATGTCTCGCAGAGAACGTGACACGTGTGGTGAAACACCCGAAGAAAAAGAAGAAACACAGGAGCAAAAGAAGAAGGAAGATTATGACCCAAAATGATCTAATTCTCCGCGGAGTCGTAACTGCTTCTTCATCGCCTCCACGACCTCCATCTCCTTGCGCGTCTCCTCCGCCATCTTCTTCATTCTCTCCATGACATGGGATTGCTTGACGCGAGCCTTCATCATCTATTCCATGGCCGCATTACGTACCTTGACAGCAGCCGGGTGCTCGATGTAGAGCTTCGCCAACTCCTCCTTCTGTTCGATGACGAGGGCTTGCAGCATCTTCATCAAGGAACTACTACTCTCATGAACTTCTTCCAGCCGGCGTTCTTCTCCTTTAGCAGGTCGAGCTCGTGGCAGAGCTTCACCTTGTCCTCCTGAAGTTGCAGGATTTCGCCGGTCGCCTTCTTCTCCGAGGCAATGCTCTTCTTCACATCATCACCAAGCCGGCGGTCAACTCCCCCTGCTTATTGAGCTCAGCGGGCGTGTCATCGAGGCTCTCCTTTAGCAGCTCCACCAAGACGTGGATGAAGTCCTTCTACTTATTGAGGTGCTTATTGAGATGATCGGGCATGCCGTCAAGGGATAACGACTCTAGCGCCGCCAGCTCGGCATGTTCGCCTCCGTAGCTAAGGTGCTCCTGGGAGCCATCGCCTGCCCGTGAGAGATCTTTCGAGGTCTCTGCATGGCGGCGAGCCCTCTCTTTTTTCTGCACCTTGGTTGCCGCTCCCTTGTTACGAGTAGTTCTCAACCTAGAGCTCTGCGCACCGGCCATGGCAAGGACGGACGAAGAAGAAGCACTTATGAGGAGGAAAGGTAGAGTAATTTTCGGTTATGTAGTTCCCCTTTTTATAACCTAAGTATTAGCACCAGTACTAATACCTGTATAGTGGGAACACGTTCAGGTTTGGTACGTACTAGTAGGTGTGAGCAGGCTTGCACTTAATTGTAGCACTAGTACTTTCGAATGTGATGGGAACAAGGTAAAGATAAATTGATGGTTTTGGTTTCGAGGCCAGAAACGGCTCCCGATGAGTTTAGTGGAACATAAATTTCAAGTAGACTACACTGCTCAGATGCTTAAATATTATGTTACTGTCAAAAATTGGCACAAAATACGAAGGAGACCAATGGAAGTACTACTAGCAACCCATGATTTAACTACTCGCATGCACGCAATGGAGTAGTAATGTCTTTCTTCCGCCCTCGCGTCCACTCAATTTGCATGCGCTGTATTAATTGACCATCAATGAAGTGAAAGACTTTACACGCGTCAAATTATCACATGGGGTGGATCTTGGTACAAAATTGCGTCCGCCCGTGTATCCGCGTGTGCGTGTGAGGGAATGAGTGCGTGCGTGGCGTGCATGCACATGTTTGCTTCATGCATGTACTGCCAGTGTGGCTCGGGGAGGACGAGTTCATTCTTCTGGAACCAGCATCACGTCACTGTGATCAATCCACACAAGGATGTCGCGACAACGCCTCCACATGTGCTACATGGCTTCATGAACTGTAAGAGAGACACTGTGTAGCGTGCCATTGGAATTCTAATTTACGTGTTTTGCACATACTCGAATTACTAGTAAGGTACACGTGCATTGCACGCGTCAGATTTTGCAACCAATTATGAATAAATACCACACTATAGCATGTAAGCTCTGAGTCATATATGCCTGATGTAGACCTTCGTTTAATTCTTATAGTTCATCTCATTTAAAATCAACCAATTATGAATAAATACCACACTATAGCATGTAAGCTCTGAGTCATATATGCCTGATGTAGACCTTCGTTTAATTCTTATAGTTCATCTCATTTAAAATCAATTAGTTTTTATAAAAAACCTAGGGCCTCTTTGATTCGTAGGATTTCCAAAATGCGGGAATAGGCAAAACATGGGATTAGAGTGGAATGTCGTCTTGAATCCTACAGGATTGTACGAGTGTTTGATTGTGCATAGAAAATTGCAAAATTCTTTCAAAGAGGTTTGAGTGGATGGGATGTTTCCTATGAAATCTAGTGCAAATGAATCATATGGAAAAATTCCTATGGTCTACAATCCTACGAGTCAAACAACCAAGATAGGAAAAATCCCTAAGGATTAGAATCCTCCAAAATTCCTTTGAGAATCCTTTGAATCAAAGAAGCCCTTAATCTATTTTATGATTCATGGAATTGTGCGTTGTAAAGCATAAAGTAAAAACAAATAATGGAAATTCAACTAGAAAAAAAGTTTCGGCAGTTATGACGGAAGATTCTAGAACAAAGGAGAACCACTGTTGTTTTGAGGTTTGTGCATTATGCTTAAGTTCAACCATGGAGTCTGCTAGATTGTACATGTGGCAAAATCCGGTGGGGGGCTAGAAGATGGTGCGAGGGGCCGAGTGGAGGGAGACTACTAAGGAGTGCACAACTGTGAGATCGATATTTAGAGAGAGGGGGCGAGAACGTGCACTGTTGCGCAGTGGTGGAGCCATGAAAAATGTCCCATGATCTAGGGGGCCAAGCATTGCTAATCCTTTACGAGGAGGGCCAATTCATCAACTTAAACCATTTTTACCAGCAATTGTCTAATGATCACATTCATATTAGCCTCGATATATAGTGATGTTAGGGGGGGGCAGGGCCCTTGCTGCCCCTGTCTTCGCCATTGTGCGCGCGTCTGAGATATGAAGCGGAAGGCATGGATGATGAGAGGGGGACGTTGGATATATAATTAATGTGGGTGTATTAGCTATATATGTAATCCTATATAGAGAGGTACAGATTGATCGATGTGGACGTGGGAAAGAGGGTGAGACCTCACTAGATATATAGATTGATCGGTTTATGTGGAAAACTATGAAAGACCTAGCTATACACACACACACATAGAGGAACATCGATCGTTGCGCATGCATGTGAGAGATAAAGAATGCCCGATATGATGGAGAGGGGGATGTGTGTGTGTGCCTTCATGGGAGACCGACCTGAAGAAAAAGATTGCATGTGTGCGATGGATAATGCCGACTAGTAGTGTGTGTGCATGCATGCACGAGAGAAAGTTAGTGATACAATTATAAAGAGAAGACGACTTTTGGGTGTAAAAGACTAGTGAGGTCATAATCAATGTAAAGTTGAATTCAAATATTTGAATAAGAGATCATGGTGTTTGAAACCCATGCATGCATGAATATAACGGAGATCTGCGCGGTGTGGTTTGGAAATGAGCATGTTGTAATGTATACACATTGAACAAGGTCAGACTGGTTTGAATATGAGATACTGATGGTAGACATCATTTGGCCACATTGCATCCGTGCATGGACACACTATTCTAATTGGAGATGATGGGTGGCTTTCGCATCACATATCTATATCTATACCCCTATATATATCATATTATATATTTTTTATATAATGTGCGGATAACTTTAACTTTGAAAGATGGTCGTTGGATGAGGCTAATCCGATGGTGCAGAGCTGGCAAATTTGAGCACTACTGGCCGTTGGATATCATATAGATTCCACCAGATTTTGCCACATGTACAATCTAAAAGACTCTATGGTTGAACTTAAGCATAATGCACAAACATCAAAACACAATCACTTCTTGTTTGTTCTAGAATCTTCCATATCAGAATTGCCCAAATGTTTTTCTACATGATTTGTTTTTACTTTATGCCTTACAACGCACAATTCCATGAATCTTAAAATAGATTAGCTTTCTTATAAAAACTAGATGATTTTGAATGAAATGAACTACAAGAATTAAACGAACATCTACATCATGCATATATGACTCAAAGCTTACATGCTATAATGTGGTATTTATTCATAATTTGGTTGCCAAATCTCATGCGTGCAATGCATGTGTACCTTACTAGTCTAAATGGTGTTTGTGTGTGTGTTGTGCGTGTTAAACACATTGTATGTAGTATATCATACTAGTCTAAATTGTCTTTTTTTGGGTACACGTTAAGCTTGTTCTCCCGAGATTTCAAGCCGCGCCTTGTTATGCTGAAATTTCAAGCTAGCGTCTTTGTCTATCGTGCTGCGAAAGTCCCGCCTCTTCAACCCGCGCCTTGTTACCCCGAAATATTTAAGATATATCCTTGTCTCGTTGTGCTCCGACAACTCCCTCCATCTCAACCCGCGCCTTGCTATTCCAAAATTGCAATGCGCGCGAAAACCCCCACCTCCTGTGAAATCCCGACACACGAAATGCCCATGATACCCCTAAACCGAAAGAACCGCCTCAAATCGGTGGGGGTACTTTCGTAACTTACCCCATATTTCATACAAGCGCGTCCCTAAGCCATGGTTCCCCACTCCCATCCGATCCGCACACCAATTCGTACACCAAGGCAGCGAAAACCCGCGAAGCCCCACACCCTCCTCCGTCTGCCACCCAGCCGAAGCCTCTTCCCCGACGATGTCGTCCACAGAAACACCTCGACGTCCCTCATCCACCGTACCGGATGAGGATCCGTCGTTGATCTGGCCACCCCGTCCTCCACCTCCAAGGAGCTGCCCGATGTTCCGCTCGTCTTTCGCGCCACATGCATTCCCACACTGTCGTCTTCACCTGCACCACCGGAAGAGCATCATCATCACCATTTTCTCGGATGAAGCTGCGGCCCAATCGGCGCCACCAAAGAGGTTGTACAATAATCGCCGCATGTTCTTCTTGATTTGATCTCACGGTGCTGCCGGCGCTCGGTCCCGAGCCGACACAGCACGGCTCCATCCACGGCAGCATTGCCGGCCACTTCCTCCACGACGTCGCTCCCTCAGTGGCGACATCCACATCAATAGGAGCTGCTACTTTAGCTCCCGCTCACACTGCTGCTCTACTCTTGCTCTCGGTCCCTTGCCTGGTCTGCTCTAGCTCCTGCTCGCGCTGCTGCTCTCGCTCTTTCTCTTGCTTGCGATGCTGCTCCGATTTAGCTACAGTTAAGTTGACTGAATCGACTTTTGGG
>NC_041385.1:716483505-716505466 GCF_002162155.2 Triticum dicoccoides
GATTTTCAGGGGGTGGGGGTGGGGGGGGGGGGCTCGCCGGAGTTAAGGAAGAACCAACCGCAGCGTGGAGGGGGGCTCACTGAGGGAGTCCTGGATTAAGGGGTCCTCGGACAGCCGGACTATATGCATATGCCGGACTGTTGGACTATGAAGATACAAGATAGAAGACTTCGTCCCGTGTACGGATGGGACTCTCCTTTGCGTGGAAGGCAAGCTTGGCGGTTAGGATATGAAGATTCCTTTCTCTGTAACCAACTCTATGTAACCCTAGCCCCCTCTAGTGTATATAAACCGGAGGGTTTAGTCCGTAGGAGAAGAACAATCATAATCATAGGCTAGCTCCTAGGGTTTAGCCTCTATGATCTCGTGGTAGATCAACTCTTGTAATACTCATATCATCAAGATCAATCAAGCAGGAAGTAGGGTATTACCTCCATCGAGAGGACCTGAACCTGGGTAAACATTGTGTCCCCCGCCTCCTGTTACCATTAGCCTTAGACGCACAGTTCGGGACCCCCTACCCGAGATCCGCCGGTTTTGACACCGACATTGGTGCTTCAATTGAGAGTTCCACTGTGTCATCACCATAAGGCTTGATGGCTCCTTCAATCATCTACAACAACATAGTCCATGATGAAGTTTTTTTCCCCGAACAGATTTTCATATTCGGTGGCTTCACACTGCGGGCCAACTCATTTGGCCATATGGAGCAGATCGACAGCTACGCCCCTGGCCATCAGGTCAGGTTTGGAAGCTTGAACTATACTGCCGACATCCACGGAGACTTGATCTTTGACGGATTCGATCCCATGATGGCCATGCCCCGCCGCCACGATGAACATGACCTAAATCTGTCATTGGACTGTGTGCAGGAGATAGCGTCTGTAATGACTCTGGCCCTAGATCCAGAATAGAGCACGCCATCCAAGGACGGGAAGCTCAACCTGACCATGGAGGCCGCAGACTCAGTGGCGTTAGAGCCGAACACAGATCTGACCTCCAACGAGGCCTCTGTCATCGGAACCTCGGACTCGTCTCCAGCCATAGGCTCCGAACCGCGTGTATCCGCACCCATCGAATCTGACCGGGTACCGATCTTAGAGTTCAGCTCCGCGGACATCTTCCAACACTCACCCCTAGGCAACATGTTAAACTCATTAAACTCTCTATCCTTGTCAGGAGATCTTGGCCGAACTATGTCCAACTTGAATGGGAAGCGGACAGCGAAGAACTTCGTTACTCACCCACCACCCACTTGATAGCCACTGTCGATGATTTGACCGACATGCTTGATTTTGACTCTGAAGACATCGACGGCATGGATGATGATGCTAGAGAGGAATAGGAACCACCGCCCACAGGGCGCTGGACAGCCACCTCTTCATACGACATATACATGGTGGATACACCCAAAGAAGACAATGGCGATGACAAAAAGGACCCAGTTGAGGATTAAACCCGTGGAAAGCAGCCAAAGCGCCAATGACAGCGGTGCCGCTGGAAACCACGCCATGGTAAAAAGAGCGACACCGGCACAAGAGGGAATAACACCCCAAACGACGCTGAAGACAATGAAGAAACCGCGGACCCAACAATGGAGCAAGATGAGCAAGGTGATGGCGAACACAGTCCGGGGCTCCTGTCCGATCACAGCGATTCCAAAGACTCTAATTATCAACCTGTCTCCGAAGAGGAAAACGGTCCGGATGACGATACATTCATCGTCCCGGAAAAACAATTGGAACAAGAACACCTCTACCAGAGACTTATCGCCACCGTGAGGAGCTTGAAGAAGCAGAAGCAACAACTTAAAGCCACATAGGATATGCTCAATGATAAATGGAACGAAGTGCTCGACACTGAGGAAAAATACGGCGACAATCACCAAGCAAATATAGCCTTGCCCTTCTCATCAGCTGAGGAAATAGTCCGTTTGAGGACTTCAATGGGGGGCAAATAGCTGAGATGATTTTTAAAATCAGCCTTGTAGTGAATTGAAGTCCTTGATCTGATGAATTTCATGATCCAGAGAGCGTAAGTCTTCAACTCAAAGGGTGATAAAGCAGCATTGGCCAAAGTCCTCATGAAGAAATCATGATAGTTGATTGGAATACCATGCATGATGTTAGAAAGCAATTTCTTCCTGATGCTAACAACTTCTTCTTCATCAGAGTTGTGGCCCTTAATGGGACTGAGGGTTTTGGCCATAATGCGATAGACAGTCCTTGGCACATACAACAGATCTTTGACGAGGAAATTTGTCCTTGGCGCTTGGCCAGCCTACAAAGGCTTCATCAACACTTGCATAAGATGATTTGACAATTCAGGTTCTTCATATAGCTTTAGTGCTCCTTCAGTGGGCAGACTGACTGGGACGACATGAAGCAATTCAGAGGCCGGAGCTTTGTGATGAGTATTTTCAGTCATCCAGTCCAAAACCCATGAATTCACATCGTCAACATTGCCTGTCAGATGCAGAGTGGCATAGAACTGAAGAATTAGCTCTTCATTCCAATCGTAGATGTCGATGCAGAAGTTGAGCAGTCCTGCATCATGAAGAACACTAAGGACTGGAGTAAAGCAGGGAAGTGACTCCATATCCACATGAGGAAGATGCTCATGGTTAAACACTTTGTCCTTGTCAAACAACAACAAGGAATAGAAGTTCATCTGAGAAGCAGTCCAGAAGCGCTTGCGGCGAAGGCGAGCAACGTCATATGGATTGAAATCTGAGAAGAAATGTTGCTCAGCAAAGAAGTCATCAGCCTTGAACTTCTGCTTCTTGGAGTGAGGATTCTGTGGCTTGGGCTGAAGATTTATAGTTGAAGTCTTCACAACCGTTTCAAGCGCAACCTCTGGAGCCTCAGGCTGAGGAATCTCTGAAGCAGTTTCTTCTGCTGTCTTCTTCTCAATTTCATCAGCACTAGTGGCTGGAATTTCTTCAGGGATGGAGTGAAGTGAAGCTTGAACTTGATCAGAACCCAAGTGAATGACTTCAGTGTGCATGGGGGACTGAGGAATTTGTTGCGGAGGAGTGAAAAAAGGAGAATTGGGATGATGACTTTCCCAAAAATCATCATTCATTACTGCCCACATCCTCTTCATCAGCTTCAACTTCTTCAGCACCGGCCTCTTCAGTAGTGAACTGAGGAAGCGGTGATGATACCTGTAGCGGTGAAGGGATATTATCCACTTCAATTTCTTCATCCAACTGCTCTGTCGTAGCAGCAGATGGATCTTCTTCATCAGTGTCATCATTGATGACATATTCTTCATCAAAAGGAACAATTTCCTTTGATGGCATGACATTTAGTGGAACAACATCAATGGGATTCTCGAAAGAGCTTGTCAAAGTCTTCACTTTCTTCGGAGCAGAAGACTTTGAGGCATCTGATGCTTTCCTCTTCTTAGCTGCTGCCCTTTCGGCAACCTTGGTTTTCTTCGCTTCTGATGCAGAAGGAAGGAGAGTGCTTTTCATCTATGAAGATTTTGCAGGAGGAGCAGATGAAAGAGGCACAATTTCTTCAAGCACAACTGTGTCAGTTGCCTTGGCAGGTTCAGATTCTTCAGGCGCAACGACAGATTCTTCAGCTGGCCTGGCTTGATCTTCAGGCGCAACGTTGGTGGTTGCCTTGGCAGTTTCATCAGGAGCTGGAATATCATCATCAGCCCTGGCACTCTCAGTTTCTTCAGCAGCCTGAGTTTCATTAGCGGTGCTGGCATGTTCTTTAGTGGGCTGAGTAGATGCTTCACCCTGAGGAACTTCTTGATGCGCTGTAGCAACAACATTGGGCCTGAGGCCTTTAGCCAGCTTGACGAGTCTGACTTTGGCTCCTAGCCAATCATCTTTATATGCGTCAAATTCAGCACTGAGAGCTTTGATTTCAGACTGAATAGTTACAATTTCTTCAGTCGTCATTTTCGAAACATTCTTCTTCAGATAATGCTCCTTCTTGTACTGAGCTTTCTTCATTGATATGGCCTTCTCAAACTTCCATTTTTCTTCAGCACTGAAGCAGTCAACATGTTACTTTGGTCTAGTGTGAGGTTCAAATCAGGAAGGGGTGTGTTGGGATCTTTATGCCAAAGATCTATGTAGTCAAGGATCTTCTTCGGAGCCAACAAGAGCTGCACAACACTGCCTTTGGTACTAGCGGCCCGATTTTGTCGGTCTCTGATGATTTGTGCTAGTTCTTCATCATCAGCTTTGTCTTCAGACGATGGAACTTCAAAGGCGACCTGCTTCTTGTGAGGACTTGGCCTTGTGCCGTGTCTAGCAGTGACCTTTTTCTTCAGCAGTTGCGGCTTTGCTAAGGAACTTGCTGAAGCTCCTGAAGCAATTGAGAAGCCTGTAGTCCTTTTGCACGTGGCAAGATGCACTGGTGCTGAGGACTTTGTTGGTGCAGCTAAGGGCTTTGCTCGAGCAGAAGACCCTGAGGGCTTTGAGGAGCTGGGCCGTGAGGGCATTGAGGAGCTGGGCCATGAGGGCATTGCAGAGGAAGATTGCTTCACAACAGATTTCTTCTTCATAGCCTTCTTAGGCTGACTAACAGAGGCTTCAGTAGCAGCAGCAGAAGAATCTTTGTTGAATTTCTTCACTGCCTCCTTTGCTACTTTAGCCAATTTCCTTTGGCGCTTGGCCCATTCTTTTGGAAATTACTCACCTCTTTTGATGCTAGAGGGATCAACTATTTGGCCTGGTGCTAGTGGAGGTCTTAGGCATGGAGGATTTACAGCAAATTTCTTCATGTACTTAGGAGTGACATAGCGGTACTCCCTCCATTCCCGTGCCCATCTTCATTCAATCCGCCGAATGTGCACCTTGCGCTGATTTTTGTTCTCCTTGCCATGAGTGGCGTCTGCATAGATATCTTTAGGGTTATCAAACGCTATGTTGGTCTTAGGCCTCTTGCCTCCCTTCCAAGGACGCATTTCTTTAGCCATATTCTTCAGCTGAGGATTTTGAACAATAGATGTCTCTCATGAAGTATGCAGTTTTTCTTCGAGGAACGCTGCAAATGAGTTAAGTTGATGAGAACCTAGTGATTCAGCAGCAGACATGTGTACCTGTGAACAGAGTATAGGTGCAAAGAATTTGAAGAGGTCATATGCGTTCTCAAGATTTGTTTTTAAATGGAATCAAGTTTGAGGAATTTGACCAGGGAGTCTTGAAGAATTTTACTAAGAGTTCTTGTCTTAGGTTCCAAAGTTGTATAGATTGGAAATCCACACAATTAAGGAATCTTGAAGAAAAGTACATCTTAGAGAGAAAGATCAAGAATAGATGCAACTGTGGTGTTTAAGAATGTGAAGATTTAAGAATAAACACCTTTTGAAGATTCTGAGTAAATCATCAGAATCAACGAGGGCAGTAAAAGCGAGTTTTATTTACCCTTGACGAAGAACACGATGAACAGAGATATGAACTAGGGAAGCTTGTCCGTTCAGATCTTCCATGCCCTAACTTGGCGGAGGAAGACAACTACAACGGTGGCGGAGGTGAAGATTTCCGCGGCCGGCGCGAGTACGGCGGCGACGAGGTCGAGGCAGCTAAGCTCTTCCTCACCGACGATGATGGAGATTAGCGGTGGCGCTAGGTCAGAGAGGTCGAGCGGGAGAGAGAGAGGTCGAGCGGAGTAAATGAACTGAGGTGCAAGGGGAGGGGTATTTATAAGGAAGTCAAAAACTGTTCGTCCAAAGAATTTGGACGAACGTGCCCCTGACCATTTCTATCCTAGAGACATGTGTCACCCATGTACAGAGAGGTGGAGATCGTGGGTGAGTTGTTTAATCCAGTCGTGGGATGCGGAAGGATTTGAGCGGCAAAAGCCGAAAAATTAAATATGAAAATTTTAACATTTTGTTCGCAAATTCTTCAGCTATAAAGGATACAGTGAAGATTTTGAACGGGATTCAAATAGAACGCACATGAAGAATTTGTAAATAGACTGGGTGGAGTTTAGCATAGAGGGGGAACGAGTCCGATCACATTCACTTAGATGAAAAAGCAACTTGAAGAATTAGCTATAAGTGAATGCTCTAGAGGACATGAAAAACTCAAATATATAAATAGCATTGAAGAACAACGACGGAAAGACTTAGGAAATCGCGAAGTTGAAGAATTGAAAAACTAAATAAATTGCAAAAAATTCAAATTGAAGATTTTTAACTTTGGTTGGTGGCGTAACCCACCGTATAAGAATGATGATTTCAGACACTGCGTACAATTGTCGTAGGGTTCTGAGAATCAAATTCTTCATTAATTCCTTCCCGCTTAGAGGGCTACCCTTCATTGGTTGAAGAAAAATTTACTTCGTGTGTTGCACATCTAAGTCATCAAATTTGCATAAGTGTTAGGATGTGTGTCCTTTTCAAAGAACATTCATAGATTCTAAGATATTTAGCTCACACCACAACTTGCTAAATCTCTTCTCATCCAAGGGCTTTGTGAAGATATCGGCCATCTGATCTTCAGTATTTGCGTGGTCGATCGAGATGTCGCCCTTTAACACATGGTCATGAAAAAAATGACGACGAATCTGGATGTGCTTTGTCTTCGAGTGCTGAACTGAGTTGTGAGCAATCTTGATAGCACTCTCATTGTCACAGTAGAGTGGCACATTCTTCACATTGATGCCATAGTCCTTGAGGGTATGCTTCATCCATAGCAATTGAGCACAGCAAGATCCAACAACAATGCACTCAGCTTCAGCAGTAGAGAGTGATACATAGTTCTGCTTCTTCGAGGACCAACATACCAAGGAATGTCCGAGGAAATGACATGTGACTGATGTTGACTTGCGATCCACCCGATCACCAGCATAGTCAGAGTCAAAATATCCAATGAGATCAAAAGAAGAGCCCTTGGGATACCATCATCCAAGTGTTGGAGTGTGAGCTAGATATCGAAGAATATGCTTCACAGCCTTATGGTGTGATTCCTTTGGTGTAGCTTGAAATCGGGCACACATGCAATTGCTAAGCATAATATCCGACCTAGATGCACATAGATACAATAAAGAGCCAATCATGGAGCGGTATACCTTTTGATCAAAGTCTTTACCATTTTCATCGGTGCATAGATGGCCGTTTGTGGGCATAGAGATTTTGACGCCTTTGCAAGCTTGCATGCCGAATTTCCTCAACTCATCCTTGAGGTATTTCTCCTAGGATATGAATATGCCATTGTGTTGTTGACGAATTTAAAGACCTAAAAAGAATTTCAACTCTCCCATCATGGACATTTGATATTCCTCACTCATCATATAGGCAAATTCGTCACTGTAACGTTGGTTAGTACAGCGAAAGATAATATCATCAACGTATATTTGGCACACGAATAATTCATCATCATATGCTTTGGTGAAAAGAGTTTGGTCAAGTGAACCAGGTTTGAAGCCTTTCTTCATGAGGAATTCCTTCAATGTATCATACCACGCCCGAGGTGCTTGCTTGAGGCCATAGAGGGCCTTGTTGAGTCTACAGACGTGATCTGGAAATTTTGGATCCTCAAAACCTGGTGGTTGAGCAACATATACTTCTCCCTCAAGCTTATCATTGAGGAATGCACTTTTCACATCCATTTGATGTAAGATGATATTATGATGGTTATCATAAGCAAGTAATATGCGAATAGCTTCAAGTCTAGCAACAGGTGCAAAAGTTTCATCGAAATCAATTCCTTCAACCTGTGTGTAGCCTTGAGCTACAAGACGAGCCTTATTCCTCACCACAAGGCCATTTTCATCTTTTTTGTTGCGGTAGATCCATTTGTTGCCAATGATATTGTGCTTGTGAAGACAAGCTCCCACACATTGTTGAGCTTGAATTGATGCAATTCACCTTGCGTAGCTTGATTCCATTCAAATTCCATGAATGCTTCATCAACTTTGGTGGGCTCTGTGATAGAGACAAACGCAAAATGCCCACAAAAGTTAGACAAATGTGAAGCTTTTGAGCGCGTGAGAGGACCTGGTGCGTTGATGTCATTGATGATTCTCTCAATCCGCACTTCCTTTGCAATGCGAGGATGAGCAGGCTGACAACTTTGATTTGACCCAACAATTTCTTCAGGGCCATTTTCTTCAGTAGCACCAGCGTGATTTTCTTCACGATCCGGAATGTCTTCTTCAGCAGATTCTTCGGTAGGGATGACATCCTCAGTAGCCTTAAACTTGATGGATTCCTCAGGTGACATTTCATCTAGCATAGGAGGTAGGTGCTCTCTTTGCGAGTCATTAGTCTCATCAAACCGCACATCTACAATTTCAACAACCTTGTGATGATAGGTGTTGAAGACTCTGTAAGTGTGCGAGTCCTTTCCGTAACCAAGCATACAACCCTCATGTGCTTTCGGTGCAAATTTAGAGTGGTGGTGAGGATCTCTAATCCAGCATTTAGCACCAAAGACTTTGAAATAACTTACATTGGGTTTCTTGTCAGTGAGGAGTTCATATGAGGTCTTTTTGAAGAATTTGTGAAGATATACCCTGTTGATGATGTGGCACGCAGTATCAATAGCATCTGGTCAAAAACGCTATGGAGTCTTGTATTCATCAAGCATAGTGCGAGCCTTCTCAACAAGAGTTATGTTCTTGCACTCCACGACGCCATTCTGCTGAGGAGTATAGGGAGCAGATAACTTGTGAGTAATACCAAGTATATCAAGATACTCATCGAGACCAGTGTTCTTGGACTCGGTTCCATTATCACTCCTGATATGCTTGATCTTCACACCGAAGTTCGTAGATGCTCTTGAGGAAAATCGTTTGAAGACTTCCTGCACTTCATTTTAGTAAGTGATGATATGCACCTAGGTATAACGAGAATAATCATCAACAATGACAAAGCCATATAATGATGCAAAATTTGCGAACATGGCATAATGATTAGGGCCAAAGAGATCCATGTGAAGTAATTCAAAGGGACGAGAAGTGGTCATGATAGTCTTCGAGGGATGCTTGGCTCTGGTTATCTTTCCAGCCTCACAAGGCCCACAAAGATGATCTTTGAGGAATTTGACACCCTCGATGCCAATGGCATGCTTCTTCTTCGCGAGTGTATGCAAGTTCCTCATCCCAGCATGACCAAGTCGTCGATGCCATAACCAGCCTTCGGAAGCTTTTGCAAGTAGACATGTGGCAGGCTATGGTCCTGCAGAGAAATCAACAATATACAAGTCTCCTCTCCTAAAGCCTTCGAAGACTTTGGAATTGTCAGATTCCATTAGCACAATGCAACGATATTTGCCAAAGACGACAACCATATCAAGATCACAAAGCATTGAGACAGACATGAGGTTGAATCCTAAGGACTCGACAAGCATGACTTTGACCATGTGTCTATCCTTTGAGATCACAACCCTACCTAGACCCAATACCTTGCTTTTCCCTTTTTCAGCGTAGGTGATATGCTTCAGATGAGATGGAGATAAAGCAGTGTCCATCAATAAGTTCCTGTCATCGGTCATGTGATTTGTACATCCACTGTCGAGGACCCACTCAGTAGCTTTGGGTTGTTCATCCTGCAGATGAATTAGTGCAACTTACGAAGCATATACTTCATCAGTGAAGAATATGATATCAATTTCATCAGCAGTAACAGATATAGCAATTATAGCGTCCATTCAAGCACATTCAGGTCTCCAGCAAATTCTTCAGACGATTAAGTTCGTCTGGAGACCCGACCCTGCATAAGAGATTGTTCTTTTTCTTCACCACCCACATTTGAAGGGGTGGCAAAGAGTTCATCATTCTGCGAGCTCCATAAGAAAAATATGGCATTGAAGCCAGTGCACTTTGTTTCACATAAGAGGGGTTAGGATAAGCATATGAATAAGCGGAGAAATTCTTCGAGGACTTATGAATATAATGGTTTGAAGAATAATGCACATATTCATAGCCTTTAGACTTTCCCTGTGAAACAGAAGTGTTAGCACGATGATGTTCATATGAGGATTTGGATCCACGTGAGGAATTTGATCCAAATGAAGAATTCGGTCCGTAAGAGGACTTGGATCCATATGAAGATTTTGATCCATATGAAGAATTTGATTTGGGGTTCCTATTCTTCATAGGTGGTGTCATGATGACATTCACCTGAAGATTTTGAAGGCACTTTTTGGAAACCCAGATTTTCTTCATAGGGGGACCGTTCCCGCAGTTAGTTCCAACATATCGAGCAAATACTTCACCATTCTGATTCTTGAACAGTTTATAGTTGGAGTCAAATGACTCATCAGAGGAATATGAAGATTCACAAGTAAAGCCAGATAAAGTGCATGGTTCTACGGAAGGTCCATTCGTAGCAACCCATGAGGTTTTGGGTAGTGCTTAGGTTTCCAGTAGGTCCCATCAGCATTGAGTTTCCTCTCAAAGGCAATACCCTCTTTCCTAGGGTTCCTGTTCAAGATCTAATTTTTGAGCACATCACAAAGAGTCTGATGCCCTTTGGGGCTTTTGCATATGCCTATCACATACAATTCCTTCAACCCTGCATTATCGTCAGTGATACTTGTGGTATCCTTAGATGAGGAATTTGTGACCACAGAGATAGTTGAAGAATTTGTAGCAATAGAAGTATTTGAACATTCAGGTGAAGAATTAGCAGATTCACGCTCAATGCATTTTAGACATGGTGGAATAAATTCTTCCTGAGCGGAACTGATCTGTTGAGCAAGCAATGAATCGTTTTCCTTCTGAAGATCTTCATAACTCACTTTTAACTTCTCAAGATCTTGCTTTCTCTGAAGAAATTCATAAGGAAGCTTCTCATGATCAGATAAGAGAATGTTATGATGATTTTGAAGATTGTCAAACTTAGACTGAAGTCTCTGAAGATTATCAGTCAAAGCCTTAGTTCGGTTCAATTCCTCACCCAACAGGTCATCGCTTTTGTCTAGCAGATTTTGAATCTTTCCCAAAGCCTTTTGTTGTTTAACAACTATTTTAGCTAGTTTGGAATAGCTAGGTTTGAGATTGTCATCAGATTCATCCTCATTGGATTCCAAAACCTTTTGCCATGAAGCAACAGGTGGGAGCATTGTCATCGACGTCCTTGTCAGCAGAGTTGGGGAGGTCATTTTCTTCAGTGTTGAAGATGGACTTGCTGATGTAAGCAGTAGCGAGGGCTAGGCTCGCCACACCAGAGACCGACTCCTCAGATTCCTCCTCCACATTTTCCTCAGATTCAACTTCAGAGTCCATTTCCTTGCCAATAAATGCCCTTGCCTTCTTGGAACTGCTCTTCTTGTGAGATGAAGACTTTGAAGATTTTGATGATGAGGACTTTGAAGATTTCTTCTTCTTCTTTGAGTCATCAGAATCGTCATCTTTGTACTTCTTCTTCTTTGATTCCTTTTCCCACAGAGCACAATCAGACATGTAGTGACCAGGTTTCTTGCATTTGTGGCAAGTCCCCTTTTTGTAGTCACGAGATGAGGAATCATCACTTCTTGAAGACTTTCCAAAGCGACCACGGCGAGAGAACTTCTAGAATTTCTTCACGAGCATTGCTAGCTCCTGCTCAGTTCTTCTGGGTCACGAGGGCTGCTACCAGAATCTTCACCTTCAGATTTAGAGACTGCCTTGGCCTTCAGTGCACATGATCTTCCAAAACTCGGTCCATAGAGGTCTCTCTTCTCAGCAAGCTAGAACTCATGAGTGTTTAGCCTCTCGAGGATGTCAGCGGGATCTCGAGACTTGTAATCAGCTCGCTCTTGAATCATCAGTGCAAGAGTATCGAATGAGGAATCATGTGATCTCAGCAATTTCTTCACCACCTCATGGTCGGTGATGTCAGTGGCACCAAGTGCTTGAAGCTCATTTGAGATGCCAGTGAGGCGATCGAAGGTTTGCTGAACATTTTCATTGTCGAGTCTTTTGAAGCGGTTGAAGAGATTGCGAAGAACATCAACTCGGGAGTCACGTTGAGTGGTGACTCCTTCGTTGACCTTGGACAACCTGTCCCAAATCAGCTTAGCAGTTTCCAAAGCACTCACTCTGCCGTACTGTCCTTTGCTCAGATGGCCACATATGATATTCTTCGCTCAAGAATTGAGTTGCTTGAATCTCTTCACATCAGCAACATTCATAGACGGAGTGACTGAGGGAACACCATTTTCCACGACATACCAGAGATTGTTATCAATTTCCTCAAGATGCATGCGCATCTTGTTCTTCTAGTAGGGGTAGTCCGTCCTATCGAAGGTAGGACATCCAGCCGAGACCTTGATCATTCCTGTAGTCGACATAACTAAAACTCCAGGTGGTTAAACCAAAATCACACAGAAGAAGGGAGTACCTTGCTCTGATACCAATTGAAAGTGCGTTATATCGACTAGAGGGGGGGGGGGTGAATAGGTGATTTTTACAAATTCGTTACTGAGGAATTTCTAAGTGAAGAATTTCTTAAGCAACGACACGCTAGCAGCGGAATAAGTACTCAGGTATAAACAGAACAGGGCAACAACATAGTCATCATGATGAAATTAAAACAAGCATAGAGTACAGAAAGCGTTATAACAGGATAAGCAGGATGAAGACTATTTGACTAAAGAAATTAGATTGAGGAAATCGAGAAAGTCTTCAGTCAAAGTCTTGAAACAGTAATCATCATGAATGAGGAAATGGAAGGGTTGAGGAAATAAAACCAGTTGGCTTGGTGAAGACAATGATTTGGTTGGCCAGTTCCAACTGTTGTGACAATTGTATGTCTGGTTGGAGCGGCTGAGTATTTAAACTCGAGGACACACAGTCCCGGACACATAGTCCTCACCGTATTCTCCTTGAGCTAAAGTCCCACAGACCTCGCCCAACACTCATGGTAAGTCTGCAGGTGACTTCCAAACCTTCACAGACTTGGTCACTCGATGATCCACAATTCCTCTTGGATGCTCAGACCATGTCGCCTAACCGTCTGGAGGATACACAGTCCTCAAAGGTAACAAGCGTCGGTTCCACACAAGAACAATCTCTCCAGTGATGCTCAATCACTTTGGGTTTGGGTTTGAGTTTTCCACACTTGATGATTTTTGCTCAAAGTCCTCGAAGGATGGGTTGCTCTCAATGACAAGTGTTAGTTTCTTGCGGAGCAGCCAACCAGCTAGTGGTTGTAGGTGGCGGCTATTTATAGCCTAGGGAGTAGCCCAGCATGATAAGACATAAATGCCCTTCAATGATATGACCATTAGGTGGGTAGATATTTTGGGACAGCTGGCGCGTAGCACATCAAAGGTCGGATATTTGAGGTTCGAATTCCTCAGGGCTATCATGTTCCTCACTGTGTTGACAATCTGCACTGGCGAATTCCTAACTCCTCAGTCAGGACAAATTCCTTAGAGACCAGAAGATCTTCGTCCCTGTCACTGATGAAATTGACTGAACTGATATGAGATTTCCAATGGCTTCACTCGAAAGGATTGGGTAGGTGTAGGATTTTGAGATGAGCATCACTTGGAAATTAGTTTCCTTAGTATTACCTCGACCCCCTTTAATAGTATGGTGTTTCCTATGACCCAAGAAAGAGAAAACTAAACTACGAAAACAAAAGTCTTCACGCTTCATCATCCTCGCATGAATATCCAAGTCTTCAAGGTCACACCAATTTCTTCACTTTCAAAATCTTCAGGAGAACCAAAGTCTTCAGTTGAAGACATACATTTTTAGAGGTCGATTTTCATCGTAAATATCAAACTCCTCATCGACTTATAGAGCATGTACACTCACAAACATATTAGTCCCTTAACCTATAAGTCTTCAATACACCAAAATCACTAAGCGGCACTAGATGGACTTACATCTGACCATGGACATTGGATGTCATTGATAACGAGATCACATCATTAGGAGAATGATGTGATGGACAAGACCCAATCCTAAGCATAGGACAAGATCGTGTAGTTCGTTTGCTAGAGCATTTCGAATGTCAAGTATCTTTCCTTAGACCATGAGATTATGCAAATCTCGGATACCATAGGAATGCTTTGGGTTAATCAAACGTCACAATGTAACTGGGTGACCATAAAGGTGCACTATAGGTATCTTTGAAAGTGTCTGTTGAGTTGGCACGAATCGAGACTGGAATTTGTCACTCCTTATGACAGAGAGGTATCTCTGGGCCCACTCGGTAATGCATCATCATAATGAGATCAATGTGACTAAGGAGTTAGCCATGGGATCATGCGTTACAAAACGATTAAAGAGACTTGCCGATAACGAGATTGAACAAGGTACGGGGTTACCGACGATCGAATCTCGGGCAAGTAACATACCGATGGACAAAGGGAATTGTATATGGGATTGATTGAATCCCCGACATTGTGGTTCATCCGATGAGATCATCATGGAACATGTGGGAGCCAATATGGGTACCCAGATCCCGCTATTGGTTATTGGCCGGAGAGATGTCTTGGTCATGTCTGCATGGTTCCCGAACCCGTAGGGTCTACACACTTAAGGTTCGGTGACACTAGAGTTATAATGGGAAATTGTATGTGTCCACCGAAAGTTGTTGGGAGTCCCGGATGAGAGCCCGGATGTCACGAGGAGTTCTGAAATGGTCCGGAGGTGAACATTTATATATGGGAAGTCCAGCTTCAGTCGTCGGAAATGTTTCGGGGGTCCACCGGGTGGGGCCACCTATCCCGGGGGACCAAGTGGGCTGAATATGGGTGGGAACTAGCCCGCTAGTGGGCTGGTGTGCCCCCCAAGGGCCCAAGGCGCCTAGGGTTGAAAACCCTAGGGGGTGGGGGCGCCTCCCACCAACTTGGGGGGCAAGCTCCCCCTCTTGGCCGCCACCCCCTTTAGATGCATCTAGGGGGGCCGGCCCCCTCTCCCTTAACCCTATAAATAGAGGGAGGGGGTGGGAGGGTAGCCGCACCCTTGCCGCTGGCTTAGTGTTCCCCCTCCGACACCTCCTCCTCCTCCGTAGTGCTTGGCGAAACCCTGCCGGAGAACCACGAGCTCCACCACCACCACACAGTGGTGCTGCTGGAGTTCTCCCTCAATTTCTCCTTCCCCTTGCTAGATCAAGAAGGAGGAGACGTCCCCGGACTGTATGTGTGTTGAATGCGGAGGCGCCGTCTGTTTGGCGCTTGGATCGGATCTTCCGCGATTTGAATCACCGCGAGTACGACTCCATCAACCGCGTTCTTGTAACGCTTCCGCTCAGCGATCTTCAAGGGTATGAAGATACACTCCCTCTCTCTCATTGCTAGCATCTCCTAGATTGATCTTGGTGACACGTAGGATTTTTTTTGATTTATTACTACATTCCCCAACAGTGGCATCATGAGCTGGTCTATGCATACATTCTATGCACGAGTAGAACACAAGTAGTTGTGGGCGATGATTTGGTTAATTTGCTTACAGTTACTAGTCCTGTCTTGATTCGACAGCATTGTGAGATGAAGCGGCCCGGACCGACCTTACACATATGCTTACGTGAGACAGGTTCCACCGACTGACATGCACTTGTTGCATAAGGTGGCTAGCGGGTGTCTGTCTCTCCCACTTTAGTTGGATCAGATTCGATGAAGAGGGTCCTTATGAAGGGTAATAGCAATTGGCATATCACCGTTGTGGCTTTTGTGTAGGTAAGAAACGTTCTTGCTAGAAACCCATAGCAGGCATGTAAAACATGCAACAACAATTAGAGGACGTCTAACTTGTTTTTGCAGGGTATGCTATGTGATGTGATATGGCCACAAAGATGTGATGAATTATATATGTGATGTATGAGATTGATCATGTTCTTGTAATAGGAATCACGACTTGCATGTCGATGAGTATGACAACCGGCAGGAGCCATAGGAGTTGTCTTAATTTATTATATGACCTGCGAGTCAATATAAGCGCCATGTAATTACTTTACTTTATTGCTAACCGTTAGCCATAGTAGTAGAAGTAATAGTTCGCGAGACAACTTCATGAAGACATGATGATGGGGATCATGATGGTGGAGATCATGGTGTCATGCTGATGACGATGGAGATCATGCCGTGCCTCAAAGACGGGCACCAAAAGTGCAAGATGATATTGGCCATATCATGTCACTTTATGATTTGCATGTGATGTTTGTCATGTTTACATCTTATTTTCTTAGAACGATGGTAGCATAAATAAGATGATCCCTCACTAAAATTTCAAGAAATGTGTTCCTCCTAACTGTGCACCGTTGCTAAGGTTCATTGTTTCGAAGCACCACGTGATGATCGGGTGTGATAGATTCTAATGTTCACATACAACGGGTGTAAGCTAGATTTACACATGTGAAACACTTAGGTTGACTTGACGAGCCTAGCATGTACAAACATGGCCTCGGAACATGAGAGACCAGAAGGTCGAACATGAGTCATATGGTAGATGCGATCAACATGGAGATGTTCACCGTTGATGACTAGTCTGTCTCACGTGATGATCGGACACGGCCTAGTCGATTCGGATCATGTATCACTTGGATGACTAGAGGGATGCCTATCTGAGTGGGAGTTCATTAAATATTTTGATTAGATGAACTTAATTATCATGAACTTAGTCTAAAAAATTGTCTTTGCAATCTATCCTATAGATCTAATGGCCCACTCCAATGTTGCCCTCAACTTCAACACGTTCCTAGAGAAAACCAGGCGGAAAGACGATGGAAGCAACTATACGGGATGGGTCCGTAACTTGATGATCATCCTCATAGCTGCCAAGAAAGCATATGTCCTTGAAGCACCGCTAGGTGACACATCCATTTTCCTAGCAACTCAAGACGTTATGAACGCCTGGCAGTCGCATAGTGATGATTACTCCCTGGTTCAGTGCGACATGCTTTGCAGCTTAGAATTGGGGCTCCAAAAGTGTTTTGAGCAACACAGAGCATATGAGATGTTCCAAGAGCTGAAAATGGTTTTCCAAGCTCATGCTCAGGTCGAGAGATATGAAATCTCTGACAAGTTCTACAGTTGTAAGATGGAGGAAAACATTTCTGTGAGCGAGCATATACTCAAAATGTTTGGGTTGCACAACCGCTTGTCTCAACTGGGAGTTAATCTTCCAGATGACTCGGTCATTGATAGACTCCTCCAGTCGCTTCCACCTAGCTACAAGAGCTTTGTGATGAACAACAATATGCAAGGGATGGAGAAGTCCATTCCTGAGTTATATTCAATGCTGAAATCAGCGGAGGTGGAGATAAAAAAGGAACATCAAGTGTTGATGGTGAATAAGACCACTAGTTTCAAGAAAGGCAAGGGTAAGAAGAACTTCAAGAAGGACAGGAAAGGAGTTGTCGTGCCCGGTAAGTCAGTTGCCGGAAAGAAGCCAAAGAATGGACCCAAACCTAAGACCGAGTGCTTTTATTGCAAGGGAAGTGGTCACTCGAAGTGGAACTGCCCCAAATACTTAGCGGATAAGAAGGCCGGCAACACCAAAGGTATATATGATATATATGTTACTGATGTGTACCTTACCGGTGCTCGTAGTAGCTCCTAGGTATTTGATACTGGTGCGGTTGCTCATATTTGTAACTCAAAACAGGAGCTGCGGAATAAGCGGAGACTGGTGAAGGACGAGGTGACGATGTGCGTCGGGAATGGTTCCAAGGTTGATGTGATCGCCGTCGACACGCTACCTCTAATCTACCTTTGGGATTAGTTTTAAACCTCAATAATTGTTATTTAGTACCAGCTTTGAGCATGAACATTGTATCTGGATCTCGTTTGATGTGAGACGGCTACTCATTTAAATCCGAGAATAATGGTTGTTCTATTTATATGAGAGATATGTTTTATGGTCATGCCCCACTGGTCAATGGTTTATTTTTATTAAATCTCGAGCGTGATGTTACACATATTCAGAGTGTGAATACCAAAAGATGTAAGGTTGATAATGATAGTCCCACATACTTGTGGCACTGCCGCCTTGGTCACATTGGTGTCAAACGCATGAAGAAACTCCATGTAGATGGACTTTAGGAGTCTCTTGATTATGAATCATTTGACACGTGCGAACCATGCCTCATGGGCAAAATGACCAAGACTCCATTCTCTGGAACAATGGAGCGAGCAACCAACTTGATGGAAATAATAGATACTGATGTATGCGGTCCAATGAGCGTTGAGGCTCGCGGTGGCTATTGTTATGTTCTCACCCTCACCGATGACTTAAGTAGATATGGGTATGTCTACTTAATGAAACACAAGTCTGACACCTTTGAAAAGTTCAAGGAATTTCAGAACAAGATAGAGAACCAATGTGACAGGAAAATAAAGTTCTTACGATCAGATCATGGAGAAGAATATTTGAGTCATGAGTTTGTCACACACTTAAGGAAATGTGGAATTGTGTCACAACTGACGCCGCCAGGAACAACTCAGCGAAATGGTGCGTCCAAACGTCATAATCGCACTCTATTGGATATGGTGCGATCTGTGATGTCTCTTATCGATCTACCACTATCATTTTGGGGTTATGCTTTAGAGACTACCACATTCACTTTAAGTAGGGCACCGTCTAAATCCGTTGAGATGACACCGTATGAATTATAGTTTGGGAAGAAACCTAAGCTGTCATTTCTGAAAATTTGGGGATGCGATGCTTATGTCAAGAAACTTCAACCTGAAAAGCTCGAACCCAAATCAGAAAAATGCGTATTCATAGGATACCCTAAGGAAACTATTGGGTATACCTTCTACCTCAGATCCGAGGGCAAGATCTTTGTTGCCAAGAATGGATCCTTTCTGGAGAAAGAGTTTCTCTCGAAAGAAGTAAGTGGAAGGAAAGTAGAACCTGATGAGGTAACCCCTCTTGAATCAGAAAGTACCGCAGCTCAGGAATATGTTTCTATGGTGCCTGCACCGACTAGAGAGGAAGTTAATGATAATGATCATCAAACTTCAGATCAAGTTACTACTGAACTTCATAGGTCCACAAGGACACGTTCCATACCAGAATGGTATGGCAACCCTGTCCTGGAAATCATGTTGTTAGACAATGGTGAACCTTCGAACTATGAAGAAGCGATGGCGGGCCCGGATTCCAACAAATGGCTTGAAGCCCTGAAATCCGAGATAGGATCCATGTATGAGAACAAAGTATGGACTTTGGTGGACTTGCCCGATGATCGGCAAGCCATAGAGAATAAGTGGATCTTTAAGAAGAAGACTGACACCAATGGTAATGTGACTGTCTATAAGGCTCAGCTTGTTGCTAAGGGTTATTGACAAGTTCAAGGAGTTGACTACGATGAGACCTTCTCACTCATAGCGATGTTGAAGTCCGTCCGAATCATGTTGGCAATTGCCGCATTCTATGATTATGAGATCTAGCAAATGGACGTCAAAACAGCATTCCTTAATGGTTTCCTTAAGGAAGAATTGTATATGATGCAGCCGGAAGGTTTTGTCGATCCTAAGAATTCTAACAAGGTATGAAAGCTCCAACGCTCCATCTATGGGTTGGTGCAAGCATTTCGCAGTTGGAACATTCGATTTAATGAAGTGATCAAAGCGTTTGGGTTTATACAGACTTATGGAGAAGCCTATATTTACAAGAAAGTGAGTGGGAGCTCTGTAGCATTTCTCATATTATATGTGGATGACATACTATTGATGTGAAATGATATAGAACTTTTGGAAAGCACAAAGGCCTACTTGAATAAGTGTTTTTCAATGAAGGACCTTGGAGAAGCTGCTTACATATTAGGCATCAAGATCTATAGAGATAGATCGAGACGCCTCAACGGTCTTTCACAAAGCACATACCTTGACAAGATTGAAGAAGTTCAATATGGATCAGTCCAAGAAAGGGTTCTTGCCTGTATTGCAAGGTGTGAAATTGAGCACAGCTTAATGCCCGACCTCGGCAGAAGATATAGAAAAGATGAGTTGTCATCCCCTATGCCTCAGCCATAGGTTCTATTATGTATGCCATGCTATGTACCAGACCTGATGTGAACCTTGCCATAAGTTTGGTAGGAAGGTACAAAAGTGATCCCGGAATGGAACACTGGACAGTGGTCAAGAATATCCTGAAGTACCTGAAGAGAACTAAGGATATGTTTCTCGTTTATGGAGGTGTCAAAGAGCTTGTCGTAAAGGGTTACGCCGATGCTAGTTTTGACACAGATCCAGATGACTCCAAGTCACAAACCAGATACATATATATTTTGAATGGTGGGGCAGTCAGCTGGTGCAGTTGCAAGCAAAGCGTCATGGCGGGATCTACATGTGAAGCGGAGTACATAGCTGCTTCGGAAGCAACACAGGAAGCAGTCTGGATGAAGGAGTTTATCACCGACCTAGGAGTGATTCCCAATGCGTCGGGCCAGATGACTCTCTTCTGTGAAAACACTGGAGCTATTGCCCTTGCCAAGGAGCCCAGGTTTCACAAGAAGGCCAGGCACATCAAGCGTCGCTTCAACTCCATTCGTGAATATATTCAAGATGAAGACATAGATATTTGTAAAGTGCATACGAATCTGAATGCCGCAGATCCGTTGACTAAACCTCTTCCACGAGCAAAACATGATCAACACCAGAACTCTATGGGTGTTCGATTCATCACAATGTAACTAGATTATTGACTCTAGTGCAAGTGGGAGACTATTGGAAATATGCCCTAGAGGCAATAATAAATAGTTATTATTTTATTTCCTTGTTCATGATAATTGTCTATTGTTCATGCTATAATTGTATTAACCGGAGACTGTAATACATGTGTGAATACATAGACCACAACATGTCCCTAGTGAGCCTCTAGTTGACTACCTTGTTGATCAATAGATGGTTATGGTTTCCGTACCATGGACATTGGATGTCATTGATAACGAGATCACATCATTAGGAGAATGATGTGATGGACAAGACACAATCCTAACCGGAGACCGTAATACATGTGTGAATACATAGACCACAACATGTCCCTAGTGAGACTCTAGTTGACTAGCTTGTTGATCAATAGATGGTTATGGTTTCCGTACCATGGACATTGGATGTCATTGATAACGAGATCACATCATTAGGAGAATGATGTGATGGACAAGACACAATCCTAAGCATAGCACAAGATCGTGTAGTTCATTTGCTAGAGCTTTTCAAATGTCAAGTATCTTTCCTTAGACCATGAGATTGTGCAACTCCCGGATACCATAGGAATGCTTTGGGTTAATCAAACATCACAACGTGACTGGGTGACCATAAAGGTGCACTACAGGTATATTCGAAAATGTCTGTTGGGTTGACACGAATCCAGACTGGGATTTGTCACTCTGTATGACGGAGAGGTATCTTTGGGCCCACTCGGTAATGCATCATCGTAATGAGCTCAATGTGACTAAGGAGTTAGCCACGTGATCATGCGTTACGGAATGAGTAAAGAGACTTGCTGTTAACGAGATTGAATGAGGTACGGGGTTATCGACGATCGAATCTCGGGCAAGTAACATACCGGTGGACAAAGGGAATTGTATACAGGATTGATTGAATCCCGGACATTGTGGTTCATCCGATGAGATCATCATGGAACATGTGGGAGCCAGTATGGGTATCCAGATCCCTCTATTGGTTATTGGCCGAAGAGATGTCTCGGTCATGTCTGCATGGTTCCCGAACCCGTAGGGTCTACCACACTTAAGGTTCAGTGACGGTAGAGTTATAATGGGAAATTGTATGTGGTTACCGAAAGTTGTTCGGAGTACCAGATGAGATCCAGACTTCACGAGGAGTTCCGGAATGATCCGTAGGTGAAGATTTATATATGGGAAGTCCAGTTTCAGTCGCCGGAAAGGTTTCGGGGGTTATCAGTATTGTATCGGGACCACATAAAGGTGTCTGGGGGTCCACCGGGTGGGGCCACCTATCTCGGGGGACCAAGTGGGCTGAATATGGGTGGGAACCAGCCCCCTAGTGGGCTGGTGTGCCCCCCAAGGGCCCAAGGCGCCTAGGGTTGAAAACCCTAGGTGGTGGGGGTGCCTCCCACCA
>NC_041385.1:716505792-716511777 GCF_002162155.2 Triticum dicoccoides
GCCGCCCCCCTCTAGATGCATCTAGGGGGGCTGACCCCCTATCCCCTTCACCCTATAAATAGAGAGGGGGGTGGAGGGGGGGGGAGGGCAGCCGCACCCTTGCCCCTGGCGCAACCTCCCCCTCCTACACCTCCTCCTCCGTAGTGCTTGGCGAAGCCCTGCCGGAGAACCACGAGCTCCACCACCACCACGCCGTTGTGTTGCCAGAGTTCTCCCTCAACTTCTCCTCCCCCCTTGCTGGATCAAGAAGGAGATGTCCCCAGGCTTTACGTGTGTTTAACGTAGAGGAGACGTCTGTTCGACGCTTGGATCGGATCTCCCGCGAGTTGAATCGCCACGAGTATGACTCCATCAACCGCGTTCTTGTAATTCTTCCGCTTAGCGATCTTCAAGGGTATGAAGATGCACTCCCTCTCTCTCGTTGCTAGCATCTTCTAGATTGATATTGTTGTCATGTAGGAATTTTTTTGAGTTATTACTTCGTTTCCTAATAGAGGAAGCACAAGGGGGAGACTCTTTCCCCCCTCTCTCGGTGGCGCCGGAGTGCCGCCGGGGGAACCATTGCCGCGGTGATCGTCTTCATCAACATCACCATCTTCATCACCATACTCATCTCTTTTACACGGTCCACTCTCCCGCACCCCGCTGTAATCCCCTACTTGAACATGGTGCTTTATGCCACATATTATGATACAATGATGTGTTGCCATCCTATGATGTTTTGAGTAGATTTCCTTTATCTTTTGGGTTGATTAATGATCTAGATTGGTTTGAGTTGTATGTTTTATTTTGGTGCTATCCTATGGTGCCTTCCATGCCGCGCATAGTGAAGGATTCCCGCTGTAGGGTGTTGCAATACGTTCATGATCCGCTTATAGTGGGTTGCTAGAATGACAGAAGCTTAAAACCGAGTAAGGGGGTTGTTGCGTATGGGATAAATGGGACTTGATACTTTAATGCTATGGTTGGGTTTTAGCTTAATGATCTTTAGTAGTTGCAGATGCTTTCTAGAGTTCTAATCATAAGTGCATATGATCTAAGAAGAGAAGTACGTTAGCTTATGCCTCTCCCTCATATAAAATTGCAATGACGACCACCGATCTTGTTAACAATTTCCTAGGATAGTTCCGCACACCGATGCATCATTATTACACACTTGCTATTTATAATAGCACCTACTTTTATATTTTAGTTCTTTGATATCATGCAAAGTTATCCTCTTCATACCCACACCGTAGTTCTGTTTCTCGTTTCTAATGGAAGCAAACGTTCGGTGTACGTAGAGTTGTATCAGTGGCAGATAGGACTTGAGAGAATATTGATCTTACCTTTAGCTCCTTGTGGGTTCAAAACTCCATACTTATCACTTCCACCTTTGGAAATTGCTACGATGATTCCTTGCACTTGAGGATTATCAAGCTCTTTTCTGGCGCCTTTGCCGGGGAGCAATAGCGTGGGGTTGTTATTTTTGTGTATGCTTGTTTGCTTTCTTCACTAAGTAGATTTCGTTTTCCCTTTTGTTTTTATTTAGTTGTGAGTGAAACAATTTTTTTTAAAAGAATGGAAATACAATTTTTTACTTGCCTCTTATGCCGAAAAACTTTTTCAAAAAGACAAGTGATTGGAAGGTTATGCATTAGAGAAGTGAGGGTCGACCTTGAACACTTGTGTTCATGCTCATGGAAACAATGTAGAATTTTTCATGGAAGTTTCTCAAAAGTAAGTATCCCCTTGTATATATCCATTGTATTATAAAAATAATGTGCAAGGTTACGTTTAGAACATTTAAATTGCTTGTTTGGTGTGTGCAGCAGAAAAAATAGAAACTTTTGCTTTAGTAATTGAATTTACATTTTTTACTGGAGCATGATAAAATCTTAAATTTTTTATGCAGTACTTCTACGCAAATTATTTAGATTGTCCTATTTTTTAGAATTTTTTAAGTTACATAAGTATATGGCAGTTCCAGATTGCTACAGACTGTCCTGTTGTTGACAGGTTCTGTTTTCTATGTGTTGTTCACTTATTTTGATGACTCTATGGGTTGTATCAGGGGGTATGAACCATGGTGAAGTTGGAATACAGTACATATAGTGCTAATATGAAATTGGAGTGAGTTTACAATAGTACCTAAAGGTAGTGATTTGCTTTATTATACTAACGGATCTCACAAGGTTTCTTGTTAAGTTTTGTGTGGATGAAGTGTTCGAAGATCCAGGAGTTATCGATATGAGAAGAATAAGGAGAGGCAAGAGTTCAAGCTTGTGGATGCCCAAGGCACCCCAAGTAAATATTTCAAGGATACTCAAGCACCTAAGCTTGGGGATGCCCTGGTTGGCATCCCATTTTTATTCCTCAGCAATTATCGGTATACCTTCGGTTTTGTTTTCTTAACATGCACTAGTAGAAAACAGGGCTACCGTTTGGCCTTGGCCAGCCCATTAGTCCCGGTTCTTCAAGAACCGGGACCAATGGGGGTATTAGACCCGGTTTGTGAGCCCAGGGGGCCAGCCGGGGCCTCGTGGGCATTGGTCCCGGTTCATGTGGAACCATTTGTCCCGATTTGAGCCATGAACCGGGACCAATGGTCCTTGCTGCTGGCCCAAAACCATTGGTCCCGGTTCTTGGCTTGAACCAGGACAGAAGGGGTGGCTTTAGTCCCGGTTCATGCCACGAACCGGGACAAATAACTTGCCTATATATACCCCATCGCCGCAGAAGAGCACTCCACAATGCTCTGTTTTGTCAAGCCGGCGAGGGGAGGGCATTTGGGTGCTCTAGTTCACCTCCTATGCACATGAGGTGTTCGATGAAATGCCCGAGCCACACTAGTTAAGATTTCTCCTCTTGAAACTCGACCTCCGAGCTCCATTTTCAACGAGATTTGTCTAGATTTAGCGGTCCGTCACGGCCCGTCCCCGCCCCATCTTCACCGCCGTCGATTGCCCGCGCCGATCTCGTCGCCGGCACCACCGTGGTGAGCCTCTTGTTCTTATCTTCTTTCTGAAAGAAAAAAATTCTGACTTCAGATAGATACTTGTCTAATTTTCTTACTTTTATTATTTCTTGTTATTATATAGCGCGATGGTTTTGGTATCCGCCCCCGTCGGCCCTCTCCTGTCTATGATTCAGATGTGGTATATATTATCTTTTCATAACTATTTGGTTCATTTATTGTTTATGACAATTATGCCGACCAATGTGACATAGATTTTATTTATCTAGGAGGTTGTTGAATCGGAAATTCCAACCGACCCTATTGTCGAGAGGTTAAATTTAGTTGAAGAAGAAAACAATTACTTGAAGGAAAAAATAAGAAAAATTGAGGAGGAGAAGATGATATTGGAGTTGCATGTTGCGGATATCATTGATGATCACAAGATCAAGATGGATGCAATGCGGTTGAAGATTAAAAATATTAGAAAATATGCCATTCATACCAAGGCTTGGTATCATTATGCAGTTGGATTAGTTGTTACCTTGGTTGCAGTTATGATCGCATTTGTTTTTGCATTGAAATGTTTTACATAATTTCAATGTATGGTTTAATTAGATGCTCTGGAGAGCTATATGTTGTTCAATGAGAACTATGTATGTACTTTGGTTTTAATATTGTGGAGAACTATGTATGTACTTTGGTTTCAGAGTTCATTTCAAATGCTTTTCAACTTCATGGTCCTATAGCTCAAAATAATCAGTAAATGCATGAAAAAAACAAATGAAGTCAGGAAGGGTTGTAAATTGATGATGTGGCTTTGAATGGTGCATTTTTAACATAGAAAAACAAGGGGGTTCAAATAAGTTCAAAAAAAATGAAATCCCTTTGTAACAGACGAGTTTCCGTATGAAACCCTGATACTTCGAAGGAGATTGTCTGTTTTGTACACGAAGTGCATCCAATTTTTCCCGTAAGCCTCTCTACTTTCTTGCACATGCTATGTGGGTGAAATGATGATACCATGCCAACTTGGAACCTTTTCAGAGTTCATTTCAAATGCTTTTCAATTTCATGGTCTTATAGCTCAAAATAATCAGTAAATGCATGAAAAATAACAAATGAAGTAAGAAAGGGTTGTAAATTGATGATATGGCTTTGAATGGTGCATTTTGAACATAGAAAAACAAGGGGGGTTCAAATAAGTTCAAAAGAAATGAAATCCCTTTGTAACAGACGAGTTTCCGTATGAAACCCTGATACTTCGAAGGAGATTGTCTGTTTTGTACACGAAGTGCATCCAGTTTTTGCGGTAAGCCTCTCTACTTTCTTGCACATGCTATGTGGGTGAAATGATGATACCATGCCAACTTGGAACCTTTTCAGAGTTCATTTCAAATGCTTTTAAATTTCATGGTCTTATAGCTCAAAATAATCAGTAAATGCATGAAAAATAACAAATGAAGTCAGAAAGGGTTGTAAATTGATGATGTGGCTTTGAATGGTGCATTTTGAGCACAGAAAAACAAGGGGGTTCAAATAAGTTCAAAAGAAATGAAATCCCTTTCTAACAGACGAGTTTCCGTATGAAACCCTGATACTACGAAGGAGATTGTCTGTTTTGTACACGAAGTGCATCCAGTTTTTGCCGTAAGCCTATCTACTTTCTTGCACATGCTATGTGGGTGAAATGATGATACCATGCCAACTTGGAACCTTTTTAGAGTTCATTTCAAATGCTTTTCAATTTCATGGTCTTATAGCTCAAAATAATCAGTAAATGCATAAAAATAACAAATGAAGTCAGAAAGGGTTGTAAATTGATGATGTGGCTTTGAATGGTGCATTTTGAACACAGAAAAACAAGGGGGTTCAAATAAATTCAAAAGAAATGAAATCCCTTTGTAACAGACGAGTTTCCGTATGAAACCCTGATACTTCGAAGGAGATTGTCTGTTTTGTACACGAAGTGCATCCAGTTTTTGCCGTAAGCCTCTCTACTTTCTTGCACATGCTATGTGGGTGAAATGATGATACCATGCCAACTTGGAACCTTTTTAGAGTCATTTCAAATGCTTTTCAATTTCATGGTCTTATTGCTCAAAATAAAATAAATAAGTAATTTGAAACAAAATAATATAGACTTTAATAAAATAGAGAAGTAGAAACAAAAAAAAACTTTAATAACATGAATAAAATTTATGAAACTAAAATTATCAAAGTATGTTCTGTTCAAATCGTTATAAGTAACTTCTAGTATTATTGAAACTAAAATTATATAAAATTGATGCAACTAAAATTATCAAAGTATTTTCTGTTCAAAATCATTAAAAGCAAAAAGAATTTTCATAAAGAACTTTTTTTGTTAGAAACTTTAATAGCAAAAAGAATTAACATAAAATAAAATTAATAAGTAAGTATAAACAAAATAATATAAAATAAATAAGTATTTTGTTGTAATTAGAAACAAAACAAAATAAATAAAGCAAAAAAGAAAACAAAAAAAAATTGGGAAAAAAATCAAAAATTTCCCACCAACTGGGCCACCACGGCGTGAATACGACTAGAAACCCATCCATGGGCCAGGATTCAGGCCCGCAGTAGGCCCAGAAGGCCCATCAGGCAAAGCAGTAGGAAGTAGGCCCGCAAGCCTGCGGTAGAGAGGAGCTCGAGAGGGGTGCGGCAGTGGGGCTTATAAACCACTACACGCCCCTCTCAACTAGCGAGGTGGGACTAAACTTTGGCCCCGACGCGGGCAGCACAGGAGCCTTTGGTCTCGGTTGGTGGCACAAACCAGGACTAAAGGGGGGGGGGGCATTGGTACCGGTTGGTGCCACAAACCGGTACCAATGCCCACCCTTTAGTCCCGGTTGGTGCCACGAACCGGGACCAAAGGCCGCCGCTTCCGGCCCTTTGGGCTGCTGAAAAGAGACCTTTGGTCCCGGTTGGTGGCACCAACCGGGACTAAAGGGGGGCATTGGCATCGGTTGGTGCCACGAACTGGTACCAATACCTTTGCTATATAAGCCAGTAATCGTGAAATTTTTGTC
>NC_041385.1:716511787-716569123 GCF_002162155.2 Triticum dicoccoides
ACCACGCCGCCGTCGCCACCCTGTACACCGACGCCGGCGCCGTGCCGCTGCCCCTGCCCCGACCATGCCACACCTCTCCTTGGTCAGGCCGGCCAGCGCCGCCCCCCTGTCCTCTCCTCTATTTTTTCAGATTATATGATGTTTTTTCCAGATTATATGTATATGTGTGAGTATATGTATGTGTGTATATCTGATTATATGTCCTTTTTTTAGATTTTTTGTTCATATATATGAAGATTTGTTTTTTGCCTTTTTATAAAAATGTATATATGTATATATGTATGTTCTCTGTGCATATAAAAGTTAGATTTTTAGTACATTTGGGTACATTTTAGGTTTGTTTTATCTATATATGTTCTCTGATTTAGTACATTTTAGGTTAGTTTCATTTTTAGAAAAGTTTTATATATTTAGGAAAAGAAGGAAGAGAAGGAAGAAGGAAGAAGAAGAAAAAGTTTTATATATGCAAAAGTTACACTTTTAGATTAGTATTATAGATCTAGCTAGGAAGATAAGGAAGAAGAAGAAAAAGAAGGAGAGGAAAAAGGAAAATAAGAAGAGGAAGAAAGGAGAAGAAGAGGAGATGAAGAAGAGGAGAAATAAATACGAAGAGGAAAAAAGAAGAAAAAGAAGAGGAGAAGAAGAAAGGAATAGAGGAGAAAGAAGAAAAAAATAGAACTTCAACACGAGGGGGGGGGGGGGTACCGATATACCCCCTCCCTGATAACATTATTTTCCCATGTATATGTATGTCGCATCGTTGTCAATATAACCCCCTCCCGGATAACTTCGACATGAGGGGCGGTCGATATATATACCCCCTCTCGACCATGATAACTTATACCACGGCAGCACCCCCCTCTGCCCTCTCGCTTGACCAAAACTCTCGAGGACACCCAAACCCTAGAGAAAAACGATGTTGGTCTCCTACCCCCTCCCGCCGCGCCCCTACCCGGCAAACTCTCTTGAGGCCACCCAAATTTACCAAGTTAAAAGAGCGTTGTCGTCAAGGCCACCCCAAACCCTTGAAGCGTTGTCTAGGCCACCCCAAACCCTAGAGAAGCAGCATCGAGGCCACTAACATGATTCCTTATTGTGATTAGCTAGCTAGTTCTATGTTTGCCACTAATATATATCCATCTGTACCATGTTTGAATAATAATTAACATGCTGTAAATATTTGCAGAAACTATGGAGCACTCCCGAGACGAAGCAAGAGAAGCGATGTTGGGGGACATAATCGCATAAGGAAGTGATGTCATTGCGTCATTTCTCAACGACACCGATGGTCAGGAAGGACTGGGTGAAGAAGAGGGCTATGTTCATGATGGCTCCGGCCCATTAATGCCGGTACAAGAAGAGGGCTATGTTCATGATGGCTCCGGTGACCCAATGGAGGTACAAGAAGGAGACCGTGCTGACTGCTCCAGTGACCGAACCGAGTTTGGCCAGGTATATATATATTAGTTAAGCCCGTGCTGACTAGTTAATTGATGCATTCATTGTTTTCATATGTACACATATTAATTAACTCTCGTCTTTCTTCTTTTTTCTCTAGCCCTCCGGATCAAGCTCAACTTCGGTAAAGAAACGAGGCCCGAAGAAAAAGTTGCGCTCGGATGAAAGGTTTGAGATCAGCAATCGCGCGCGATGGCACGCCGATTGAACCCATCCGGACAAGGAATGCATTTCGTCTTCAGTGCGGGGTTCTTGTTAGGGACAAGATCCCGATCGGTATCCAGCAATGGTTAAAGCCAAAGAAGGAAGACCCTGAGGTGCCGACGTATTATGTCTCCGATATGTAGAAAGAAGATCTTTGGATAATGCTTAAGGCAAATTTCACCCTACCGCCAGAGGAGGATCCAGAGAAGCCATTTAAAGAGGAACTGATCAAGTCTCATGCTCTTAAGAAGATGGCAGAACTATTCAGGAGGTGGAAGAATGAGCTGAAAACATCTGTCGACAAAGAAGAGACACCAGAATTCACCGGAAAGTATGAGAAGATCAGAGATCAATGGCCCGCAATTGTGGCCCAGAAGACATCGGAAAAGAGTAATAAGATGTCAGCGACAAACAAGATTAATGCTGCAAAGAAGAAGCATCACCATCACACGGGGTCAGGTGGCTACCTCAAAGCCCGACCTTTGTGGCACAAGGCTGAGAATGACCTGATTGCTAAAGGGGTCGAACCAGAGACATTGAACTGGCCAGACCGTTGACGGGCTTGGTTCTTTGGGGTTGGCAGAACCTTGGACCCTGTAACATGGAAGTGCATTTGGACGGATGAGCAACTGCGAATACCCGTCAGAAAGCTTCGGGAGTATATCGAGAAAGCGCAGCAAGGGACGTTCATCCCAGACAGAGAGAATGACAAGCTCACAATGGCCCTCGGGAATCCTAAGCACCCTGGACGGACAGAGGCACGCCAAGCTCCATTCCGTGGAAGGCTGGCTTTCCGGACGCAGGGGGTTACAAAACCCAGGAGAGGAGGAAGAAAGTGGAGCATAGTCAACTGCAGGCGCTGCACGAAAGGGTACAAGGGCTAGAGGAACGAGAAGCAGATCGCAGCAAACGACCTGCCAAATCTTCCCCTGAAGCTGTTGGGGAACGTAGTAATTTCAAAAAATTTCCTACGCACACGCAAGATCATGGTGATGGCATAGCAACGAGAGGGGAGAGTGTTCGTCCACGTACCCTTGTAGACCATAAGCGGAAGCGTTATGACAACGCGGTTGATGTAGTCGTACGTCTTCACGATCCGACCGATCCAAGCACCGAACGTACGTCACCTCCGAGTTCAGCACACGTTCAGCTTGATGACGATCCCCGGGCTCCGATCCAGCAAAGCTTCGGGGAAGAGTTCTGTCAGCACGACGGCGTGGTGATGATGATGATGTTCTACCGGCGCAGGGCTTCGCCTAAACTCCGCGACGATATGACCGAGGTGGAATATGGTGGAGAGGGGCATCGCACACGGCTAAGGAACGATCCATAGATCAACTTGTGTCGTTATGGGGTGCCCCCCTGCCCCCGTATATAAAGGAGGGAGGGGGAGGTGCGGCCGGCCCCCTTGGGGTGCGCCTGGAGGAGTCCTACTCCCACCGGGAGTAGGACTCCCCCCTCTTGCCTTGGTGGAGAAGGAAAGGGGGGAGGGGAAAGAGGAAAGGGGGGCGCCGCCCCCCTTCCTTGTCCTATTCGGACTAGGGGGAGAGGGGGCGCGCGGCCTGCCCTGGCCGGCCCTCCTCTTCTCCCTCATGGCCCACTAAGGCCCATTAACCCCCGGGAGGGTTTCGGTAACCCCGCGGTGTTCCGGTAAAATCCCGATTTCACCCCGAACCTTTCCGATGTCCAAACATAGGCTTCCAATATATCAATCTTTATGTCTCGACCATTTAGAGACTCCTCGTCATGTCCGTGATCACATCCGGGACTCCGAACAAACTTCGGTACATCAAAACTTATAAATTCATAATAAAATTGTCATCGTAACGTTAAGCATGCGGACCCTACGGGTTCGAGAACTATGTAGACATGACCTAGAACCATTCTCGGTCAATAACCAATAGCGGAACCTGGATGCCCATATTGGTTCCTACATATTCTATGAAGATCTTTATCGGTCAAACCGCATAACAACATACGTTGTTCCCTTTGTCATCGGTGTGTTACTTGCCCGAGATTTGATCATCGGTATCCAATACCTAGTTCAATCTCGTTACCGGCAAGTCTCTTTACTCGTTCTATAACACATCATCTTATAACTAACTCATTAGTTACAATGCTTGCAAGGCTTAGGTGATGAGTATTACAGAGAGGGCCCAGAGATACCTCTCCGATAATCGGAGTGGAAAAACCTAATCTCGAATTATGCCAACCCAACATGTACCTTCGGAAACACCTGTAGAGCACCTTTATAATCACCCAGTTACGTTTTGACGTTTGGTGGCACACAAAGTGTTCTTCCGGTAAACGTGAGTTGCACAATCTCATAGTTGCAGGAACTTTGTATAAGTCATGAAGAAAGCAATAGCAACATACTAAACGATCAAGTGCTAGGCTAACGGAATGGGTCATGTCAATCACATCATTCTTCTAATGATGTGATCCCATTAATCAAATGACAACACATGTCTATGGTTAGGAAACATAACCATCTTTGATTAATGAGCTAGTCAAGTAGAGGCATACTAGTGACTATATGTTTGTCTATGTATTCACACATGTATCATGTCTCCGGTTAATACAATTCTAGCATGAATAATAAACATTTATCATGATATGAGGAAATAAATAATAACTTTATTATTGCCTCTAGGGCATATTTCCTTCAGTCTCCCACTTGCACTAGAGTCAATAATCTAGATTACATAGTAATGATTCTAACACCCATGGAGTCTTGGTGTTGATCATGTTTTGCTCGTGAGAGAGGCTTAGTCAAGGGTCTGCAACATTCAGATCCGTATGTATTTTGCAAATCTCTATGTCTCCCACTTGGACTTGGTCCCAAATGGAATTGAAGCGTCTCTTGATGTGCTTGGTCCTCTTGTGAAATCTGATTCCTTTGCCAAGGCAATTGCACCAGTATTGTCACAGAAGATCTTCATTGGTCCCGATGCACTAGGTATGACACCTAGATCGGAAATGAACTCCTTCATCCAGACTCCTTCATTTGCTGCTTCCGAAGTAGCTATGTACTCCGCTTCACATGTAGATCCTGCTACGACGCTTTGTTTAGAACTGCACCAACTTACAACTCCACCGTTTAATAAAAACATGTATCCGGTTTGCGATTTAGAATCGTCCGGATCAGTGTCAAAGCTTGCATCGACGTAACCGTTTACGACTAGCTCTTTGTCACCTCCATATACGAGAAACATATCCTTAGTCCTTTTCAGGTATTTTAGGATGTTCTTGACCGTTGTCCAGTGATCCACTCCTGGATTACTTTGGTACCTTCCTGCCAAGCTTATTGCTAAGCACACGTCAGGTCTGGTACACAGCATTGCATACATGATAGAGCCTATGGCTGAAGCATAGGGAACATTTTTCATTTACTCTCTATCTTTTGCTGTGGTCGGGCATTAAGTTTGACTCAACTTCACACCTTGTAGCACATGCAAGAATCCTTTCTTTGCCTGATCCATTTTGAACTTTTTCAAAATTTTGTCAAGGTATGTGCTTTGTGAAAGTCCTATTAAGCGTCTTGATCTATCTCTATAGATCTTGATGCCCAATATGTAAGCAGCTTCACCGAGGTCTTTCATTGAAAAACTTTTATTCAGGTATCCTTTTATGCTATCCAGAAATTCTATATCATTTCCAATTAATAATATGTCATCTACATATAAAATTAGAAATGCTACAGAGCTCCCACTCACTTTCTTGTAAATACAGGCTTCTCCAAAAGTCTGTATAAAACCATATGCTTTGATCACACTATCAAAGCGTTTATTCCAACTCCAAGATGCTTGCACCAGTCCATAAATGGAACGCTGGAGCTTGCACACTTTGTCAGCACCTTTTGGATCAACAAAACCTTCCGGCTGCATCATATACAACTCTTCTTCTAGAAATCCATTCAAGAATGCAGTCTTGACATCCATTTGCCAAATTTCATAATCATGAAATGCAGCAATAGCTAACATGATTCGGACGGACTTAAGCATCGCTACGGGTGAGAAAGTCTCATCGTAGTCAACCCCTTGAACTTGTCGAAAACCTTTTGCAACAAGTCGAGCTTTATAGACAGTTATATTACCATCAGCGTCAGTCTTCTTCTTAAAGATCCATTTATTCTCAATGGCTTGCCGATCATCGGGCAAGTCAACCAAAGTCCATACTTTGTTTTCATACATGGATCCCATCTCAGGTTTCATGGCTTCTAGCCATTTTGCGGAATCTGGGCTCATCATCGCTTCCTCATAGTTCGTAGGTTCATCATGGTCAAGTAACATGACTTCCAGAATAGGATTACCGTACCACTCTGGTGCGGATCTTACTCTGGTAGACCTACGAGGTTCAGTAGAAACTTGATCTGAAGTTTCATGATCATTATCATTAGCTTCCTCACTAATTGGTGTAGTTGTCACAGGAACCGGTTCTCGTGATGAACTACTTTCCAATAAGGGAGTAGATACAATTATCTCATCAAGTTCTACTTTCCTCCCACTCACTTCTTTCAAGAGAAACTCCTTCTCTAGAAAGGATCCATTCTTAGCAACGAATATCTTGCCTTCGGATCTGTGATAGAAGGTGTACCCAATAGTCTCTTTTGGGTATCCTATGAAGACACATTTCTCCGATTTAGGTTCGAGCTTATCTGGTTGAAGTTTCTTCACATAAGCATCGCAGCCCCAAACTTTAAGAAACGACAACTTTGGTTTCTTGCCAAACCACAGTTCATAAGGCGTCTTCTCAACGGATTTTGATGGTGCCCTATTTAACGTGAATGCGGCCGTATCTAAAGCATAACCCCAAAATGATAGCGGTAAATCAGTAAGAGACATCATAGATCGAACCATATCCAGTAAAGTACGATTACGACGTTCGGACACACCATTTCGTTGTGGTGTTCCAGGTGGCGTGAGTTGCGAAACTATTCCACATTGTTTCAAGTGTAGGCCAAACTCATAACTCAAATATTCTCCTCCACGATCAGATCGTAGAAATTTTATTTTCTTGTTATGATGATTTTCCACTTCACTCTGAAATTCTTTGAACTTTTCAAATGTTTCAGACTTGTGTTTCATCAAGTAGATATACCCATATCTGCTCAAATCATCTGTGAAGGTGAGAAAATAACGATACCCGCCGCGAGCCTCAACATTCATTGGGCCACAAACATCAGTATGTATGATTTCCAATAAATCAGTTGCTCGCTCCATAGTTCCGGAGAACGGCGTTTTAGTCATCTTGCCCATAAGGCACGGTTCGCAAGTACCAAGTGATTCATAATCAAGTGATTCCAAAAGTCCATTAGTATGGAGTTTCTTCATGCGCTTTACACCGATATGACCCAAATGGCAGTGCCACAAATAAGTTGCACTATCATTATTAACTCTGCATCTTTTGGTTTCAACACTATGAATATGTGTATTACTACTATCGAGATTTAATAAAAATAGACCACTCTTCAAGGGTGCATGACCATAAAAGATATTACTCATATAAATAGAACAACCATTATTCTCTGATTTAAATGAATAACCGTCTTGCATCAAACAAAATCCAGATATAATGTTCATGCTCAACGCTGGCACCAAATAACAATTATTCAGGTCTAAAACTAATCCCGAAGGTAGATGTAGAGGTAGCGTGCCGACCGCGATCACATCGACTTTGGAACCGTTTCCCACGCGCATCGTCACCTCGTCCTTGGCCAGTGCTCGCTTATTCCGTAGTCCCTGTTTCGAGTTGCAAATATTAGCAACAGAACCAGTATCAAATACCCAGGTGCTACTACGAGCTCTAGTTAGGTACACATCAATAACATGTATATCACATATACCTTTGTTCACTTTGCCATCCTTCTTATCCGCCAAATACTTGGGGCAGTTCCGTTTCCAGTGACCAGTCTGCTTGCAGTAGAAGCACTCAGTTTCAGGCTTAGGTCCAGACTTGGGTTTCTTCTCTTGAGCAGCAACTTGCTTGCTGTTCTTCTTGAAGTTCCCCTTCTTCTTCCCTTTGCCCTTTTTCTTGAAACTAGTGGTCTTGTTGACCATCAACACTTGATGCTCCTTCTTGATTTCTACCTCCGTAGCTTTTAGCATTGCGAAGAGCTCGGAAATAGTCTTGTTCATCCCTTGCATATTATAGTTCATCACAAAGCTCTTGTAGCTTGGTGGCAGTGATTGGAGAATTCTGTCAATGACGCTATCATCCGGAAGATTAACTCCCAGTTGAATCAAGTGATTATTATACCCAGACATTTTGAGTATATGCTCACTAACAGAACTATTCTCCTCCATCTTGCAGCTGTAGAACTTATTGGAGACTTCATATCTCTCAATCCGGGCATTTGCTTGAAATATTAACTTCAACTCCTGGAACATCTCATATACTCCATGACGTTCAAAACATCGTTGAAGACCCGGTTCTAAGCCGTAAAGCATGGCACACTGAACTATAGAGTAGTCATCAGCTTTGCTCTGCGAGACGTTCTTAACGTCGTCAGTTGCATCAGCAGCAGGCCTGGCACCCAGCGGTGCTTCCAGGACGTAACTTTTCTGTGCAGCAATGAGGATAATCCTCAGGTTACGGACCCAGTCCGTGTAATTGCTACCATCATCTTTCAACTTTGCTTTCTCAAGGAACGCATTAAAATTCAACGGAACAACAGCATGAGCCATCTATCTACAAACAAACATAGACAAGCAAAATACTATCAGGTACTAAGTTCATGATAAATTTAGGTTCAATTAATCATATTACTTAAGAACTCCCACTTAGACAGACATCTCTCTAGTCATCTAAGTGATCACGTGATCCAAATCAACTAAACCATAACCGATCATCACGTGAGATGGAGTAGTTTTCAATGGTGAACATCATTATGTTGATCATATCTACTATATGATTCACGCTCGACCTTTCGGTCTCCGTGTTTCGAGGCCATATCTGCATATGCTAGGCTCGTCAAGTTTAACCTGAGTATTCCGTGTGTGCAAAACTATCTTGCACCCGTTGTAGATGGACGTAGAGCTTATCACACCCGATCATCACGTGGTGTCTGGGCACGACGAACTTTGGCAACGGTGCATACTCAGGGATAACACTTCTTGATAATTTTAGTGAGAGATCATCTTAAAATGCTACCGTCAATCAAAGCAAGATAAGATGCATAAAGGATAAACATCACATGCAATCAATATAAGTGATATGATATGGCCATCATCATCTTGTGCTTGTGATCTCCATCTCCGAAGCACCGTCATGATCACCATCGTCATTGGCGCGACACGTTGATCTTCATCGTAGCATCGTTGTCGTCTCGCCAACTATTGCTTCTACGACTATCGCTACCGCTTAGTGATAAAGTAAAGCAATTACAGGGCATTTGCATTTCATACAATAAAGTGACAACCATATGGCTCCTGCCAGTTGCCGATAACTTCGGTTACAAAACATGATCATCTCATACAATAAAATATAGCATCACGTCTTGACCATATCACATCACAACATGCCTTGCAAAAACAAGTTAGACATCCTCTACTTTGTTATTGCAAGTTATAGGTGGCTGCTATGGGCTTAGCAAGAACCGTTCTTACCTACGCATCAAAAACCACAACGATAGTTTGTCAAGTTGGTGCTGTTTTAACCTTCGCAAGGACCGGGAGTAGCCACACTCGATTCAGCTAAAGTGAGAGAGACAGACACCCGCTGGTCACCTTTAAGCAACGAGTGCTCGTAGCGGTGAAACCAATCTCGCGTAAGCGTACGCGTAATGTCGGTCCGGGCCGCTTCATCTCACAATACCGCCGAACCAAAGTATGACATGCTGGTAAGCAGTATGACTTATATCGCCCACAACTCACTTGTGTTCTACTCGTGCATATGACATCTACGCATAAAACCAGGCTCGGATGCCACTGTTGGGGAACGTAGTAATTTCAAAAATTTTCCTACGCACACGCAAGATCATGGTGATGGCATAGCAACGAGAGGGGAGAGTGTTCATCCATGTACCCTCGTAGACCGTAAGCGGAAGCGTTATGACAACGCGGTTGATGTAGTCGTACGTCTTCACGATCCGACCGATCCAAGCACCGAACGTACGGCACCTCCGAGTTCAGCACACGTTCAGCTCGATGACGATCCCCGGGCTCCGATCCAGCAAAGCTTCGGGGAAGAGTTCCGTCAGCACGACGGTGTGGTGATGATGATGATGTTCTATCGGTGCAGGGCTTCGCCTAAACTCCGCGACGATATGATCGAGGTGGAATATGGTGGAGAGGGGCACCGCACACGGCTAAGGAACGATCCGTAGATCAACTTGTGTCATTATGGGGTGCCCCCCTGCCCCCATATATAAAGGAGGGAGGGGGAGGTGCGGCCGGCCCCCTTGGGGTGCGCCTGGAGGAGTCCTACTCCCACCGGGAGTAGGACTCCCCCGTCTTGCCTTGGTGGAGAAGGAAAGGGGGAGGGGAAAGAGGAAAGGGGGGCGCCGCCCCCCCTTCCTTGTCCTATTCAGACTAGGGGGAGAGGGGGCGCGCGGCCTGCCCTGGCCGGCCCTCCTCTTCTCCCTCATGGCCCACTAAGGCCCATTAACCCCCGGGAGGGTTCCGGTAACCCCCCGGTGTTCCGGTAAAATCCCGATTTCACCCGGAACCTTTCCGATGTCCAAACATAGGCTTCCAATATATCAATCTTTATGTCTCGACCATTTCGAGACTCCTCATCATGTCCGTGATCACATCCGGGACTCCGAACAAACTTCAATACATCAAAACTTATAAACTCATAATAAAACTGTCATCGTAACGTTAAGCGTGCGGACCCTACGGGTTCGAGAACTATGTAGACATGACCTAGAACCATTCTCGGTCAATAACCAATAGCGGAACCTGGATGCCCATATTGGTTCCTACATATTCTACGAAGATCTTTATCGGTCAAACCGCATAACAACATACGTTGTTCCCGTTGTCATCGGTATGTTACTTGCCCGAGATTTGATCGTCTGTATCCAATACCTAGTTCAATCTCATTACCGGCAAGTCTCTTTACTCGTTCTGTAACACATCATCTTATAACTAACTCATTAGTTACAATGCTTGCAAGGCTTAGGTGATGAGTATTACCGAGAGGGCCCAGAGGTACCTCTCCGACAATCGGAGTGACAAAACCTAATCTCGAATTATGCCAACCCAACATGTACCTTCGGAAACACCTGTAGATCACCTTTATAATCACCCAGTTACGTTGTGACGTTTGGTGGCACACAAAGTGTTCTTCCGGTAAACGTGAGTTGCACAATCTCATAGTTGCAGGAACTTTGTATAAGTCATGAAGAAAGCAATAGCAACATAGTAAACGATCAAGTGCTAGGCTAACGGAATGGGTTATGTCAATCACATCATTCTTCTAATGATGTGATCCCATTAATCAAATGACAACACATGTCTACGGTTAGGAAACATAACCATCTTTGATTAATGAGCTAGTCAAGTAGAGGCATACTAGTGACTATATGTTTGTCTATGTATTCACACATGTATCATGTTTCCGGTTAATACAATTCTAGCATGAATAATAAACATTTATCATGATATGAGGAAATAAATAATAACTTTATTATTGCCTCTAGGGCATATTTCCTTCAGAAGCTACCTCGCCATCTCAGCGGAGAAGCAGAGTGGCTTCCACCGAGAAGACTCAGCAGCTGGAGCATGTCTTCACGGCTCCTGCTAGCTACCCCGTGGAGGCTATCATGGAGTCTCAACATTGCCACCTTATGACGCGATGGATGACATTGAAAGTCAAGGCGGCTGTTGGCTCTGTTATACCTAATGAACCTAACTCAACCTACCACAGCCAGCCGATTCTAGAAGGATATGCTAGGGTGATGGTGGATCAAATAACGGACGGATTTGAGGACTTTCAACTTGACCACCCTACGGGTGAAGGGGAGATTCGACTGGGTTCTTCTATGAATACTCCATGCCTATGGCGGAAGGAGCTCATCAACCTTCCGAACTGGATGCCTCCGCCTCATCCTCCTCCTCCGGCGAGTCAGGGCAATCCGCCTCCTCCTCCGCCTCCTCCTCCGGCGAGTGATCAGGGCACTCAGCCTCCTCCTCCGTCTCCTCCTCCGAAGAGTGATCAGGGCACTCAGCCTCCTTCTCCGGTGCGTGGCGGCACTCCGCCTCCTTCTCCGCCTGAGCCGGCGCGCCTGAGCAGCCAGCCTCCTCCTTCTCCACCTTGTCGACAAGGGCGGATCAAGAGACCGGCCGCCGCTCCGGCTGCTCCGGCGCGTCATAGTCCTTCGCCTTCGCCTCGTAAGAAAGGAAAGACAGCCGCAACCGCTCCATCTGCTCTAGCGTCTAGCAGCACAGCCAGAGCCGGGAGGCAATACAAATACGGTCCTTCTCTCAAGACTCTAGAGAAGTTACCATACGAGAGGACCATGGAGGAAAACACGCGGATCATGCAAGCCGAAGTGGATAACTTCTTTGAAGGGGTGAAAGCAAAGAAACATCCACCTCCGGAGGAGAAGATAGATCCGGTAAAAGTGAAGCATACTCTGGCTGCCCTGCAGAAACCGCCAAAGTCTCCGGCGAAAGGCAACTATGAGCGCATTCTTACAAAGTCATTCGTGGAAGCGTCGCGGTCGGGAAGTACTATCAGTGGTCAACGATGAGCTGGGAAAAAAGTTGCCCAGCTCGGCGAACAAGCGAACCAATCGTTCCCCCCGCTCCAGGTGTCTAGCGATATCATCGCTAATGTTCCGGGCGGGATGGTGCCCGGTTATAACAATCCTGAAGATTACCTGCCCGACGAAGTACATTATGATTTCTTGGAGGTGGACGGACACAAATACGTGTACGGGAAGCCTCTCGTCAAAGATGAAAGATCTCTACAAACGATGATGTTCAGATTCCATGAATGGTACATGAAAACTTGCAGAGAGTCTGAGGGGAGCAATATTTTGACGGTGATGGTCAGAGAGGAGCATGACCTCATTGGACTTGAATTGTTGAATGTTCCATTTGAGGAGTTCTTCGCGTTTTTCAATCTAAAGGCCCTCGATAAATTAATGATCACTTGCTACTGCCTATAAGTACACAGTACTACTTCTGTCATTAAGTCTCTATATATAGGTCAGCTCTTTCATTGCATGTATTTTTAATTATCCTCATTGTATTATGCAGATTGAAGATCACCGAATTGAAGAAACAAGGAATCAGTGATATTGGGTTCATTAACACAAATCTCATAGATGCATATATGGTTAAATCTCAAGCCAAAGAAACCGAGGCCAAGCTGCTAAAATCGTTTGTAGTAAATCAAAAAAAAGCTATAATACTCTTCCCTTACGAATTCAAGTGAGTGTTACTGTCTTCTGCATATTCAGTTTCCCTTATTAGTCAAGGTAATTATAGTATAATGTAATTGGTGAGTTATGCATGCGTGCGCAGCTTCCACTATATTCTCCTAGCGATTAAGTTTGAGCAGGGATTAGTAACCGTCTTAGACTTGAGACGAAAAGATCCCACGGAGTATGCGGACATGACTGAAATTCTAGAGAAGTAAGTTAAATCAATCATTATCGCACCATATAGGCAACTTTGTTCATTTCCTGATATCAAGTAATTGTCTTCTTTGTGTGCTGGCAGGGTTTGGAAAAAATTCACCTCAAAAACTCTAGGACTGCCGAAGAAGATGAAATTTAGACACCCGAAAGTAAGTACTATAGTAGCATGTTCCACGCATCTCCTAGTGATTCAAGCGCTAGTTTCATCAATACTATTTAGCATGCTTGCTAATTATCAGTTTGATTGACCTCTATTTCTTGTAAAGTGGTTGTGGCAGGAACAAGGGAATGATTACTATGGATACTACATTTGCGAGTCCATCCGCCACACGACCTGTGAGCGGGGCTACTCTGACAAACAATATGAAGTGCGTAAATAATAATATTCACAATTTTATTTTATTACCATAATTTGTGTTTAGTTTAATTTATTCATATATATATGTATTGACCACCTTCTTCAAATTAGATATTTCGGATGCGGGATGAACTCCTACCACCAGATCGTATGCGAGGAATTCAAGAGGAATTGGCGGCATTCTTTCTTGACCACGTGATCGCTAAAGACGGAGAATACCATGTGGACGCTGAGTTCATTTGGAATTAGGAGATTATATTGTAATTAAGAGATAATTATATTATATATATGTAGCCAGTACGTAGCGTCGGATAGATATACGAGAACTTGTTGTTTGACCAATCTCTCAGAGAAGGAGAGGTGGTCGATATCACTTCTGTTTATATGCATATATTTTCATGACGATCTTCTTTTTCCTTCATTTGCTTACTAGCTAGCGTGTCTAGTCCTCTCTATACGTATAGTACGTAGCATCGACCAAGCTCGGAGATAAGAGAGGACACTTCTCTCTATTAATTAGCTAGCTAACACAATATATGAAACACCTAAATTAACCACCCAAACCCCCCTAACCCCCCCTTTCAAAAAAAAACAAAAACCCCAACACCTGATTCGCTGACGCGTGGAAGCCTTTTGGTCCCGGTTTATGTCACCAACCGGGACCAAAGGCCCCCCTGCCTGGGCTGCCCGCAGTGGCCACGTGGATGCCCATCTGTCCCAGTTCGTTTAAGAACCGTGACTAAAGAGTGGAGGCATTAGTAACGACATATTAGTCCTGGTTCAAGAACCGGGACTAAAGGCCCTTACGAACCGGGACAAATGCCCTGTTTGCTACTAGTGATGGTATGTGTCTTTTGAGTTTATTTTTTCCTTTCTTTTCCTTTATGCACCATGATAGTATGAGATAGTCCTTCATTGATTTATAGAATGCTATTTGTGCTTCACTTAAATCTTTTGAGTATGACTTTATAGAATGCTCTTTGTGCTTCACTTAAATCTTTTGAGCATGGCTTTATAGAATGCTTCATGTGCTTCACTTATAAATTTTGAGCTTGGATGTTGGTAAATCTATATTAATTGTAGAATGCTCCATGAACTTCACTTATATCTTTTAGAGTATGAATAAGACTATCATCGGAATTGGGCTTAGAAGAGTATCATTATAATATCATGCCTAGATAAAAAGGCATTAAAGAAAAGCGCTTGTTGGGAGACAACCCAATATTTATCCTTACTGTTTTTGTGTGTTCACATGTTTAGGCTACTGTAGTAATCATGTTTTATAGATTTTATTTCAATAAAGTGCCAAGTAAGACCTTCGGGATGGCTTACGGTGATACTTGATTTGATCTTGCTAAAAAATAGAAACTTTTGCACCCAGTAATATAATTTTCATTTTAACAGAAGCCCAATAAAATACTGATTCTTTTTGCAGAAGATCAATATACAAATGGCCTAGGTTGTCCCAATTTGTCAGAAGTTTTAGTAACAGAAGTATGGTTGTTGTCCAGATCTACAGACTGTTCTGTTTTTGGCAGATTCTGTTTCAATGCATAATTTGCTTGTTTTCTAGTTTCTATGGCTTATATTGCTCAATATAAATTATACAAATGATAAGGTACAATAGACATTGTGTGAGAACAATTATGAATCTTATATTGACAGTACCAAAGTGAAAGATTTACTCTTTATCATACTAACCCATCTCACGAAGTTCCGTCAAGTTTTGTGTGATTGAAGTTTTCAAGTTTTGGGTGAGATATCGATATGAGGAGAATAAAGAGTGGCAATAGCCGAAGATTGGGGATGACCAAGGCACCCCAAGGTAATATTCAAGGACAACCAAGAGCCTAAGATTGGGGATGCCCCAGAAGGCATCCCCTCTTTCGTCTCCATCTATCGATAAGTTTACTTGAGGCTATATTTTTATTCACCACATGATATGTGTTTTTCTTGGAGCGTCTTGTATGATATGAGTATTTGATTTTTAGTTTGCCACAATCATCCTCGCTGTACACACCTTTTGATAGGGACATGCATGAATCGTGATTTATTAGAATACTATATGTGCTTCACTTATATCTTTTGAGCTAGGCATTTTTGCTCTAGTGCTTCACTTATATCTTTTTAGAGAACGATGGTGGTTTTATTTTATAGAAATTGTTGAACTCTCATGCTTCATTTATATTATTTTGAGAGTCTCTAAACAGCATGGTAATTTGCTTTGGTTATAAATTTAGTCCTAATATGATAGACATCCAAGAGGGATATAATAAAAACTTTCATATAAAGTGCATTGAATACTATGAGAAGTTTTATTCCTTATGATTGTTTTGAGAGATGAAGATGGTGATATTAGAGTCATGCTAGTGAGTAATTGTGAACTGGAGAAATACTTGTGTTAAAAGTTTGTGATTCCCATAGCATGCACGTACGGTGAACCGTTATGTAATAAAGTTGGAGCATGGGGTATTTTTTTATTGTCTTCCTTATGAGTGGCGGTCTAGGACGAGCGATGGTCTTTTCCTACCAATCTATCCCCCTAGGAGCATGCGCGTAGTACTTTGTTTCGATGACTAATAGATTTTTGCAATAAGTATGTGAATTCTTTATGACTAATGTTGAGTCCATGGATTATACACACTCTCACCCTTCCACCTTTGGTAGCCTCTCTAGTGCCGTGCAACTTTCGCCGGTACCATACACCAACCATATACCTTCCTCAAAATAGCCACCATACCTACCTATTATGGCATTTCCATAGCCATTCCGAGATATATTGCCATGCAACTTTCCACCATTCCGTTTATTATGACATGCTCCATCATTGTCATATTGCTTTGCATGATCATGTAGTTGACATCATATTTGTGGCAAAGCTACCTTTCATCATTTTTTATACATGTCACTCTTGAGTCATTGCACATCCTGGTACACCACCGGAGGCATTCATATAGAGTCATATTTTTTCTAGTATCGAGTTGTAATTTTTGAGTTGGAAGTAAATAAAAGTGTGATGATCTTCATTATTAGAGCATTGTCCCATGTGAGGAAAAAAATTTAAAGGGAGGCCAAAGAAGCCAAAAAGATGAGAGAAAAGAGAGAAGGGGCAATGCTACTATCCTTTTTCCACACTTCTGCTTCAAAGTACCACCATGATCTTCATGATAGAGAGTCTCCTATGTTGTCACTTTCATATACTAGTGAGAATTTTTCATTATAGAACTTGGCTTGTATATTCCAACGATGGGCTTCCTCAAATTGCCCTAGGTCTTCATGAGCAAGCAAGTTGGATGCACACCCACTTAGTTTCTTTTTGAGATTTCATACACTTATAGCTCTAGTGCATCTGTTGCATGGAAATCCCTGCTCAATCACATTGATATCTATTGATGGGCATCTCCATAGCCCGTTGATATTCCTAGTTGATGTCATACTATGTCCTTCTTTTTTGTCTTCTTCACAACCACCATATTCTATTCCACATATAGTGCTATGTCCATGGCTCACGCTCATGTATTGTGTGAAAGTCGAAAAGGTTTGAGAATAGTAAAAGTATGAAACAATTGCTTGGCTTGTCATCGGGGTTGTGCATGATTTGAATATTCTGTGTGATGAAGATGGAACATAGCCAGACTATATGATTTTGTATGGATAACTTTGTTTGGCCATGTTATTTTGAGAAGACATAATTGTTTGTAAAGGTCCGGTTAATGCCTTCAAAGGCACCACTAGTGGAATCACGACATCTTGCATTATGACAGGGCATGAGGTGAATAAGGTGGCCCTAGTGGCTTCTTGGGGAGCATCATGCCTGCACACCGCTCCAACAGAGACGTACTTCCCCCCAAAGGGAAGGGACTTCGGTAAAACATCCTCGTCTTCACCGGCTCCACTTCTGGTAACTTCTTACCTTTACTTTGTGCAAGCTTATTTTGTGTTGTTGACCAAGCACTGATCTCTTGTAGGAGTTTGCTTCCGGTGGGGTGTCATAGTTGCTCGATAGTGGAGCGACACATCATAGGACTGGAAGCAAGGACTTTGTGGTGGATGTGCAACTGCTACTTGTGTGCTGCATTGGGATTTCCCCGAAGAGGAGAGGATGATGCACTACAATAGAGATAAGTATTTCCCTCAGTTATGAAACCAAGGTTAACAATCCAGTAGGAGAACCAAGCAACACTATGTAAACAACTCCTGCACACAAACAACAAATACTTGCAACCCAACGCGTAGAGGGGTTGTCAATCCCTCAACGGTTACGAGCAAGACAAAAATAAAAAATAAAATAAAGAGAAAATAGCAGCAAAGTATCTTTAGTTTTAACTAGCAAAAAGGCCCGTGCGTTGCAACGGGAGAAAATAAATACCACACGCTCTTAATTCACGAAAAGTGGTCTATAATCTGAGAATTTGTAGCTACGACCCAAACAAATGTGGTCTTAGCCTAGAAAAGCGCAGTTCAAGATTCCACATGTATTCTATTTCAACATGTTCATCCCCTATCTGAATACTACTGCTATGAAAAAAAGACGGATAATTGCATCATACTCACTAACTTAGATTGTATTTTCTTAAATTGTAACATGTACAACAACAACATATATAATCAGATTCTACATATTTTTCTAATCAAAATTCATATATAACATATTAAATTTGGAGTTATGGTTAAGAAGATATGAGTATCTAAAAAATATATTTGATATCTACTGCGGGTTTAATGTATGAAAAATTAGGGGTTTTCTATAAAATAGCATGAAGGACTAAGAATACCTATTTCTTTTATTAATAGGTATAGATATACAAAAGATAGACCCGGGGCCCCTAATTTTCACTAGAGGATTCTCTCGAGAAAATAGCATACGGTGGATAAACAAAGTACTGTTGGGCAATTGATAGAAAAGCAAATAATTCTGATGATATCCAAGGCATTGATCATACGTAGGCATCATGTCCAAGATTTGTAGACCGAAATGATTCTCCATCTACTACTATTACTCCACACATCGACCGCTATCCAACATGCATCTAGTGTATTAAGTTCATGAAAAAATGGAGTAATGCTTTAAGCAAGATGACATGATGTAGACAAGATAAAATCATGTATGAATAAACCCCATCTTGTTACCCTTAATAGCAACGATACATACGTGCCATGTCCCTTTCTATCACTGGGATTGAGCACCGCAAGATCGAACCCATTACAAAGCACCTCTTCCATGGCAAGATAAATCAATCTAGTTAGCCAAACCAAACCAATAAATTGGAGAAGGAATGCAAAGCTATATTAATCATGAATAAAAGATTTCAGAGAAAACTCAAATAACATTCATAGATAGATCTGTTCATAAACTCACAATTCATCGGATCCCAACAAACACACCGCAAAAAGTCATTACATCAAATAGATCTCCAAGAACACCAAGGAGAACATTGTATTGAGAATCAAAAAGAGAGAACAAGCCATCTAGCTACTAACTATGGACCCATAGGTCCATGGTAAACTACTCATGCATCATCAGAGGGGAAACAAGGATGATGAAGAACCCCACCGTGATTGATTCCCCCTCCAGAAGAGTGCCAGAAAGGGTCCCCAGATGGGATCTCTCAAGAACAGAGGCTTGCGGCGGCGGAAAAAGTATTTCGTGGACTACCTGATAGGTTTGATTTTAGAGTATTTATAGAGGCGGAGTTAGGTCAAAGGGAGGCTCGTAGGCCCCACTATGTACCAGGGCGCACCCTAGGCCCCTGGCGGGCCCTGGTGTCTAGTGGGCCACTCATTCGTCTTCTTGTTCCTCCCCGAAGCTTCCAGGGTCTCTTATTGCCAGAAAAAAATCTCCAAAAAGTTTTGTGTCATTTGGACTTCATTTGGTACAGATATTCTGCGAAGTAAAAAACAAGCAAAAAAAGCCAATTGGCATTGAGCACTAAGTTAGTTGGTTAGTCCCAAAAAAATGATATAAATTCGCTTGTAAATGTATATAAAACATCCAAGATTGATACTATAATAGCATGGAACAATAAAAAACTTATAGATATTTTGGAGACATATTAGCAACCAAGCCCATCTATGCCCACCAATGTTCAATTCGGTGATGCTTCAACATATAAGGTATTGGGTCTTGGCAAGGTGGTCATTTCTCAAGATTTATCTATTGAGAAGGTCATGCTTGTTGAGACCCTTGCATACAATTTACTTTCCATTCGTCAACTTGCACTCACGAGCTTTGCAACATTCTTTGATCTTGACATCGTGGCCCTTTTGTGGGCCAAGACTCTTAAAGTAGTTTTTGTTGGGCATGTCGAGAACGGTCTTGCTACTTGTGAGTTGCGTTGGGATTTCCCCGAAGAGGAGAGGATATGCAGTATAGTAGAGATAAGTATTTCTCTCAGTTAAGAACCAAGGTTATCAATCCAGTAGGAGAACCACGCAACACCTCGTGAACTACACCTGCACACAAAATAACAAATACTTCCACCCAACGCCAAACAAGGGGTTGTCAATTCCTTGGCGGTTAATGGTATGCTCCAACATATCTATAATTTTTGATTGTTCCATGCTATTATATTATCCATCTTGGATGTTTTATATGCATTTATATGCTATTTTATGTTATTTTTGGGACTAACCTATTAACCGAGAGCCCAGTGCCAGTTTCTGTTTTTTCCTTGTTTTTGAGTTTCTCAGAAAAGGAATATCAAACGGAGTCCAAATGAGTTGAAAATGTACGGTGATTTTTTATGGACCAGAAGAAGCCCCCTAAGCAAAAGAGTTGGGCCAAAAGAGCCACGAGGCCTCCACAATGGTGGAGGGCGCGTCCCCTGCCTTGTCGTTGCCTTGTGGACCCCCTGACTTGTTCCTGATGCCAAAAATCCTATAAATATAGAAACCCCCAGGAATAAACCTAGATCGGGAGTTCCGCCACCGCAAGCCTCTGTAGACATGAAAAACCAATCGGGAGCCTGCTCCGGCACCCTGCCGGAGGGGGAAACCATCACCGGTGGCCATATTCATCACCCCAGCGCTCTCCATGACAATGAGGGAGTAGTTCACCCTCAGGGCTGAGGGTATGTACTAGTAGCTATGTGTTTGATCTCTCTCTCTCTCTCTCTCGTGTTCTTGATTTGACACGATCTTGATGTACCGCGAGCTTTGTTACTATAGTTGAATCATATGGTGTTTCTCTCCTCTACCTTCTTGTGATGAATTGAGTTTTACCTTTGAGGTTTCACTATTATCGGATTGAATACTATTATGGATTTGAGAACACTTGATGTATGTCTTGCGTAGGATACCTATGGTGACAATGGGGTATTCTATTGATTCACTTGATGTATGTTTTGGCACTCAACTCATGGTTTCTCGAGGTGACATTGGGGTAATATATGAATAGGGGTTGATGCACGTTTTCTTCCTTGTTTCTCAGGTAGGGATCTTGGGGCACTCTTTGAGGTTCTTTATGTTGGATTGAATATTATGAATCTGAAGTTGTTTGATGCATATTGTATAATTGACCCACGTATACTTGTGGTGACATTGGAGTATCTAGGTGACATTAGGGTCAACTGATGTGTGTCATATGGTGTTATTTTACTATGAACACTAGGGCTGTTTGTGACACTTATAGGAATAGCTCATTGGATTGATCGGAAAGAATAACTTTCAGGTGGTTTCGTACCCGACAAGATATTTCATCTTATGTTCTCCGTGATAGGAACTTTGGAGTGACTTTTGTCGCATGTCGAGGGATTGCCATATGATCTAATTATGTTATCATTGTTGAGAGAACTTGCACTATATTGGAAGTATGAACCCTAGGCCTTTTTTCCAAGCATTGCAATACCATTTTTGCTCACTTTTGTTACTACCTTGCTGTTTTTATATTTTCATATTACAAAAGCCCATATCTACCATCCATATTACACTTGTATCACCATCTCTTCGCCAAACTAGTGCACCTATACAATTTACCATTGTATTGGGTGTGTTGGGAACACAAGAGACTCTTTGTTATTTGGTTACAGGGTTGTTTGAGAGAGACCATCTTCATCCTATGCCTCCCATAGATTGATAAACCTTAGGTCATCCACTTGAGGGAAATTTTCTACTGTCCTACAAAACTCTGCGCTTGGAGGCCCAACACAAGTCTACAAGAAGAAGGTTGTGTAGTAGACATCAAGCTCTTTTCTGGCGCTGTTGCCAGGGAGGTTAGTTCTTGAAGGTATATCTTTAGATATTGCAATTGAATCTTTTAGTTTCTTGTTTTATCACTAGTTTAGTCTATAAAAGAAAACTAAAAAAATGGAATTGAGGTTTCCTCATATGCTTCATCTTTTTAATGTCTTTCATGAAAATGATGGAAAAGAAAACTGTGCTCAAGTATTAGAAGAAGAAGTTAATAAAATGTTTGGAATAAAATCTTTGAATGATGAGCATGATTGCAATGATTTTAGTATGAATTATTTGAATATACATGATGCTAATGATATGCAAAGTCATAAGCTTTAAGATGCTATGTTTGATGAAGATGATATTTTTAGTCCCCCAAGTTTTGATGAGCAAATTTATTATGATGATATCATGCCTCCTATTTATGATGATTATATTGATGAAAGTGGGTTTGGAAGAGTGTCAACTCTAGGTAACAATCCCACTATTTTGGAGGGTGTTGAATCTTATTGTTATAATTATGAAAGTGGATTTGGAGAGGTCATGACTTTATTTAGTGATGAATCCACTATTTCGAAAGAGGTTCCAATTGATTATGAGAACAAAGTTGCTATCTATGATGATTATTGTGATGACATGTATGCTATAAAGAATAATGATAACCATGAAACTTGTCATCATGATTTTAATTTTCATTTGGATTACGCCTCACATGATAGTTATTTTGTTAATTTTTCTCCCACTACCATTCGTGAGAATAAATTTGCTTATGTGGAGAGTAGTAAAATTTCTATGCTTGTACATCATGAAAATAATGCTTTATGTGATGGTTATATTGTTGAATTCATTCATGATGCTACTGAAAATTATTGTGAGAGAGGAATATATGCTTGTAGGAATTGCAATAATGTCAAGTTTCCTCTCTATGTGTTGAAAATCTTGAAGTTATGCTTGTTTTGCCTTCCTATCCTAGTTGATTCTTGCTCCCATAAGTTGTTTGCTCACAAAATCCCTATGCATAGGAAGTGGGTTAGACTTAAATGTGCTACTAATATTCGTCATGATGCTCCCATATCACTACTAGGGAAAAGCCTAGCAGTAGCGTGCATATTAGGTGTATTAGTAGCGCGGGGCACCGTGCTACTGATACGGCACTACAGCTAACATGTATTAGTAGCGCGTGCTGACCCACGCTACTGCTATACATGGCTAGCAGCAGCGAGCTTTAGCATAACACGCTATTGCTAATATCTACAACACTTTAATCTAGGGCACGCTAATGGTAAGAGCGCGCTGCTGCTAACTCTACTCCCCTCGCTACTGTTAGTTTTATTATTTTTGTTTTTTTTCTGCATATTTGTTTTGTATTTGAACAGGCTTTATACAATAATTTTTAGCATATCATACACATACAGATGTAATCATAGCATCAAATCATGTCATCATCATAATCATCATCTAACACAAAGTGGTATCTCGTCATCATCTTGAAAATAGCGATACAAGTTCTTGGAACTACATCGTCATCCATCTAAACAATGATATACACGAGAAAGAGCTATCACTATGAGTGAGAGAGGAACTATGCAGTACATGAGTTCGTATCCCTCTCTCGCACTAGTGTGAACCTAAACTAACTACTGGCTGTCGCTCGAAAACTGGAAACCGGTACACCTGGGCCTGATACTCCGGCCACTCGTTGTATACTCCTGGCGTAGCACTTCTTCGCCATCGATGATCTATGAACCTGCATCATCACATGAGTCGATGATACATATATAGTTGAGCAACAGAAAGAGACAGACTTGGCAAAAATAGAAGCAACATATCATAAGCATAAATAACAAAGTTCATCGTACCCAAAATGCCCTAACTAGAATGATCTTCGCTAATCGAGGAGGACGGTTTAATTACATCACAAATAAAGTTTCGTCGTGCATAACTCAAATTTCGTCATACAAAAAGTATGGACAATGGACACATTGTCATATATCGACAATCACTCAAACATGTCATGCCATCCATCCAAGTCAGGGAGATAGTCCCCGAGCTTAGTGAAAGACTTCAGGTCGAGACGTTGAGCGGCTACGCGTGTTCGGACGTCTTCCCACGACATTTTCCCTTCCTTGTAGAACAACCCTATTTTTTTGAGGACCTCCTTCATGATGATTTGGGCAACTTCACGCTAGATGTGATAGAACTTAGCTCGAAGCCGGTGATCCTCGATATCTCCTACGTTCCTTGCCCATTGCAGAATATGGGAATCCCCAGATGTAGGTGACATGCGAAGGTTTTGCTAATCCCGTCTGTACTCGAGCATGTGGTGTAGGACATAGAATCCATCACTAAGAGTATCACTCGGTTGTTGGATGCAGCAGAAGTCGGTCTTATGGCTGAAGGCGGGCCTGCCGTTCCTCTTCTTCTTGGTCGTGATCTCTCCACCCCGTACACCATAGAAAAAGATAGCACTGTCGAGAACAGACTTGATGTGGGTGTAATCCTTTTTGTTCATGTTCTTCAATGAGTCCAAGTAAAGAGCATGGGAGTATCGGGGATAAAGGATGATGAGGACGGCACACCCGTGGCTACGCAAAATAAGTACACCTCAAATTAATTAGCCTCCACCGTGCAAATGAATGATTGAAATCGAAGGAAGGATATCCATGCAGATGACTTACAGGGGATGATAAGGCACGAGAATCGTCTCCTTGTCCTTATTGGCGACCATGAAATCGATGATGTAGTCCCTCGCGTATTCACGGTGCTTTGCACAGACAACCAAGAAGCCCTCGTGCATGAAGTACAGGCCAGCGACACATATATAAGGTATCTGCTCAATCCCGATGATGTAGTTCATGTACAAGGCATAAAGGGGACAAACGTAAAATCCAGCTTCTTCAAGTGAAACATGTCGAAGATGTAATCGAATTGAAGGAAGAACTTCTCCGTGGGGAATTGATGACCCGCAAGTATACGGGATAGTTGTAGCCTCTTTCGATAAGTAAGAGTGTCGAACCCAACGAGGAGCTAAAGGCAGAACAAATACTCTCTCAAGTCCTATCGGCCACTGATACGACTCTACGCACGCTTGACGTTCGCTTTACCTTGAACAAGTATGAAACTAGAAGTGCTTTGTAGGTGTTGTTGGATAGGTTTGCAAGATAATAAAGAACACGTAAATAAAAAGTAGGGGCTGTTTAGATAAAGATGCAATAAAGTAAATATAGCGAGTGTGGAAAAGTGGTGGTAGGAGTTGTAGAATTGCCCCTAAGCAATTGACTACGTTACTAGACCGGTAATCACTATTGCAATTCTATTTGAGGGAGAGACATAAGCTAACATACTTTCTCTACTTGGATAATATGCACTTATGATTGGAACTCTAGCAAGCATCCGCAAATACTAAAGATTCATTAAGGTAAAACCCAACCATAGCATTAAAGCATCAAGTCCCATATGCAACAATCCCCTTACTCGGGTTTGTGTTTCAGTAACTCATGCAACCCACTATCAGCGAATCATGAATGCATTGCAACACCCTACAGCGGGAATCCCTCACGCTTGCGCGACACGGAGGGCACCATAGGACAGCACCAATAATAAAACATGCAACTCAAACCAATCATAGCAATTCATCAATCACCGATAGGACAATAGAAATCTACTCAGACATCATAGGATGGCAACACATCATTGGATAATAATATGAAGCATAAAGCACCATGTTCAAGTAGAGGGTACATCGAGTTGCGGGAGAGTGGACCGCTGGATATATATGGGGAAAGGTGATGGAGATGTTGGTGAAGATGACAGCGGTGTTGGTGAAGATCGCGGTGATGATGATGGACCCCGGCAGCGTTCCGGCGCCACCCGAAGCAAGGGGGAGAGAGCCCTCCTTCTTCTTCTTCTTCCTTGACCTTCTCCCTAGATGGGAGAAGGGTTTCCCCTCCGGTCCTTGGCTCCCATGGCTTGGGAGGGGCGAGAGCCCCTCCGAGATTGGATCTATCTCTTTGTTTCTGCGTTCTCAGATTCTACCCCTTCACCGTTTCTTAAATATCCGGAGATCCGTAACTCCGATTGGGGTGAACCTTTCGCCCAAATCTTTCTCATAAAATTAGCTTTCTTGCACCAAAGTAAGAGCATCAACCGCCTTACGGGTTGCCCATGAGAGCCCAGGCCGCGCCCAGGGGGGAGGGCGCGCCCCCCGTCTCGTGGCCACCCCGGACACCGTTTGGCGTTGATTTTACTTCCCAAAAAACATAAATATTCCAAAAAAATCTCCGTCCGTTTTATACCGTTTGGACTCCGTTTGATATTGGGTCTCTGCGAAACAAAAAACATGCAACAGACAGGAACTGGCACTGGGCACTGGATCAATATGTTAGTCCTGAAAAATAGTATAAAAAGTTGCTAAAAGTATATAAAAGTTGGAATATTGGCATGGAACAATCAAAAATTATAGATACGACGGAGACGTATCAGCATCCCCAAGCTTAATTCCTGCTCGTCCTGGAGTAGGTAAATGATAAAAAAGATAATTTTTGATGTGGAATGATACCTAGCATAGTCTTGATCATATGTCTAATCATGGCATGAATATTAAGACACGAGTGATTCAAAGCAATAGTCTATCATTTGACATAAAAACAATAATACTTCGAGCGTACCAATAAAGCAATCATGTCTTTTCAAAACAACAAGGCCAAAGCAAGCTTATCCCTACAAAATCATATAGTTTGGCCATGCTTCATTTTCGTCACACAAAATGCCCCCATCATGCACAACCCCGATGACAAGCCGAGCAATTGGTTCATACTTTTTAACGCGCTTCAGCTTTTCCAACCCTCACACAATACATGAGCGCAAGCCATGGATATAGCACTATAGGTGGAATAGAATATAATGATGGAGGTTATGTGGAGAAGACAAAAAAGGAGAAAGTCTCACATCAATGCGGCTAATCAACGGGCTATGGAGATGCCCATCAATTGATGTCAATGCGAGGAGTAGGGATTTCCATGCAACAGATGCACTAAGAGCTATAAGTGTATGAAAGCTCAACAAAAGAAACTAAGTGGGTGTGCATCCAACTTGCTTGCTCATGAAGACCTAGGGCATTTGAGGAAGCCCATCGTTGGAATATACAAGCCAAATTCTATAATGAAAATTCCCACTAGTATATGAAAGTGACAACATAGGAGACAATCTATATGAAGAACATGGTGCTACTTTGAAGCACAAGTGTGGAAAAAGAGATAGTAATATTGCCCATTTTTATTTATTTTCTTTCTTTTTCCTTTTTCTTTCTTTTTCTTTCTTTTTCTTTCTTTTCTTTTTTTCTTTTTTTCTTTGGCCTTTCATTTTTCTTTTTGGCCTTCTTTTTGGGAACAATGCTCTAATAATGATGATCATCACACTTTTATTTACTTACAACTCGATATTACAACTCGATACTGGAACAAAGATATGACTCTATATGAATGCTTCCGGCGGTGTATCGGGATGTGCAATGATCTAGCGTAGCAATGACATAAAAAATGGACAAGCCATGAAAACATCATGCTAGCTATCTTACGATCATGCAAAGCAATATGACAATCAATGCTCAAGTCATGTATATGATGATGATGTAAGTTGCATGGCAATATATCTCGGAATGGCTATGGAAATGCCATAATAGGTAGGTATGGTGCCTGTTCTGAGGAAGATATAATGAGGCTTATGTGTGATAGAGCGTATCGTATCACGGGGTTTGGATGCACCGGCGAATTTTGCACCAACTCTCAAGGTGAGAAAGGGCAATGCACGGTACCGAAGAGGCTAGCAATGATGGAAAGGTAAAAGTGCGTATAATCCATGGACTCACATTAGTCATAAAGAACTCATATACTTATTGCAAAAGTTTATTAGCCCTCGAAGCAAAGTACTACTACGCATGCCCCTAGGGGTATAGATTGGTAGGAAAAGACCATCGCTCGTCCCCGACCGCCACTCATAAGGAAGACAATCAAAGAAACACCCCATGCTTCAAATTTGTCACACAACGGTTACCATACGTGCATGCTACAGGCTTGCAAACCTCAACACAAGTGTCTCTACAATCCACAACCACCCACTAGCATGACTCTAATATCACCACCTTTATATCGCAAAACTATTGCAAGGAATCAAACTTATCATATTCAGCGATCTACAAGTTTATGTAGGATTTTATGACTAACCATGTGATTGACCAATTCCTGTCATCTCTATAAATAGATATAAGTGAAGCAAGAGAGTTTAATTCTTTCTACAAAAGATATGCCCACGCTCTAACAAATATAAGTGAAGCAAAAGAGCATTCTACAAATGGCGGTTTTCTATGTGAAGAAAAACAGGCAATCCAAACTTCAAATGATATAAGTGAAGCACATGAAGCATTCTATAAAGCCATACTCAAAAGATTTAAGTGAAGTGCAATGAGCATTCTATAAATCAACCAAGGACTATCTCATACCAGCATGGTGCATAAAAGAAAAGTGAAAACTAAATGCAAAAGACGCTCCAAGAGTTGCACATAATGCATGAATGAAACGAATTCAAAAACATACCAATACTTGTTGAAGAAAGAGGGGATGCCTTCTGGGGCATCCCCAAGCTTAGACGCTTGAGTCTCCTTGGATATTTACTTGGGGTGCCTCGGGCATCCCCAAGCTTGAGCTCTTACCTCTCTTCCTTTTCCTCATATCGAGACATCCTCGATTAGACACTACATCCACACAAAACTTCATCAGAAAACTCGGTAAGATCCGTTAGTATAATAAAGCAAATCACCACTCTAAGTACTGTTGCAAACCAATTCATATTTTGTTTTTGCATTGTGTCTACTGTAACATAACTTTTCCATGGCTTAATCCACTAATATAAATTGATAGATTCATCAAAACAAGCAAACTATGCATCAAAAACAGAATCTGTCAAAAACAGAACAGTCTGTAGAAATCTGAACATCCACCATACTTCTTATACCCCAAAAATTCTACCAAAATTAGGAAAAATAAAAAAGTTGTATATCAATAGGGTGCAAAAGGAATCAGAACCAAATGACGTTCCAGTTAAAAATGTAAAATCATGCACTACAGCCAAAGTTTCTGTCCTGCACCGTACAAACCAACAAGCATTGTAAACATCCTAAAGGCAAACCTTGACACATTATTTTTATAATACAATGGAATTGTACAAGGGGATAATTATTTTTGTTGAAAAGTTTCTATAATCAAGATTCACAAAGTTTCCGTGAGCATGAACAAAGTTCAAGGCTAGCTCCCACTTCAACAATGCTTGTCTTTCTCACTTTCACTTTCCTTTTTGAAAAGTTTTTAGGTTCCCCTCTTTATTTTTTTTGTTTTTAAACTATATGAAAGCACTCAAAAGAAATAAATGACTCTCTAAAACTTCCGAGTTGTCTCCCTGGCAGCGCTTTCTTTAAAGCCATTAAGCTAGGCATATAGTGCTCAAGTAATGAATCCACCCGGATCCCAAGGTATATCAAAGCCAATTTTAATTAAAAATGATTTGTAATTTAGTAGTGAGCACAAAGTAACATATATCAAGCAACAACGAAGTCTAACTCTCTTCCTATGCATCGGCATGTCATAAAAGAACAATTCATTCACACATAGTAAAGGCCAATGCATAGTATAAACAGTTTCTTGCAATTCTATCATATTGGAAACATAAAGAGGTGGAGATAGAGTTCCTCTCTCATAATAATTGCAAGTAGTAGCAGCAAGCACATGCATATTATATTCATCAAAATCATCATGTGCAATGGTAAAAGGCAACCCATCAATATAATCCTTAATAAGCACAAACTTCTCCGATATAGTGTAGTTTGGAGAATTCAAAAAGATAATAGGACTATCACGCGTGGGTGCAATAGCAACAATTTCATGTTTAACATAAGGAACTATAGCAAGTTCATCTCCATGAGCATAATTCATATTGGCATCTTGGCCACAAGCATAGCAAGCATCATCAAAAAGGGATATTTCAAACAAATTCAAGGGATCATAACAATCATCATAGCAATCATCCTTCGGTAAGCACGAAGGGGAATTAAATAATATATGAGTTGGAGGGTTACTCTCATTAGAAGGTGGGCACAGGTAGCTAATCCACTCTTCCTCCTTTTGTTCTTCGCTCTCCTCATCATCTTTTTCATCCAATGAGCTCACAGTTTCGTCAATTTCTTCTTCCATAGCTTCCTGCAAAATATTAATCTCTTCTTGGACAGCGGAGAATTTCTCAATAAATGCATTAATATAGTAATTGTATTCATAATTTTCATAGAAATATCTAAGTATAGCAAGATTTTCAGGCCTATAAGCATCATCATCTAAAGCTTCATACTTTTCAAACAAAGATTCTATTTCATAAGCAGCCTTAAAAGCAACAAATTCTTCTATTTGTTCCACATCATAGTAATCATATATACCATTAGCATAAGAATCTAAGGTTTCATTATCATTAAATTTGCATGAAAAGGGAAGGTGTGGAGCCTTCATCCTAGAGCAACAACTAATATCATATTTCAAGCATAGATTCGAGGCATACCAACGCAACATAATAAATTGATCTCATAATAGTTTCCCTTTTTGTGTCAAGCGATAATCCCTAAAGTATTCACGTTGATCCAACGTGTCTCCCATTATAAAGTTGAATGGGGTTTTCTCAGGTTATCAAAGTAGTACATAATATCTTTCGCATAATGAGAATCGAGGGTTTTAGGAGTTACCCCATCTCTATGAGTAGCAAGTACACCTAATTTTTTTTGTATTTTGCGTTCCATATCCATAACTAAAGATAGAGAACAACTAAGAATAGCAAATAAAAATTACTTAGTGATAAAGCAAACAAGCACACACGAGAATATTCACCCCATGCTATGACTCCCCGGCAACGGCGCCAGAAAAAGGTCTTGATGACCCGCAAGTATACGGGATAGTTGTAGCCTCTTTCGATAAGTAAGAGTGTCGAACCCAACGAGGAGCTAAAGGTAGAAAAAATACTCTCTCAAGTCCTATCGGCCACTGATACAACTCTACGCACGCTTAACGTTCGCTTTACCTAGAACAAGTATGAAACTAGAAGTACTTTGTAGGTGTTGTTGGATAGGTTTGCAAGATAATAAATAACACATAAATAAAAGTAGGGGCTGTTTAGATAAAGATGCAATAAAGTAAATATAGCGAGTGTGGAAAAGTGGTGGTAGGAGTTGTGGAATTGCCCCTAAGCAATTGACTACGTTACTAGACCGATAATCACTATTGCAATTCTATTTGAGGGAGAGGCATAAGCTAACATACTTTCTCTACTTGGATCATATGCACTTATGATTGGAACTCTAGCAAGCATCCGCAAATAGTAAAGATTCATTAAGGTAAAACCCAACCATAGCATTAAGGCATCAAGTCCCCTTTATCCCATACGCAACAATCCCCTTACTCGGGTTTGTGTTTCAGTCACTCACGCAACCCACTATAAGCGAATCATGAACGCATTGCAACACCCTACAGCGGGAATCCCTCACGCTTGCGCGACACGAAGGGCACCATAGGGTAGCACCAATAATAAAACATGCAACTCAAACCAATCATAGCAATTCATCAATCACCGATAGGAAAACAGAAATCTACTCAGACATCATAGGATGGCAACACATCATTGGATAATAATATGAAGCATAAAGCACCATGTTCAAGTAGAGGGTATAGAGGATTGCGGGAGAGTGGACCGCTGGATATAGATGGGGGAAGGTGATGCAGATGTTGGTGAAGATGACGGCGGTGTTGGTGAAGATCGCGGTGATGATGATGGACCCCGGCAGCGTTCCGGCGCCACCGGAAGCAAGGGGGAGAGAGCCCCCCTTCTTCTTCTTCTTCCTTGACCTTCTACCTAGATGGGAGAAGGGTTTCCCCTCTGGTCCTTAGCTCCCATGGCTTTGGAGGGGCGAGAGCCCCTCCGAGATTGGATCTATCTCTCTGTTTCTGCGTTCTCAGATTCTACCCCTTCATCGTTTCTTAAATATCCGGAGATCCGTAACTCCGATTGGGGTGAATCTTTCGCCCAGATCTTTCTCATAAAATTATCTTTCTTGCGCCAAAATAAGAGCGTCAACCGCCTTACGGGTGGCCCATGAGAGCCCAGGCCGCGCCCAGGGGGGAGGGCGCGTCCCCTGTCTCGTGGCCACCCCGGACACCGTTTCGCGTTGATTTTACTTCCCAAAAATCATAAATATTCCAAAAAAATCTCCTTTCGTTTTTATCCCGTTTGGACTCTGTTTGATATTGGGTTTCTACGAAACAAAAAACATGCAACAGACAGAAACTGGCACTGGGCACTGGATCAATATGTTAGTCCCAAAAAATTGTATAAAAAGTTGCCAAAAGTATATAAAAGTTAAAGAATATTGGCATGAAACAATCAAAAATTATAGATACGACAGAGACGTATCAGGAATGAGTCGACGTACAACCTTTTCCGCGGCACGTTAACCACGTAGAGTGGGTATCCTGGATTTTCTGAGGCGATTAGGCGTTTCTCTCTCCATAGCACATCGTTATGAAGTCTCCTTAGATCGCCGTGTATGGCCTCTACCGATGCCTTAGGTAGGATTGGTTCACTTGGGATATGGTATTTCCCCGCACCGCGGACAGGTATACGGTCTTGAACCCGAGGCTGCGGAGGTGGCTAGATCATAGCAGCAACTTTATTGTTGCCTTTCCTCGCTCTCTTCGGATGCTTCTTTGGTGGAAGGTAGTCTACAATACAGTCAGTTTCTGGAGGCAGCAATTCAGGCACCGACTCATGACGCTCAGACCCTGAGTACTCATACTGCTGATCCATCAATCCTCCATCATCAATGGTGCCGGTATTGAGATACTGTTGAGTGTCATCGTCATCCTCATCCTCATCTATGGCGACGTCATCAGTGACTAATGGAGCCTCTTCCTCACCCCGTCCGCTATCACCCAGCACGATAGGCGACACTAATTGGGTAGGTGGGGTGCTGATGTTCATACCTTGCGGAGGCTACGTGGTCGTGGGTGTGCTCCCGACCGCCTCCAGACGAAGCAAACTCTTTGGCCACAATACGACCCACATCTCGCAATCGCCAAGCCGCTGTGGGGTCTCGTCGCCATCTCCCCCTAGTACCGGAGGATCCAAATTCTCGTGGCCCGGTTTGACACTAGCCACGGAAACCTTGAAGACATGAGGGGGGATCGGCCGGCTGTGGAACAATTGTTCCTTCGACTTCATTATCGTCGCCTTCCCCACGTCCACCTTCTAGCCGTTGATGTCGTACAATATGGCGCACGGGGCGTCGGCCTGCAAAGACATGTCTGCGATGTGAGATATCCGAAAGGCAATGAAAACAAGAGATTATACATTTATTGAAGAGGGCAAGTGTGATATGTACCGTGAGGGCGTCAAGCTCAGCCAAAGATGAAGCACCGCCGAGCACGTCTGAGATAGAGGAAGGGCTGCTATGAGCAGGTGCGGGAGCCGGTGTAGGAGCAGGTGCTGGTGTAGGTGCTGGTGCTAGTGCTTGTGTAATGCTAGTCGAGCTTCTCCCGAAGAAGTCGGCAAGGGGAAAGTCCAGTGCATCTTTATTTGGATTTTGCCTGCTCCAACTGACGATAGCCGAAACCAAGACACCACACTTAGCTGCCAGCTCCCGTTTTGCGGCAGCTACCGCTGTTGCGACTGTCTTAGCTGAATTCTTCTCAACCGCAATCTCAACCTTCTTATCGACATTTTCTTCAGTTAACCTCCGTCTTTCCTTTCTCTCCTCCGTGGTCTGACCGTAGTACTTCTTCCACATGTCCCTGTCTCCGACACCGTGCACGCGTCCATACAACGGCCAAGTGTCCACCAGGAGTTGTTTCAATATGTTCAACGCTCGGTTGAATGGGGTGTCCCACTTGGGCCTCGCCAACGCAACAGACGGCGAGTCGCTTTCGGCCGCAATCCGGTGCTGCTCTCTCTACAAAAGGAACAAGGATCGTTTACAAATATGACTAAATGTGCAGTCGAATTGATCAGAAACAAAAATTACCAGCAGTCTCATGAACTCCGTCGTGACCGGGTCCGTCTCAAAAACCTTCTTGACTGGGTCCCAATGGTACCAGGCCCTAAGGATGTCATGCTCCTGCAGGACGGTGAAGTCCGCCAAGGGGTCTGGGATGCCCAGACTTTCGCGTTCCGCATCCTCCTTGGCCCATATGGACCTCTTCCTCGCGTAACCACGACTTTCGAGGTGGTTGCACCCCATGTTCCTCTTTTGAAGCCCCTTCATGTACTTGGACTTTTTTTGGCATCTTCGGCATCGCAAGCCGCCTTGAATATTTGAAACTGCTCTTCTGTGATTGTCAGATTATCCTTTACAATCTTGGAGTAGGGTTCCTTTTTGTCGATGGCGCATTTCACCCTTACTTTCCATGTGGCCAACGCATCACTAAACTTGGTGATGGCGCATTTGTTTATCTTCTTAATTGCCGGGTCTTTCTATGGATCAGTATATTGGATTTCATCCCGGCCCGGGAACAAGAATATCTGGTGCAGCAGGGTTAAGAGGGAGCGCTTCATATTTGGCCTCTTCTTTAGTTTCTCATTGTTGATGGTGGCTCACGCCCGTACGATGCAGCCTATTTGATTGCCGTAGGAGAAGCGTGTTTCCACAAGCTGTTTTGGCTCAAAATTGCTGCCGTCCACCTCTGTGACCACTAGTCTAGTAGTGAGGAGCTGGTTTGGGCATCAACATCTCCTCTTCGGTTTTGGTTCTATGGCTTTGCCAGTCTCGGTGCTGGTCTCGGTGCCGGTCTGGGTTTCAACGCCAGTCTTGGCGCCGGTCTTGATGTCGGTCTCAGATGTGACAGGTGGGCCCAGCAACAACAACCGTTGATTATTAGCAAGGTTGAAATATTCGTCTGCCGCCAGGTAGACGTCGTCGCAATCACCAAAACCCTGTCCTTCATCGTTGCTAGCCATGTTTCCTATGATTAAATCTAGTCAATTAATTCTAGACCTAATAAAATGAATAATGACATAAAAAAGGCCTATGTTTTATAGGAACGTTGCTTCCTTCCCAGTGCGACAAATCCCGGGCACTTGATATGTCCTAGTTTGTAGCACAAGTCATCCCGAAATTCATGGAAATTTTTGCAGAAAAACAGAAACTTTTGCACTCAGGAAAACAATTCTCATTTTTAAAATAAGCATGATAAAATATTGATTCTTTTTGAATAAGATAAACAAATTGCTCAGGTTGTCCTAATTTTCCAGAATTTTTGGAGTTACAGAAGTATTCGAGAGTTACAGATTACTACAGACTGTTCTGTTTTTAACAGATCCTGTTTTCTATTTGTTCTTTGCTTATTTTGATGAATCTATGAGTAGTATCGGAGGGTATGAACCATGGAGAAGTTGGAATATAGTATATGTAACACCAATATAAATTTAGAATGAGTTCACAACAGTACCTAAGTGGTATTTGCTTTATTATACTAACAAAGCTTACGAGTTTTTTTGTTGAGTTTGGTGTTGTGAAGTTTTCAAGTTTTGGGTGAAGTTTTGATGGACTAGGAATAAGGAGTAGAAAGAGCCTAAGCTTGGGGATTCCCAAGGCACCCCAAGGTAATATTCAAGGACAACCAAGCATCTAAGCTTGGGGATGCCCCGGATGGCATCCCCTCTTTCATCTTCGTTCGTTGTAACTTTACTTGGAGCTATATTTTTATTCACCAAATGATATGTGTTTTGCTTGGAGCATCATTTTCTTTTATTAGGATTTGCTTGCTGTTTGAATAAAGTACTTAAGATCTAAAATTTTATTAAATGTTAGAGAGTCTTCACATAGTCACATAATTATTCGACTACTCATTGATCTTCACTTAAATCTTTTGGAGTAGTTTGTCATTTGCTCTAGTGCTTCACTTATATTTTTTAGAGCACGGCGGTAGTTTTATGTTGAAAAAATTGTTGAACTCTCATGTTTCACTTATATCATTTTGAGAGTCTCTTAACAACATGGTAATTTGCTTAGGTTATGCATTTAGTCCTAATATGATGGGCATCCAAGAGGGACATAATAAAAACTTTCATATTAAGTTCATTGAATACTATGAGAAGCTTGATTCCTTATGATTGTTTTGAGATATGAGGATGGTGCTATTAGAGTCATAATAGTGAGTATGTGGATTGTAGAAATACTTGTGTCAAAGTTTGTGATTCCTGTATCATGAACGTATGGTGAACTGTTATGTGATGAAGTCGGAGCATGATTTATTTATTGATTGTATTCCTTATGAGTGGCGGTCTGGGATGAAGGATGGTCTTTTCCTACCAATATATCCCCCTAGGAGCATGCGCGTAGTACTTCTTTTTGATAACTAATAGATTTTTGTAATAAGTATGTGAGTTCTTTACGAATAATAATGAGTACATGGATTATACGCACTCTCACCCTTCCACCATTGCTAGCCTTTCTAGTGCCGCGCAACCTTCACCGGTATCATACACCCACCATATACCTTCCTCAAAACAGCCACCATACCTACCTATTATAGCATTTCCATAGCAATTCCAAGATATATTGCCATGCAACTTCCACCGTTCCGTTTATTATGACACACTTCATCATTGTCATATTTCTTTGCATGATCATGTAGTTGACATCGTATTTGTGGCAAAGCCACCGTTCATAATTCTTTATACATGTCACTCTTGATTCATTGCACAACCCGGTACACCGCCGGAGGCATTCATATAGAGTCATATTTTGTTCTAAGTATCGAGTTGTAATTCTTGAGTTGTAAGTAAATAAATGTGTGATCATTTTCATTATTAGAGCATTGTCCCATGTGAGGGAAGGATGATGGAGACTATGATTCCCCCAAAAGTCGGGATGAGATTCCGGATGAAAAAATGAGAGAAAAGAGAGAAATGACAATGTTACTATCCTTTTACCACACTTGTGCTTCAAAGTAGCACCATGATCTTCATGATAGAGAGTCTCCTATGTTGTCACTTTCATATACTAGTGGGAAATTTTCATTATTGAACTTGGCTTGTATATTCCAATGATGGGCTTCCTCAAATTGCCCTAGGTCTTCGTGAGCAAGCGAGTTGCATGTATGTCGGGGGAAACTGACCCACGAACACCTATGGGGCCGGCGGACCGGGCCCCTTTCTGTTCGGTGGGGGGGGCGGAGGTTGCACGAAGAGCAGATCGAGGCGAAGCACACGAGTGGTTTACCCAGCTTCGGAGCTCTCCGGAGAGATAACACTCCTACTGCTGCTTGTCTGGTTGTATTATCTGGTGTTCTTGCTCTCGAGCGAGAGGGTATGATGTTTTCTGGGCTACGAATGAGTCGAAGTGATCCAACCTTCGAACCTCCGAACCCCCCCTACGTCGCGCATGGGCCTCCTTTTATATGCTAAAGGGGTCACCGACAGGTGGCAACGCAGAGAAGGGCACAAACGTAAAAAGCGAGGTAGGTGATACAGTTGCTTGTACAGTGCGCCCTACCTAACCCTGACGGCAGGGGACAAGGGCATTAAATGCCCGTCTGAGTCACCCGAACAGTGCAGAAAAGGACCGTTAGGGGCGCCACCGTTCGCCACGATGGCGATCTTGTCAGCTTCGCATGCCACTGCGCACCGCTGGCTGCACAGCCTCTCGCCACGTGCGCCTGGAGAGGCCCCCAGAGCGACACGTTGGTGGATGCGCTGGAGCGTGGGCGCAGAGTGGCCGCCTGCCACGGCAAGCGCCTTGCCGCTGCTGCTATCTTGTCGGGCCCGGGGGCTTGTCGCTTGCCGGGCTTCAAGGTACCTTGTTTAGTCTTCCTGGCAAGCTCCTCTTGCCGGGGCCTTGTCGCCTTGCCGGAGCGCGTGGCGCGTCGCGGCAAGTTCCTTAGAGTGCCTCGGTTGGCCTTCCCGGCAAGCTCCTCTTGCCGGGGCCTTGTATCCTGAGCTTAAATACTTTGTTCTTGAATGGCTCCAAGGGAACCTTGGAGGGTCTTTGGCGTTCGCCCGACAAGCCTTTGCCGCGGGGTGCTGCAACTGCCCGTGCACAAGTTCGGGGTACTAGGGTACCCCTATTCTAGTACACCGACAGGAGCCCGCGGGCCTGGGCCAGACACGGTGCCGAGCGCTGTTGGGCCAGGCCCAAGACAGGGCACGGGCACACGCGGGCTGGGCTACACCAAATCTCGCTCCGTATCCACCGCGCTCCCCCATAACGGCACGCGTTGAATGCGGCATCGTGGGGGAGATCGTGGGTGGTTGTTTATTAGGAAGGGCGAAACGTCCGCCCCGTCCCTCTTTATAAGCAGAGGAAACAGGGGCAGTTCGTTTCCCCTCGCTGGTTGCTACTACTCCTTCTTCACAAACTCCGCCGCTCCCCCCTTCTCCTCGAAGCCGAGAGAGCAGCGCTCCGCCCCTCCCATTGTCACCAGCATCTCCACGCCGTCGACCTCCCTCACCACCTCCGCCATGGGCCCGAAAGCCGACAAGGGAAAGGGTGTGAAGTCGGCCGAGGCGCAGCGGCTCGCGACGTTGCGGAAGGAGCGGGCGATCTTCACCCCCCAGCTCGGCGTGCAGGAGCTGAGGGAGTACTTCTACCTCTTTTGGGCGACGGAGACGCGTGCGCATCCGCGCACGAGGGTACTCCCGGCCGCTGCCTCGGAGTTGGCTCCAAATGGGTACCCGTTCTTCCCGCTATTCTTCTATTGCGGACTCTGCCCGCCCTTCTCGGAATTCTTCTGTGACATTATGAACACATATGGCTTCCGCCTCCTTGACTTCACCCCCAATGCTGTCCTGACCATGGCAGTTTTCGCACACTTGTGCGAAAACTTTGTCGGAGTCCACCCTAGTGTTGCCCTTTTCCGCCACTACTTCATGCCTCGGGTAGAGAGAGGAGAGCCGCTTGCCGGAGGGATTGCCTGGGTCTCGAGAGTCGGCAAGAAGGAGGCGTACTTGGATGGTGAGCTCCGCAGCAAGTGGGAGGAGTGGAGAGCGGGGTGGTGCTAGATCGTCGAGGAGAATCCGCAACCCTTCACCGCCGTGCGCCAAACTACAATAGTGCACGGCAATGACTGGAGCAACGTGGCCCCAGAAGACGAGAGGCTGAAGATCGCCATCACTAGGGTTCTTCGCCTCAGGCTTGCCGGGCTCACTGTAGGTGCTGTCGGGGCAGATTTCCTCCGCCGCCGCATTGCCCCCCTGCAGGAGAGGGGGAGGCCCGCCTGGGAGTTCAAGAACTCGGCGGACATCATGAGACTGCGGCCGGGCCTCAACTACAACTTCACCATCTTGGACTTGGACGCAATGCTCTTGGAGTTATTCAAACGCGACCCCCAGCACCCATTCACTCTGCCGAGGGGCGTAGTTCCTTTGTGCAATAACTCTTCGCTTGACCGGATCCGCGCCATGATGCCGTTGTGCGATTCACACGGAATCGTTCCAACTTGGCAAGAGCCTGCGGATGACGTCGTGCAAGCGTTCTTCGACACCTTGGAGGAAGTGCCGGTCCGCGCTGACGAGCAGAAGAGCCTCACCCGTGACACTATCGACGAAGAGCTGCAGCTCATCGCTACTAGGGCGGAAGAGGCTGCGGCCGCAGCTGCTGCGGGTGTGTTTGGGTTTACTGTGGAGGAGGCGGAGGCTGCAGAGGCGGCAAACCTTGCCGAACGCGCGGAGTTCATGGGTGAAGAGGAGCCTGCCGGTTCCGAAGCCGAGTCGAGCGAGGCCGGCGAGGAGGAGGCTGAGCCTTCAGAGAACTTGCCGCAGGCGGAGCCCCCGGCCATGCCAAGGAGGCGCCTTCGCAGGGCCGGGGACGCAGCGGGGCGATAGACGGCTCCACAGCCACCGAGCCGCGCGACGCGCTCTACCGCAGCAAGCAATGTTGCCGCGGGAGCGCCTCACGCAACAGCGGCAACTGGAGCGGGATCTTCCCGGGCCACCGCCACTGCCCCCGCCAAGCGGGCAAGGGATCCTACTCCTCCACCTCGCCACACAGGAGGAGGGCCGGACTTCGATCTTTCCGCACTCAGCTCCGACGAGGAGGAAGAAGAGTAAGTTTCTTTGGTGCTCTTGTAGTTCTTCAATCTTGCTGTTTATATCTTGTATCTGACTTGCTCCAATCTGGGCTCCTTTCTTTTCAGGACGCTGGCCCAGAGAGCGGTGAAGAGGGCCAAGGCCGCGGTGATCGTCATCGAAGATGACCCCACCTTGTCGATAGGGGGTGGGTCCGAGATCACCTTGACGGACCCGACAATCACTCCTCAAAGCAGCCCCCAGCGCAGCCCCCAGCATAAGTTCATAGTTTAACCTTCTGCTGCCGGGCGCGCTTGAGTGCTTTTTCCTTTGTTGATATCTTGCTTGTTGACTTGTGCAGGAGCAGAGCAGCCTCATCAGGAGCGCTCGGAGGCCGGTCCCCAAGTGCCACCTGCTTCGACTGCGCCGCCAAGGGAGGAGTCCCCGGCAAGGGAGCGCTCTCCGGCAAGGGGGGACTCTCTGGCAAGGGACGACACCGCTGATTCTGCGGCGACCGAGGCCGCAACTGAAGATCTTGGCGCAGGTAATCCACTTGCCCAGAAACTTTCCCTTGGGTTCTGCTTCTTCCGTTTTTCCTTTCTTGGATTTTCGATTGATTTTCCTCCCTTCTTCGTTCTTCAGACCCATCTACGGCTGAGCCAATGGAGAAAGAGGGCACCGGCGAGGAAGGTGCCGGTGCTGATGTGACCGCCGGCGAGGAGGCCGCCAGGGCTGCTGCTGCGGAAGCCGGTGAGGGGTCGGGCGATCGCACTGATGACCCTGAGGCCGCAGGAGCGCCACGCGCTGCGCCGACCACCGATCCCTCTGCTGCTTCTGCGGAGCCGGGTTCCGAGGAGCCCCAGTCCGGCGCCTATTTGAAGGCCGGCGACGACATCTTCATCAAGCTACCATGGGCGTCGAGCTCCAGGGCGCCGGTCGAGGGGGAGACTTTTGACGGGGAGGTGCTCGCCTCTGCTGGACTGTCATTGGTTGACGCGCCCGGCAGCAGCAGCGGCGAGCCTGAGGAGGAGCAGCTGCTGCGGAAGCTGCTGTCACTCTACCGCACCCGGCAAGCCAAGCTGGCTTCCCGGGAAGATCTTGTCGCGAAGGTGGGAGTTGACATGGAAAAGCGCGCGGAGGAGCTCCGGGGCCAAAATCAAGAAGCTCTCCGGTCTCTGGCGCAGGAGCGGGAGCGAGTCGACGAGGAGCGCACGGCCTTTCTTCTCGAGAAGGCCGAGGCTGAGGAGGAACAAAGGCTGGCCGCTGAGAAGCAGTCCGCGCGGGAAGGCGAACTAGTGCAGCGGAAGGCCCACCTCGACAACTACGAGGAAGAGCTCGCCGAGCGTGAGCGAGCACTTGGCGGGGCGCTCAAGGAGGCAAAGGATGCCGCAGCAACTGCAGAGGCCGCCAAGAAAGAGCTAGAGGAGAAGGTGGTGCAGCTGGAGGCCGACATTGGGAAGAGCGGCGAGGAGCTTGCCGCACTCAAGCGTGAGCGCGAGAAGGATGCTGCCGCCCACGGTGAGCTGCAAGGCCTTCTCGCTGAGAGGGGCAAGGAGCTCAGCGCCGCCAAGGATTCCAAAGCAGACCTGGAGCTGAAGCTGGCCACGCTGACGCAGACGCTGGAGGCCGCCAAGGAGCGGGAGAAGACCTTGTCGGAGAAGGTCAAGGCTGACGCGGTGCTGCTGGAGAGCATTGCAGTCACCCAGAACTCGTTCAGAGACACTGTGGAGCACTGGACCGAGGGTCTGGTGAACACTGCCGCAGTCATCAACGAGGAGCTGGCGCAGCTGGGGATGGAAGACTTTGGGTATCCTTCCGACGAGAGTCTTCAACCCAGCGCCAAGCTCAGCCTGTTCTTCAAGGGCGTGGCGACGGCACTCCAGCGGCTCCGGGGGAGGATCCCGAAGCAGCTGGCCGACGAGTCGCGCAAAATCTGCGCCGGGGTTCTCCAGAAGGTGCTGATGAAGGTGGCCTTCCGCAACCCAGGCCTCAGCTTCACCAACGTCCTCAGGTCCTTGCCGCCTGACGCCGATCTGGACGCACTCAAGGCCCTTGTCGCACCCATTGTGGACAAGGTGAGCGAGATCAAGAGAGTCGAGGGCGGACGCGTAGATTAGGCCGCCCATTTCTTCTTTTCCCTTGTCGCTGCCAATCATGTTATGAAAACAGTCTGTTAGAGCTACGGCAAGTTATCTTGTAATATAACTTTATTTCTGTTATCAATTGCTATGTTATTTCCTCTACTAGATTCCTTCCTTTGTATGTTTTTACCCTACGCTTCTAGGGAACTTGTCGGCGCAAGCGCCCGAGCCGCGAGCGCTGAGTGCGGAACTTCAGCAGCCTGCTGGCGGCGCTGCTTCCGACAAGAAACCTTGTCGCGACTAGATGCAGCACACTCAAGCTGTTGAGCGGACTCGAAACAAAGTGAGGGCGCAACTAGCCACGAGTTGGTTCCTCCGCGCACAGGTTTTCCATACAAAGCAGGGTCGTTCGAGGAAGATAACTCTAAAAATTTAAAAACTGATTGCTCAAACTTTGGCAACTTAGCTTTTCTGTCGTTTGCTTCCCGGCAAGGCAAAACTTTTGCTTTGAACAACGCCTGGTCCACACCACAATCTTCTCCTTCCCCCCGGCAAATATGTGTGCGAGGGAACCTTATTTTCCTTTAAAAGAAAAAGAAAGAATAGAAAATAATAATATGGAGCTCTTCGGCTCGTTACTGCTTACCGGATGTAGGTGCTACACAAAGTGTCAGATAATCGCATGCAAAAAAGGAACTAACGCATGAAATGGACAAGTTGTGCGGAGCACATGGGGTTTTACTTATGCACGGGATCTGCGCCCGGCTTTGTACAAAGGATTACATGCAACAGCGGCAAGACTTGTACAAAAGGTGGTTGCCGGAACGGGTTCCGACAACCGTGCCCTACGGGAAAAACTTACGAAGATGTTCTATGTTCCAAGAGTTGCTCACCGGAATGCCATCTTCGGTCTCAAGGCGGACAGCGCCGGGCCTTGTGACTCGTTTCACCCTATAGGGGCCTTCCCACTTCGGCGTCAACTTATTGGAATTCTTGGCGGATTGAACGCGCCGAAGAACAAGGTCGCCTTCCTCGAAGCTTCTGGCTTTAACTTTGCGGCTATGATAGCGGCGCAAAGCTTGCTGGTATCGAGCAGCTCATACAGCAGCCTGAAGACGATCTTCCTCAAGGAGCAGCGCGTCGTCTTGCCGCAGCTGTTCTTGCTCAAGCTCATCATAAGAGAGCACTCGAGGTGATCCGTATACGAGTTCCGTGGGGAGAACTGCCTCTGCTCCATAGACTAGAGCGAAAGGTGTCTGGCCAGTGGCTCGATTTGGCGTCGTTCTGATCGACCAAAGAACCACCGGCAGCTCCTCGATCCAGTTCCTTCCGCACTTGTGCAGCCTGTCGAAAGTTCTGGTCTTGAGCCCGCGCAGCACTTCAGCATTTGCCCTCTCTGCTTGACCGTTGCTTCTCGGATGAGCAACAGAAGCGAAGCAGACCTTGGCGCCAAGGTCTTGGACGTACTGCATGAAGGTGCGGCTCGTGAATTGCGTTCCGTTGTCGGTGATGATCCTGTTAGGGATCCCGAAACGGCAAACAATTGACCTGAAGAACTTGACTGCTGACTGTTCCGTCACCTTCCTCACTGGCTGCACTTCCGACCACTTTGTGAACTTGTCGATTGCGACGTACAAGTACTCAAAGCCCCCGACAGCTCGGGGGAAGGGGCCGAGGATATCGAGCCCCCAGACCGAAAATGGCCAGGACAAAGGGATGGTTTGGAGAGCTTGAGCTGGCTGGTGTATCTGTTTGGAGTGGAACTGGCACGCTTCACACTTGGTTACTTGTGCAGTTGCATCCTGGAGGGCTGTCGGCCAAAAGAAACCTTGCCGGAAAGCTTTGCCGGCAAGTGCTCTTGCGCCAATGTGGTGACCACATATGCCTCCATGTATCTCCGCCAACAGCTTTTGTCCATCTTTCCGGCGAATACACTTCAATTTCACACCGTTGAGTCTTCTTCTGTACAGTATGCTATCCACAAACTGGTACATACTTGACTGCCGGGCTACTCTTTCCGCTTCTTCTTGTTCTTCGGGAAGTTCTCCTGTCTGAAGGAAATGGACAATCTGCTGTGCCCATGCTAGAGCTTGTGGCTCGACAACAAGGACTAAAGGCGCATCTGCTGCTGCGGGAACATCCGCTTCCACGGCAAGGACTTGTGGTCCTGCCGGAGCTTGATGTTCCCCGACAAGCTTGTCAGAGCAAAACTTGTCGGGAGCGTCTGCTTCAACGGAACAAACCATAAGGCTTGCCGGAGCAGACTGCCCTCAGCTTCCTTGGTGTTGATCTTAGGGACTTTCTTGGCGGCGGCTTCGGGGAGCTCTGCTGGAAAGTAGTCACCAGAAACCAACTTCCTCTTCTTGCTTTGTCCAGTTGATGGTGTTATGGATGGTTGAGTCAACTTAAGCACAAAGATCCCTGGTTCCACAGGTAACTTTAGTGCGGCGCACTTTGACAGGCCGTCAGCAATATCATTCTGAGCTCTTGGGATATGCTCCATTTGTAGGCCGTCAAAGTGCTCTTCTAGCTTCCTCACTTCATCGACATACGCTTCCATCAACGGACTCTGGTAGTTCTTGTTCACTTGTCGGACGACAAGCTGTGAGTCACCCCTAACAATAAGCTTCTTGATCCCAAGGTCTGCTGCAATTCTGAGACCGGCAAGCAATCCGTCATACTCTGCAGTATTGTTGGTTGCTTGCTCTTTGGGAAAGTGCATCTGGACTACGTACTTGAGGTGCTCTCTGGTGGGTGCGATAAGCAGCACACCTGCACCGGCGCCTTGCAGCGAGAAGGCACCATCAAAGTACATCAACCACTCTTTGCTTGTCTCTTTGACGGGGATGCTTGTTTCTGGAATTTCTTCATCTGGGGTTGGCGTCCACTCTGCTATGAACTCTGCCAATGCTCTGCTTTGGATAGTTGAGGTGCTCTCAAACTTGAGGCCAAAGCTTGACAGTTCCAGCGCCCACTCGACAATCCTGCCTGTTGCTTCTGGATTTTGCAGTATCCTCTTCAGCGGAAAGCGAGTGACGACTGTGATCTCATGTGCTTGGAAGTAATGGCGCAGCTTTCTCGAGGCCATGAGGAGGCCGAAAAGCAACTTCTGCACACCAGAGTACCTTGACCTAGCCCCCTGCAGAAGGGAACTGACAAAGTAAACTGGGCGCTACACCATTCTTTTCTGCATCTTGTCGTGCTCCTGCGCAGATCCATCTTTGTCGGGACCAGAGCTTGTCGGCGAAGCCCCCTGCTTGTCGCTGGATGCATCTGCCATGGTTGCCAGCTCATCATCTGCCTCTCTCTCCGCCACTAATGCAGCACTAACCACTTGATTGGTTGCCGCTATATACAGCAGCAACTTCTCTTGCGGCTTAGGTGCGACAAGTGTTGGAGTGGAGGACAGGTATCTTTTCAAGTCCTGCAGCGCAGCCTCCGCCTCCGGAGTCCATTTCATTGGACCTGCCTTCTTCAAAATTTTGAAAAATGGCAGGGCGCGTTCAGCAGATCTAGAGATAAACCTGCTGAGAGCAGCCACGCAACCGACAAGTCTTCATACATCCTTGACGCGCTTTGGTGCTTCGATTTGCCCGCTGAGACACGAAGAACCCGAGAAGCTTGCCGGAGGGGACTCCAAACACACTTCTCGGGGTTGAGCTTGAGGTTGATCTTGCACAGATTTGCAAATGTCTCGTCTAAATCTTGAATTAGGGTCGCCCTGTTCTTGCTCTTGACCACTATGTCATCCATGTAGGCTTCCACATTTCTATGCATCTGCGGTTCAAAAGCGTGGTGGACTACCCTTGCGAATGTAGAACCAGCATTCTTCAAACCGAAAGGCATCCGTACGAAGCAGTACGTGCCACACGGGGTGATAAATGCGGTTTTCTCTTCATCTTCTTCTGCCATGAAGATCTGATGGTATCCTGAGTATGCATCAAGAAATGAAAGCAAATCACATCCGGCCGTGGAGTCAACAATCTGGTCAATACGCGGCAAGGGAAATGGGTCTTTGGGACAAGCTTTATTAACATCAGTGAAGTCAATACAAAGTCTCCATTTCCCGTTAGCCTTGCGCACAACAACAGGATTGGCCAACCACGTGGGATGGAGTACTCCTCTGACAAGGCCTGCTGCTTCCAACTTCTTGATTTCATCTGCGATGAATTCTTGGCGCTCTACTGCCTGCTTCCTGACTCTCTGCTTGACGGGCCGCGCATGAGGACAGACGGCAAGGTGGTGCTCAATTACTTTCCTGGGAACACCGGGGATATCAGACAGTTGCCACGCAAACACGTCGACATTCGCCCGCAGGAAAGCAACGAGCGCGCTTTCCTATTTGGGGTCAAGAGTGGCGCTGATGGTAAATGTACCACTAGTGCCATCCTCCTTGGCGGACACCTTCTTGGTCTCAGGTGGAGCTGCCATTGCCTTCTTACACTTGCCGGTGGATCTCGATGGTGCGTCCTCGACGGTAGCACAGCACCCCGAAGAGGTGCGCTTGCCGGAGTGGGCATCAGAGCTCTTACCGGACTTGGTCTTCTTCTTCCCCCTGGGAGCTTCAGCGGCAAATGTCCTTCGTTCTGCTGCGGCTGCGGCTTCCCGGTAGATCTTGTCGGCGCAGATAAGAGCATCCTTCTTGTCGCCAGGGACAGAGATGACACTTATTGGGCCTGGCATTTTCAGTACGTTGTACGCATAGTGAGAGGCTGCCATGAACTTGGCGAGTGCCGGACGGCCAAGGATTCCATTGTAAGGTAATGGAAAGTCGGCAACGTCAAACGTGACCCTCTCAGTCCTGAAGTTCAGCTCACTGCCAAATGTTACCGGCAACGTGATCTTTCCCTTTGGCTTGCTCCTTCCCGGGTTGATTCCTTGAAAGGTGCCGGTCTCTTCGAGCTCGCTGTCAGGGATCTCGAGCTTCTAGAGCACCGCGGAGGAGATCAGGTTCAAGCCGGCCCCGACGTCAACTAGCATCTTAGTGACCTTGAGGTTGCGGATTGTTGGTGAAACCAACATCGGCAAGCACCCGACCGCAGTTATGCGATCCGGGTGGTCCTCAATATCAAAGATGATAGGCATGCCGGACCATTTCAGAGGCTTGCGTGACTCGACGGGTGGTTCTACTACATTAACTTCCCGCACCCACTGCTTGAGCTGGCGGTGTGAGGCATGCAGAGAAGCACCACCGTCAACGCACAGGACGTCTGTGGCTTTCTGGAACTCCTGCTCATCAGTCTCCTCATCATCCATATCTTCATCGTCGCCGTCATCTGCATCCTTGTCGCAGCCGCGAGGAGGTCTGTCTCCTTGCCGCTGCTTGGCCTTGCCGCGGCGTCCTCCTCGGCCGGGACGTTTCTTGCCGGATCCCCCAGCACCTTCTTGGGCCTTCTCCTTGTCGCGCCGCTCGTATTCAGCTTTCTGTTGCTCAACAAGCTGCTCGACTCTCTTACAGTTCTGGAGATCATGGCCCTTGGTGCGGTGAATCTTGCAATACTGCTTGTTGGTGCCGTCCTGCTTGTCGGTGACCGCCACCTCCGCGGCAACCTCCTTGCCGGAGTCACCAGCTTTGGCTTCCTTGGCGCCGCCACCGTTGCCGGACTGCTCAACAACTAGCACTTCTTTGCCTTTCCTCCTTCCGTTGTTCCGCCGCCGGTTTTTCCTTGTCGGGGCAGCATCTTCACTGTCAGATTCTCCCGCTCCTATATTTTCTCCGGGGAGTCTCCTCCCTTCCTCAGCACGGGCACACTTGTCGGCCAGTGCATATAACTCACTGATGTCCCTGATCTTGCACATCGCCATTTCCTCCCGCATCCTGCGGTTCCGCACGTTCTGATGGAACGCGCTGATCACCGCGGCAGGGTGGACGTCTGGGATGTTGTGTTGCACACTGCTGAATCTCTGAATGTACTTGCGCAGGGGCTCTCCTTCCTTCTGGGCGAGCAGATGAAGATCACTCTCCTGGCCATGAGGCTTGTGTCCGCCTGTAAAGGCGCCGATAAACTGATGGCACAGATCAGCCCAAGAGGATATGGAGTTGTCCGGCAAGTGCATGAGCCAGGATCTGACGTTGGGCTTGAGCACCAGCGGGAAGTAGTTGGCAAGGATCTTGTCATCTCGTCCCCCGGCAGCTTGTACCACAATGGTGTAGATGCTGAGGAACTCTGACGGATGCGTCTTGCCGTTGTACTTCTCCGGTACGTCTGGCTTGAAGTTCTTTGTGCTGGGCCACTGGACTTGCCGCAGCTCACGAGTGAACGCAGGACAACCTACCCCGTACGGCAGATCGCCTGGTTCCCCTGGCGCATGCATGTCAACAGAGGGCCCAGCGCGCTTGTCGGATTGACGTCGCGCTTCTCTTCGGCGCTCGATGCGGGTTCGAGCGTCTTCTTGTTGTCGATCATGAAGAACTTGGCGCTGATCGCGACGAGCTCGTGGATCCGACGATGCAGTGGAGTCGCTGTCGAGGTGGATCCGGCGAGTCGGCGATCTTGGCCTTCGGGTGGTGATTGCATGGTAGTTGCACCTCCGCCCGTTTCGTCGCCACCGGCTCGCGTCTGGCAACCCTGCCGCGGCGGTGACACGCTCGGCCGCCGTGGAGTGTCGCCGTTGGCGTAGGCAATGAGACTCTGAATGGTGGCCCTCCATTCGTCAATCTTGTCCGACGTCGGAGGGTAATCTAGGAGAAGTTGAGCTCGCGCCAAAGCTTCTGCTGGAGTGGTGGGTGGCAGTGGCGGACGGCGCGAGGAGCGGGACGTGCTCGAACTTCTAACTATGTTAGAAGGAGCAGTATCCTGTCCAGGCGATCGTGCCCCGCTCGTGCCAGCATGCTGGCGTGCATGCTGGTCTTGAACGCCCCGAGATCCACCAGCTTGGCCTTGGCCTATCATGCGCATGGTGCTGCGAGTGCCATGACGCTGTTGATCTTGCGCCTCCTGAGAGTGGCGCGGAACATCCACAGTCGTCGAGGCTTGTGCAGCCTTGTTCTTGGACCTGGCAGCATCATGAACTTCCTCGTCAACGTCCATTCTTCCGCCCGCGTTCATTCCACCATCCGTTCGCTCCAACGGTGGCGGAAGCGACGTGGATGGAGCGGCTGCCGCCGAAGTCTTCTTCTTCGGTGGCATGTTGATGAAGGGAATGAAGATCTAGCTCGTGTGAACACCGGATCAGGTTCACACAATCTTGACGCCCCCTACCTGGCGCGCCAAAGATGTTGGGGGAAACTGACCCACGAACACCTGTGGGGCCGGCGGACCGGGCCCCTTTCGGTTCGGTGGGGGGCGGAGGTTGCACGAACAGCAGATCGAGGCGAAGCACACGAGCGGTTTACCCAGCTTCGGAGCTCTCCGGAGAGATAACACTCCTACTGCTGCTTGTCTGGTTGTATTATCTGGTGTTCTTGCTCTCGAGCGAGAGGGTATGATGTTTTCTAGGCTACGAATGAGTCGAAGTGATGCAACCTTCGAACCACCGAACCCCCCCTACGTCGCGCATGGGCCTCCTTTTATATGCTAAAGGGGTCACCGATAGGTGGCAACGCAGAGAAGGGCACAAACGTAAAAAGCAAGGTAGGTGATACAGTTGCTTGTACAGTGCGCCCTACCTAACCCTGACGGCAGGGGACAAGGGCATTAAATGCCCGTCTGAGTCGCCCGAACAGTGCAGAAAAGGACCGTTAGGGGAGCCACCGTTCGCCACGATGGTGATCTTGTCAGCTTCGCATGCCACTGCGCACCCTGGCTGCACAGCCTCTCGCCACGTGCGCCTGGAGAGGCCCCCAGAGCGACACGTTGGTGGATGCGCTGGAGCGTGGGCGCAGAGTGGCCGCCTGCCGCGGCAAGCGCCTTGCCGCTGCTGCTATCTTGTCGGCCCCGGAGGCTTGTCGCTTGCCGGGCTTCGAGGTACCTTGTTTAGTCTTCCTGGCAAGCTCCTCTTGCCGGGGCCTTGTCGCCTTGCCGGAGCACGTGGCGCGTCGCGGAAAGTTCCTTAGAGTGCCTCGGTTGGCCTTCCCGGCAAGCTCCTCTTGCCGAGGCCTTGTATCCTGAGCTTAAATACTTTGTTCTTGAATGGCTCCAAGGGAACCTTGGAGGGTCTTTGGCGTTCGCCCGGCAAGCCTTTGCCGCGGGGTGCTGCAACTGCCCGTGCACAAGTTCGGGGTACTAGGGTACCCCTATTCTAGTACACCGACAGTGTACACCCACTTAGTTTCTTTCTGAGCTTTCATAAACTTATAGCTCTAGTGCATCCGTTGCATGGCAATCGCTACTCACTCACATCGATATCTATTAATGGGCATCTCCATAGCCCGTTGATACGCCTAGTTTATGTGAGACTATCTTCTCCCTTTTTGTCTTCTCCACAACCACCATATTATATTCCACCTATAGTACTATGTCCATGGCTCACACTCATGTATTGCGTGAAAGTTGAAAAGGTTTGAGAACATCAAAAGTATGAAACAATTGCTTGGCTTCTCATTGGGGTTGTGCATGATTTGAATACTTTGTGTGATGATGGAGCATAGCCAGACTATATGATTTTGTAGGGACAACTTTCTTTGGCCATGTTATTTTGAGAAGACATGATTGCTTTATTAGTATGCTTGACGTATTATTGTTTTATGTCAATATTAAACTTTTGTTTTGAATCTTATGGATCTGAATATTCTTGCCACAATGGAGAATATCACATGGATAAATATGTTAGGTAGCATTCCACATCAAAAATTCTGTTTTTATCATTTACCTACTCGAGGACGAGCAGGAATTAAGCTTGGGGATGCTTGATACGTCTCCAACATATCTATAATTTTTGATTGTTCCATGCTATTATATTATCCATCTTGGATGTTTTATATGCATTTATATGCTATTTTATATTATTTTTGGGACTAACCTATTAACAGAGAGCCCAGTGTCAGTTTCAGTTTTTTCCTTGTTTTTGAGTTTCGCGGAAAAGGAATATCAAATGGAGTCCAAATGAGCTGAAAATTTACAGTGATTTTTTATGGACCGGAAGAAGCCCCTGAACCAGAAGAGTTGGGCCAGAAGAGCCACGAGGCCTCCACAAGGGTGGAGGGCGTGCCTCCTGTCTTGTCATCACATCATGGAACCCCCCTTACTTGTTCCCGACACCAAAAATTCCTATAAATATAGAAACCCCCAGAAAAAACCTAGATCGAGAGTTCCACCGCCACAAGCTTCTGTAGCCACAAAACCAATCGGGAGCCTGTTCCGGCACCCTGCCGGAGGGGGAAACCATCACCGGTGGCCATCTTCATCATCCTGGCGCTCTCCATGACAAGGAGGGAGTAGTTCACCCTCAGGGCTGAGGGTGTTTACCAGTAGCTATGTGTTTGATCTCTCTCTCTCTCTCACTCGTGTTCTTGATTTGGCACGATCTTGATGTACCCTGAGTTTTGTTACTATAGTTAAATCATATGGTGTTTCTCCCCCTCTACCTTCTTGTGATGAATTGAGTTTTACCTTTGAGGTTTCACTATTATCGGATTGAATACTATTATGGATTTGAGAATACTTGATGTATGTCTTGCATAGGATACCCATGGTGACAATGGGGTATTCTATTGATTCACTTGATGTATGTTTTGGCACTCATCTCGCGGATTCCCGAGGTGACATTGGGGTAATCTATGCATAGGGGTTGATGCATGTTTTCGTCCTTGTTTCTTCGGTAAGAATCTTGGGGCACTCTTTGAGGTTCTTTATGTTGGATTGAATATTATGAATCTGAAGTTGTTTGATGCATATCGTATAATTGACCCACGAATACTTGTGGTGACATTGGAGTATCTAGGTGACATTAGGGTTGATTGATGTGTGTCATATGGTGTTTTTTACTACGAACTCTAGGGCTGTTTGTGACACTTATAGGAATAACCCATTGGATTGATCGGAAAGAATAACTTTGAGGTTGTTTCGTACCCTACAAGCAATTTCATCTTATGTTCTCCATGATAGGAACTTTGGAGTGACTTTTGTCGCACGCTGAGGGATTGCCATATGATCTAATTATGTTATCATTGTTGAGAGAACTTGCACTAGTGAAAGTATGAACCCTTTGCAATACCGTTCTTGCTCAATTTTGTTACTAGTTACCTTGCTATTTTTATATTTTCATATTACAAAAGCCTATATCTACCATCCATATTACACTTGTATCACCATCTCTTCGCCGAACTAGTGCACCTATACAATTTACCATTGTATTGGGTGTTTTGGGGACACAAGTGACTCTTTGTTATTTGGTTGCAAGGTTGTTTGAGAGAGACCATCTTCATCCTATGCCTCCCATGGATTGATAAACCTTAGGTCATCCACTTGAGGGAAATTTGCTATTGTCCTACAAAACTCTGCGCTTGGAGGCCCAACACGAGTCTACAAGAAGAAGGTTGTGTAGTAGACATTAGTAAATTGCAAGGATCAAATCTTTTATAGGTTAATGGATAAATAAAACACAAAATAAAATAAAATGATGGAAACTGGAGCAAGGTATTTTTGGTTTTCGATATATGATGAAAATGGACCCGGGGCCATAGTTTTCACTGGAGCCTTCTCTCTTGAAAATAGCATACGGTGGGTAAACAAATTATTGTTGAGAAATTGATAGAAAAGTGAATAATCATGATAATATCTAAGGCAATGATCATGTATATAGGCATCATGTCTGAGACAAGTAGACTGAAACGATTCTGCATCTACTACTATTACTCCACACATCGACCGCTATCCAGCATGCATCTAGAGTATTAAGTTCATAAAGAACGGAGTAACGCCTTAAGCAAGATGACATGATGTAGACAAAGTAAATTCACACATGAATAAACCCCATCTTTTTATCCTTAATAGCAACAATACAATACGTGTCATGTCCCCTTCTATAACTAGGATTGAGCACTGCGAGATCGAACCCATTACAAAACACCTCTCCCATTGGAAGAAAAATCAATCTAGTTGGCCAAACCAAATCAATAGATCGGAGAGAACTACAAAGCTATAATAATCATGCATAAAAGAGTTCAGAGAATATTCAAATAATATTCATAGATAATCTGATCAGAAACTCACAATTCATCGGATCCCAACAAACACACCACAAAAAGTGATTACATCGAATAGATCTCCAAGAACATCAAGGAGAACATTGTATTGAAGATCAAAGAGAGAGAATAAGCCATCTGGCTACTAGCTATGGACCCGTAGGTCTATGTTAAACTACTCACATATCATCGGGAGGGCAACAAGGTTGATGTAGAGCCTCTCCATGGTTGAATCCCCCTCCGGCAGAGTGCCAAAAAAACCCCAGATGGGATCTCTCGAGAACAGAAACTTGCTGCGGCAGAAATAGGGTTTTGGCTAGCTCTCTGTTGGTTTCCCGATTTTAGAGAATTTATAGAGGCGGAATTAGGTAAAATAGAGAAAAGGTGAGCTGACGAGGCACCAGGGCACGCCTACCCCCTTGGGGGCGCCCTAGTGGCTCATGGCCACCTCCTTCACCTTATGACTTCCTCCCGAAGCTCACAATGTCTCTTTTGTCCAACAAAAAATCTCAAAAAAGTTTCATGGCATTTGGACTTTGTTTGGTACTGATATTCTGGAAAACCAAAAATAGGCAAAAAACGGCAACTAACACTGGGCACCGAGTTAATAGGTTAGTCCCACGAAATCTATCTATACCTATACTAATTACACACTCCCTAGAAATTACCACGTTAATTAGAAATTAAGAGTCGTACATCTTTGGTGGGACCAAATTATTACGGTGGAGATCTACCAATTATTAGGTGGAGATCTACCCGTATATAATCTCCATATTAACAATTTACAACCGCCAGATGAGATATACTAGAGTCCTTACCAGTTGTCCCACATGCAATTTCTTTTTAGGAAAACACTTTCACGTGATGGTTTGGTCAAAAGCGTTCCCTACAATCACGGACATATTGCTTCCTCCAAGCTACCGTGATCAAGGCCTCGAGCCTTCGTACATCGCCACTGCCGCTGCCTCACGTGTAGAAAACACCAGCAATGGCCGCTACTGCCTCACATGCACACCGTCTACCCGCGGATGGGCGCCATCGTGACCGCCTCACACCTGGATGCCTCCGCCGCCTTGCACCTAGATGCCTCCGCGGCCGCCTCACATGGCCGCCATCTCCCGGCACTTGGACGCGGGACGCTGCCGCTGCCTCCTCGCGTCTACCCGATGTCGACCCTTGCCTTCACGCGGTCCTGCCCCGCGCACAATGTCTGCCCATGGATGGGCACCGTCGTGACCGTCTCGCACCTGGACGCCTCCGCCACCTCGCACCTAGACGCCTTCGCAGCCACCTCACATGGATGCCATCTCCCAGCACTTGGACGTGGGACACTGCCGCTGCCTACTCGCATCTAGCCGACGGCGACCCTCGCCTTCATGCAGTCCTGCCCTGTGCACAACCAATCTAACCATCAGGGTCCAAGCGACAAGGGAGCTCGGCCATCCAAGGTTTAAGCTGTGTACGTGACCTCCCGACATATCAAATTTTCTTATTCCTAAACATAGCTTTTCTTTTCATTACTTGCTATCCTATGCTCCGTGAATAAGGTCGCCAGCACTGCTAGCTACTAATTCTAGAATCCTGTCTTTAGGACAATGCAGCAATGCTTTAAACAAAACTTGGAAACAAGGTACACCATAGTTTATGAGGAGGCGAGCGACCACATGGCAGGAGAGGAGGTGTCGGATGATGTTGTAGTGTGGATGGGAAGCGGGACGGAGATGCCGTGTGACGGGAGAGGAGCGTCGTCAACACCATGTGGGAGAGAACATACATCGGGGAGATACGGTGCCGTGAGGTTGCTGATGTGCCTGTGTGGTGACATAGGTCGGAGATTCTCCGTCCCTGCAAGGTCAAGGTGTTGAGATGGCAGTAGCCTTTTTTAAGATATTGAGCTGATACCAATGGTTACTCTGTATTAACAATTGGACTCAGATACCCTTTGCGTGGTTGACCTTTTTGAGGATTAACTTGAGTACCTCAATGACATGCAACCTGCACACTTTACGCTATCCACTACAAAAAAAATACACTTCCGTGATGATACGTGTTTGTCACAGTAGGTCGCGTTTTTTGTCATGCATGTACATCCATGATAAATTTATGACAGAATCAAGATAGTCATACCTGTGCTGTCGTAGAAGTGTTCCATGACATTACCAAAATTATCATCACAGAAGTGTCCACTTCCATGACGATAAATCGTGCGTCACAGAAGTGCTTTCGTCAAGGGTGACCGACACATGGCATCCACCGTAACAGAACGCCGTTAAGCTATCGGGTCGGCTTTTGGATCCGATAACCCGTTAATAGCCCCGACCAATGGGGATTTTCCACGTGTAAAATCATCATTGGCTAGAGGAGACACATGTTAGGTCCGCGCTGGCACAGGTGTCACTCATCCAATGGGCGAGATGCGCCGATGATATGTTGACACGTGGACCGGCCCATCAAGTTTAAATGGGCCGGCCCAACTAAAGGCCCACAAGATTTTGCGGACCATAATGGGCCGGCCCAGCTAAAGGCCCACGAGATTTTGTGGGCCATAATGGGCTGGCCCAGCTAACGGCCCACAAGATTTCGCGGGCCATAATGGGTCGGCCCAGGTAAAGGCCCACAAGATTCTGGCGGATCATAATGGGCCGGCCCGGCTAAAGGCCCATGAGATTTCGCCGACATTAACGGGCCGGCCCAGCTGTAGGCCCACAAGAATTTGAGAGCCCTAGTAGGCCGGCCCATTAACTGGCTGCCATGTTTTGAGCCAAATGCCGACCCATATTTGATCCGGTCCATTAATGGCCTGCCATGTTTCGGGCCTAATAGTGGCCCATATGAGATCCGGCCTGTTAAAAGCCTACCACGTTCTGGGCCAAATTACGGCCCAGATCAGTTACGGCCCTTTAAGAGGCTATGGGCTCAATTATGGCGCATATCAGATTCGGCCCGTCAACTGGACACTATGCTTTTGGGCCCACTTGCTAGAGGCCCACTTAGGAATTCGGCCTGACATTAGTTTTGGCCTCTTAAGGACCCGTTTAACATTTCGGCCCTATATTAATTTCGGCTTGTTAAATGCCCGTCATATAGTTGGGCCTAACTACGACCCAGTTTGCATCCGGCCTGCTCGCAGCCGATATCTGATTGGGCCAAACAAGGACCGAGATAATTTTGGCCTGTTAAAAGCCCGTGATTTGATTCGCACAATCATGGGCCGGGGTTCATTTCGGGCTGCTGCCGGCCCGTTAGCTGTTCGGCACGTTTCAGGCCCAACCTACATCATGATTGCATGACGGACCGATTATGTACCGTAATTTTACGGTTTGGTCGGTTTACTGCGAAGACAGTAAAATAACTACAACATCGTGAATAAGAAAAAACCTAGACTATACAATAAAGAAATTACAGCATATTACATCCACTGGGCATCAAAGTTCGCCACTATGATAATAAAGCACAAGCAGACAGCAGATTACATACACTGGGCATCAAAGATCGCCACCAGTGCAAATAAACACGCCGACAAAATAATATACAAAACCGACAGCACTTCAATAGAGTTCAAGAAAGGTTAGCCCTGCTGGGGAGCTGCAGGGCAAGCAGCTGAGCAAGATGATGAGACTGCGCTTGTTCAACACTTAAATCTTCCTTACTCTGAAAGATAAACAAGCAGACATATGACATGTTTTGCACATAAAAGTATTAGTGTTGACAATTCATCACATTTCTTACTAACGAATAAAGTGACACAGTTTAAAATTGCATTAACACAATATGGTATTGTTTAGGTCAAGACATGGCAGGAAATGACATTGTGAAGGAGTTGGCAGCTTCACGACACCACTGGATTACAGATCAAGAACTCATAAGTATCAATGGTTAGTGTGTTGTCAATTTATCCCATTTCAGATTGGCAAATAAAGAGACGGTTTAAATAATACTCCCTCCTTCTGGAATTACTTGTCATCAAAATGGATGTGTCTAGAACTAAAATACATCTAGATACATCCATTTCAATGACAAGTATTTTCGGACGGAGGGAGTAGTAGAATGATATGACATTGTTCATAGTTAAGACATTGCAGAATATGACATTGTGTTGTAGTAGGTAGGTTCACCACACCACTAGATTACGGATGAAGAACAGAAGCATACATGCAGTGCAAAAGAAGATCACTTGCTCTGTATACTTTAATTTACATGGTATGAATAAGGAACTTGGTTGTACAACTGAAAACTTAAATTGAGAAAGGACAAACTTTTGTTTATGAACTACTCCCTCCGTTCTAAAATAGATGACCCAACTTTATACTAACTTCAGTACAAA
>NC_041385.1:716569596-716745929 GCF_002162155.2 Triticum dicoccoides
TAGATGACCCAACTTTATACTAACTTCAATACAAAATTGGGTCATCTATTTTGGAACGGAGGGAGTACATAATAAACTTTAAACATGCAATTTGATGCAAACACCAAAAATAAACAACTGTTGTAGTCATGCCTAACCAAATATATACAACAAAGTTTGAAGGCTTGAGATGGACAAACTTACATTATTGGTGAAGACAGGCTCTATAAAGGCCTTGTCCATGCTGATGGGGGGGGGGGCAATTCAAGAAGTTTACCACAGAATCTTCTTCATAAGCATTGCCTTTATTCTACATTTTGTTAAGAGTAAATATATATGTGATAATATACAAAAAAATGGAGAATATTTAAGATAAGATGAAGAGTGATGCTACATAACCAAGTAGCTATACATGTAAGTGCAGCGATACAGGCAAAAGGTACAGCCAAGAGCAATGCACAACTAAACTTCTTCAGTACCAACCTTATGGTAAGAGTAAATATAGATCTGATGTGTAGAAAATGGAGGGCAAAGGAAAATAAGCTGCAGAGTGATGGTACATGAACAACTACCTGCCATTATAAGTACATTGATAAATGACATCATGTACTTACAAGAACAATGCAGAGCTAAAAAACATTGGCATTGGATACTGAAGAATTTGGAGCAAACAATGATAAGCAAGTTATCATGCATACTGCTGTCACATAATGAACCAGGTATGTATGCAAGTACAGTGATACAGGACAACAGGTACTAACAAGAGCAAAGCAGCGGGCAACATATTTGCGATATCCTGTCGTTCTTTTCAAACCGGAATTCTTGTTCGAGCAGATTTCCTGCAAACAAGATCCGTAAGGCACATGCCGAAAAGTAGAAGTTCAAATTGTCATGTGATTTCATAGACAGTACCTCATCCTGGGAATGAGACCAGTGCATAACAATGTTTTTCCATTCAATGTCTTGTAAATTTAGCACAGGAGACTTCGCCGGAAATTCGTTTATAGATTTGCCACCAAAGTGTGATTTCCCCAGGTAACACCAATACTACTGCAATGCTTCCTTGAAAAGCACAAGCAAGCTTTCCTCATCATGTCTATCCAGATTGACCCTCGCCTAGTTACAACAATGTAATGCAAATCATTGATGTGTTCAATCAGCAAAAAACAGGAAAATAATAACCATGAATAATAGCACATACATGTAAGTTGGACAGGAAGATGTGAAAATGGTGTTTGTCTTCACAATAATCTTCCCATGATGGGAATATATGCATGTAGTCCCTAACAACATTGAAAGCATTGTCTTTTAAACTGGGAATAAATGGAATGGGGTTCCAATCTGCAGGAATTGGCCGTCTCTGCAGTTGGGATAGGTCTTCAGCCGGTGGACTTGCTGTACTTTTTGCTGGAGTGGGATTTTCTGTGGTACAACTGGTGCTATGTGTTGGTGTTCTGGGAACGGGGGTACCCAGACTCGCCTGCTTGCGGCCTGCGGCGTGGCTCAAGGAGTGGCCCAGTATGGCCCATCTTCATCAACACATGCTCAAGACCCTCGCGAGGGGCCAAGCCTCGCGGGGCGGACAACAGGAGGCTTCCTCAGGTGTGGCCTCGTCAGGCTGGTTCACGAGGAGGCGGAGAGATCAAGGCGGGGTACCTCACGAGGTGCCCGTGACGCAAGCCATGAAGACCAAGGCCAGGCGGGCGCCAGCCTGCGCAGAGTCCTTGTTTCCCCTTCGGTGCAAAGGGGGCAAGCGCAGGCAAGGGTATCGAGCAAAGGCAACCATTTCAATGCGACAAGACCAAGACCAGCGGGACGGCAGAACAGAGGTCATCGTGGAGCCCAAGCCAGCATCATCGTCAAGGCTTTTTGGCAGGCGAGGACCAACTTTAGTTAGGATAAGTGTACTAGATGTTCCCCTTCAAAATGGCCAATTGTTGGTGCCCTTCCCTCTCAATATTTGGGAAGAGGCCCGGGGCCTTCGCCTATAAATAGGACTAGCCACCCACAGGGTAGGGCATCTGGATTTGATCGGATCGACATCTGAGACATAGAGAGAGAGAAAGAGAGGCGACTGAACTCCCCTAGCAGTTCATCGCACCAACCAAGAACAGACCGTCGCGAGGCTGTTCTTCCCTTGTACTGTTCCTCATGAGCCCCAGAGGCAATCCACACACCACAAACTGGAGTAGGGTATTACACCACAATGGTGGCCTGAACCAGTATAAATCTCGTGTCCATTGTGTTGTTCTTCATGTAGTTTAGATCGTGGCGAGGTGGTGAGACATGGGTAGGCTGGGGGTGTGATCTTCGCGTGCACCCTAGTGTTCCAACCTCCAGGGTCTGCCAGAACCCGAAATACGACATTTGGCGCGCCATGTAGGGGTGCGTCGTAGCTTTCCCTTCCCCAACCCGCTCTCCGTCAACACCATGGTTCGCCCTCATGATGGGCAGCGTGCCGCCCGCTCCGGCCGCCGACGCCAGCATGGGGTCGGGGGGCTCCGAGCCTTGGCCCCCGCCTTGCGGCGGGTGCAATGGCCGAACGAGTTCAAGACAAAGATGCCACCACGCTACAATGGCGCGGCCAATCCGTTGGCTTTCCTGCTGGCCTACGAGGAGGCCATCCTCAAGGCCGGGGGCGACGACAGGGTCATGGCCAACTGGTTCCCCATGGCCCTCACCGATGTCCCGCGCATGTGACTGCTCCACCTGCCAGCGGCTTCTGTGACCTCCTGGGGGGAGCTGTGCGGCCTCTTCCTCGCCCAGTATGCTGCACCAGCGCACCTAGTCTTCGCAACTCTCCTAGGCGGCTCGCAGGCACCACCTTCAGGCCACCACATCAAGGCATTCGTCCGCCAGATCGGCGTCGCTTCTGTGCCGTGCGGGGCGCCTCCGGGTTGGGCGGCGCCTAAAGCCGATCTGGCCTTCAGCTCAGATGATCACCCCTCCAACTCGGCCTGCTCGGGCGCGCTCCCAATGTTATGCACCCCCACCATCTATAACGTGTCGGTCACCAAGACCCTCATCGACGGCGGCGCTGGCCTCAGCGTGCTCTCAGTGAAGGCCTTCAGCCTTCTCCATGTACCGCTAGAACGGCTGCAGCCCAGCAGGCCCTTCTTGGGCATCGGAGGTGGCTACACCGGCTCCCCTGGGTCAGATCCACCTTCCGGTAACCTTCGGCACCTACGACAACTTCCGCACGGAGCTAATCGACTTCGACATCGCCCCCATCAGCCTCCCATACAACGCCATCCTTGGCTACCCGGCGCTAGCCCGGTTCATGGCCGCAACTCACCCGGCATACAACCTCATGAAGATGCCCGGGAGTAGCGGCGTCCTCACCGTGTCTGGGGACACCGGGGACGCGTTGCAAGCGCTCAAGCTCGCTTTCAAGGCCGCGGCGGCAGCGCAACCCGCCGACTTAGACGCCTCTGAACCCAAGGGGGCTGCACCGGCCAAGAAGAAGCAGCTATTTACTCACGACAAGGCAGAAACCAAGCAGGTACTGGTTGACGAGGATGGATCCACCAGTGCCACCTTCACCATAGGTGCCAACCTCGAGCTCGAACAGGAGGAAGCTTTGGTAAAATTCCTGCGTGCGAACAAGAAGGTATTCGCGTGGGAACCTGATCAGCTAGCAGGGGTCCCGAGGGGCGTAATCGAGCATCACCTCAATGTGTGCCCCAACGTGCACCTAGTGAAGCAGAAGGTGAGGCGGCAGTCCACTAAGAAGCAAGCTTTCATCATCCAAGAGACCCGCAAGTTGGAGGCGGCGGGGGTCATTCGCGAGGTCCGCTACCCAGACTGGCTGGCTAACCCTGTGGTCATGCCGAAGAAGGGGGGAAAGGAACGCATGTGTGTCGACTTCACCAACCTCAACAAGGCCTGCCAGCAGGATCCGTTCCAGCTCCCTCGCATCGACCAGATTGTCGACTCCACCGTCGAGTGCGACTTGTTGTGTTTCCTGGATGCCTTCTTCGGCCACCACTAGATCAAGATGGCAGTAGAAGATGTGGAAAAGATGTCCTTCCTGACCCCGTGCGGGGTGTAATGCTATACGTGCATGCCATTCGGGTTGCGCAATGCTGGTGCGATCTTTCAGAGGCTAATGCACATCGCCTTGGGTTGGAAGCTCGGGAGGAATGCTGAGGCTTATGTTGATGACATTGTGGTGAAGTCTCGGGAGGCAAAAACCTTGATACAGGACTTGGAGGAAACCTTCGCGAGCCTTAACGAAGTGGACCTGCGGCTCAACCCGGAGAAGTGTGTGTTTGGAGTCCCCTCAGGCAAGCTCCTGGGTTTCCTAGTATCCCATCGGGGCATCGAGGCCAACCCAGAAAAGGTAAAAGCAGTCAAGGACATGAGCCCGCCGAAGACCCTCAGAGAGATGCAGAAGCTCACCGGGCGTGTGACCATAGTAGGGTGTTTCATCTCCAAGCTGGGGGAACGAGCGCTGCCCTTCTTCAAGGTGATAAAGAAGAAGGTCCCCTTTGAATGGATAGAAGAGGCCGACAAGGCGTTCCAGGATCTCAAGAGGTACTTGACCAGCCCCCCGGTGATGGTGGCTCCGCACCCTCAGGAGCCCCTGGTGCTCTACCTTGCAGCCACCCCCTACTCTGCCAGCGCAGCCCTGGTGGCTGTTAGGGAGGAGCGTAGGACCAAGGCCGCAGCAACCGTCCGGGTTAAAGCAAAGCAGGGCCGAGAGGGCCTCACAGCGACCGCGGCTGTAGCCAAGGAGGACCAGCCACAGAAGGGAAGCACACCCGAAACAGAGGAGGCCCCTCCTCCAGGCGACCAGTCGCCGGGGGCTCCATTGTCTCAGGAGGCGCCCCGGCCTCCAGAGGACGCTAGCGGCACCAGCACTCCCAACCTAGTCGAGCACCTCGTGTACTTCGTCAGCACGGTATTGCGAGACACAAGGGCGCGGTACCCCATGCCCCAGAAACTCCTCCTCGCACTATTGGTGGCCTCGCGCAAGCTGCGGCACTATTTCGAAGGCCATCCCATCAAGGTTGTCTCAGCATACCCCTTGGAAAGGGTGCTCAGGAGCCCCAACTCAGCTGGAAGAGTCGCTGAGTGGAACATCGAGCTGCAGGCGTTTCAAATAGAATTCAGCACAACCAGAGTCATCAAGGGGGCCGCGCTTGCGGACTTCATGGTGGAATGGGCAGAGGCGCCAGGCCTCGACGCTGGCGAGGATCGATCGCTCTCCCCAGGGAGCGAGGCACCAGACGGATGGGTCATGTACTTCGACGGGGCATTCTCTCGACACGGCGCAGGGGCTGGTGTGGTACTCGTATCCCCCACTCAAGACAAGCTCTACTACGCCATGCAACTCTGTTTTCAGAATGGGGAAAAGGTCCCCAACAACATAGCAGAATATGAAGGCCTGATAGCAGGCCTGAAGGCCGCAGTCGCCCTAGGGGTGAAGCGCCTCACCATCAAGGGTGATTCGCAGCTCCTTGTCAACTTCTCCAACAAGGTATACGAACCAAAGGACGAGCACATGGAAGCCTACCTTGTGAAGGTCCGCAGGATGGAGAAGCAGTTTTGGGGGCTGGAGTTGCAGCATGTGCCTCGCGGCACCAATCAAGAGGCTGATGACATCACAAAAAGGGCATCTAGGCGGCTACCTCAGGAGCCTGGCATCTTCGAGGAGCGGCTCTTTAAGCCCTCGGTGACGCCATCACTATCAAGCACGGCGCAGCCTCGGGGGGAGCTCCCCCAGCCGCCTGCCTCGGGAGCCCCGGTCTATGGCCCGACATTAGGAGCGCACCTGCTCCTGGCGCTGGAACCTCAGGAGGGGTGCTGGATCACGGAGCTCAGGAGTTACCTAACGCGAGGCATGTTGCCGGAAAAGGAGGAGGAGGCGGAACGTGTGGCACGGCAGGCCACAACATACTGCCTTAAGGATGGGGAGCTCTACCGAAGACGACCGAATGATGTGTCCCTACGTTGCATTTCCAGGGAGCAAGGGAAGGAGCTACTGGCAGACATACACAGTGGCGACTATGGGCATCACTCATCGTCACGAACTCTTGTCGGCAAGGCGTTCCGCAGCAGGTTCTATTGGCCCATGGCACTCAATGACGCTGCGGAACTGGTGAAAGCTTGCGAGGCCTGTCAATTCCATGCCAAGCAGATCCATCAGTCGGCAGGAGGTCTGTAGACTATACCCCTCTTGTGGCCCTTCGCAGTCTGGGGACTGGATATCCTAGGCCCGTTCCCTTGGGCGCCAGGGGGCTACCGCTACCTCTACGTTGTCGTGGACAAGTTCACCAAGTGGGATAAGGTGGAAGCTGTCCGCACCATCCCCGCAGGCTCCGCGGTCAAGTTCATCAAGGGCCTCGTGAGCCGATTCGGGGTGCCGAACCATATCATCACCGACAACGGTTTGCACTTCACCAGTAACCTCTTCAAAACATACTGTGCTAACCTTGGAACGCAGATATGCTACGCTTCGGTGGCGCACCCGCGAAGCAACGGTCAGGCCGAGCGAGCCAACGCAGAGGTCCTAAGGGGCCTCAAGACCAGGACCTTCAAGAAGAAGCTGGAGGCCTGCAGCAGGGGCTGGTACGACGAGCTCCAGTCCATGCCGTGGTCAATCCGCACGACCGCAACCAAGCCGACTGGCGAGACCCCGTTCTTTCTGGTTTATGGAGCTGAAGCCATTCTCCCTCACGAGGTCAGACGTCGTTCCGCGCGGGTCCTGGCATTCGACAAAGCGCAACAGGACGCCATGCGGGGGACGGATCTCTTGCTGGGGGAGGAGCATCACCAAGAAGCCACGCTGCGGGCAGCAAGGTACTAACAAGCACTGCGGCGATACCACTACCGCAACATCCGCCCCGGGACTCTCGAGGTAGGGGACCTCGTGCTCAGACGGGTTCTCTCCAGGGAGGGGATGCATAAGCTCTCTCCCATGTGGGAGGGCCCGTTTAAGATTGTTCATGTTTCCAGGCCTGGCTCCGCATGCTTGGAGACCCAGGAGGGGGTGCCCATCCAGAACGCGTGGAACATCCAACACCTCTGAAGGTTTTACCCCTGAAAAAGGATCGGTGCCTGTGAAGAAGGCAAATGCCTGTGAAGAAGCTGTGTTTTGGGAAAAGGCCTGGTGCCTGTGAAGAAGCTGTGTTTTGGGAAAAGGCCCGGTGCCCTGTGAAGAAGGCGAATGCCTGTGAAGTTGCAGTGTTTTGGGAAAAGGCCCGGTGCCTGTGAAGAAGGCGAACGCCTGTGAAGTATCTGTGTTTTGGAAAAGGCCCGGTGCCTATGAAGAAGGCAAACGCCTGTGAAGCTCGGCGCCTGTGACACTCTCACGTAATAATGAGTGGGGCTGTACACGCCCCGGAGTCTCCGGAGTGCCGCCCTCGGGCCTCGGGGGCTCCCGCCCACGCCCAGTGGCAGCACTTAGCTCCGCACTGGGGAGAAGACGTCGAAGACTAGACTAGGTGCCGGATACGGCTTCTTTCATTTGCTTTCCGCAGTTGGCATGTTTGTTCCTATTTGAAGTTTTTTTTCTGAAGTTGTTGCCATTTCGAGCTCGCGACTCTTCCATTTCACTTGTTTGTTTCGTTTTCTCCCGTGCAAAGTCTCACGAGGGGGGAGCGTGGGCACCCTCGCGAGTGTTTTTCTGCCCAGTAATTTGGAACTTCCCTGTTCGAGTCCGCTCCGGGAGCACCCCTCCCAGTCCGTGCCCCACGGGCATCGCGACACGATCACGGGGTTTGGGTTGGTTCCCCTCACTACCAAGGCTGGAGACTACCCCTGCTGAGTAAACTCTGCAGGACACAAGGCGCAGGACGAGGCACTGGCCTTGGGAAGAGAGGACCGCGACGAGCCCCCCAAGATAAGTGATTTCTAGGCACACAGAATGAAACAACGCACCAATTAAAACAGCAACAGTTCAGCACGCCCCGCGGGGCAACGGATTACATTCTTTTCACACAGGAGAGAAAGGAAAGCAAAAGGGGGGGCGACTTGCTCGGCGCCATCCCTCAGTGAAGGCTCGTACTGCCTCCGGAGCTCAGCTGGATACCGCCTCCCGCTTCACCAGAGCGCGGCGGCGGGCTGACCCGCTGCCCTCTCCCAGACGAGAGCGACAACGAGGGGGCTGGTCGCGACCACCACTGGAGGAGCTGCTACCCAAAGGGGAGTCACCGGAGCTTGGCGGATCTCGGGCCCCGCTGCCCGCGCGCCCTCCGCCCCCTTCACCCCGACCAACGCTGGGGCTGGGTGCGCGGCCACGTTCATTGTCTTCGGGGCAGCATCCGGCACGGCGGCCGTCTTCCCCGAACACCCTAACGTAGAGGGTGGCTCGCCTCGAACTTGATGTGCAGAGTGCAACATCGGCGCAGGCCGCGCGCGCGGGCAAATGTTTGCCAGCCACGGGTCAAGGCCGCCTCCCCGGCGGTGGAGACCTCCAGGGTAGCCCAGAGGCCTTGCTGCAGCAACCATCTTCCTGAAGCCAAAGGCCGCCTGGGGCACCAGCCGGAAGCTCACCTATGAAGAAACGGGGAAGTTGGAGCCAGGTGCCAATCGGGTCCGCCGACCACACGACGAACTCCGGTAGCACCTCCGCCGAGCGGAAGCGTGGCCTTGGGGGTCGCACAGCCCCATCGTACCTCTCGATGGCAGCCGGACGCCCACCGCTACGCAGAGGGATGCTTCCACGGCCCCGGGAGGCCGCAGCAGGGGCAGTGGGGTGCTTGCGAGGGCGGCCCTGGCCGCGCTTGGCCGGAGGGGAGCCAGGCCCTTCCTGGCGAGCCTTCCCTTTCTCCGCGGCCGAGAACCTCTTCGGCGGAGCCATGGGGATGGCGAGCGGCCGAGAAGAAGACAGAGAGTAGCAAGGAGGGATGAACCGGAGGGGCTCACGCCGTTCCATACATATAGCTGAGGGAGGCCAACCGACGGCCTCCACGATCACAAGTAATCATGACCTGTTTTGCATGCAGGGACTTGTCAATTCGTGCAGTTACCGAGGCGTCGTGGAGGAGCCAGGACGCCCACGTCTAATCAACCGCCACACGGCGCCCAAGGCCGCAAGCTATTGGGGCCTGCGGCGCTTCGCACTTGCCTCTTCGCTTCTCTACTAAGCCAAGTCCAAGCGCGCCTTGGGCCCGGGGGCTACTGTCGGCGTTCTGGGAACGGGGGTACCTAGACTCGCCTGCCTGCGGCCTGCGGCGTGGCTCAAGGAGTGGCCCAGTATGGCCCATCTTCATCAACACATGCTCAATACCCTCGCGAGGGGCCAAGCCTCGCGGGGCGGACGACAGGAGGCTTCCTCAGGCGCGGCCTCGTCAGGCTGGTTCGCGAGGAGGCGGAGAGATCAAGGCGGGGTACCTCACGAGGTGCCCGTGATGCAAGCCATGACGACCAAGGCCAGGCGGGCGCCGGCCTGCGCAGAGTCCTTGTTTCCCCTTCGGTGCAAAGGGGGCAAGCGCAGGCAAGGGTATCGAACAAAGGCAACCATTTCAGTGCGACAAGACCAAGACCAGCGGGACGGCAGAACGGAGGTCAGCATGGAGCCCAAGCCAGCGTCATCATCAGGGCCTTTTGGCAGGCGAGGACCAACTTTAGTCAGGATAAGTGTACTAGATGTTCCCCTTCAAAATGGCCAATTGTTGGCGCCCTTCCTGCTCAATATTTGGGAAGAGGCCCGGGGCCTTCGCCTATAAATAGGACTAGCCACCCACAGGGTAGGGCATCTGGATCTGATCAGATCAACATCTGAGACATAGAGAGAGAGAAAGACAGGTGACTGAACTCCCCTAGCAGTTCATCGCACCAACCAAGAACAGACCCTCGCGAGGCTGTTCTTCCCTTGTACTATTCCTCATCAGCCCCAGAGGCAATCCACACACCACAAACTAGAGTAGGGTATTACACCACAATGGTGGCCTGAACCAGAGTAAATCTCGTGTCCATTGTGTTGTTCTTCGTGTAGTTTAGATCCTGGCGAGGCGGTGAGACATGGGTAGGCTGGGGGTGTGATCTCCGCGTGCACCCCAGTGTTCGAACCTCTAGGGTCTGCCGGAACCCGAAATCCGACACTATGGCAAATGAAATCGGTATGCCTTTTGATGGAGTGCAGGTCCTGTGTGGTGGGGCTAGTGGTGTGGCCAGTGAAGTATGGGTACAGTCTGCTGGAGTTGGTCCTACGTTTTGTGTCACAGCTCTATCAAACATGGTAAAGAAGAGCAAGCAGATTTTGGATAATAAAATGTTGGTTGCGCAGTGCCCACACATGATGAACCAGAGCGCATTAAGAATGCAACTCCCAGCTGTCTCTGAACCATTTCAGGCGGTTGGATGAAGATCCTACGTCTCCTAACCCTTCTTCTTCCTCGTTTGTGATTCTTCCCATACAGAACACCGCACGGGCCGCCGGCCGGACCATCGGCCCCCACCGCCTATGTTCCTCCGCCACCCCCACCCCCACCCACGTCGAGTTTTCTTTTTTCGGTGAGGCCCCACAACCACCCGAGCCCCTTGGATCGCATCGGCGAACTCTGGCGAGCTCTGAAAAATCGACTGACCCAATTTTGAAAAATTTAGTCTACTATGATTTAACTAGTGTGGAATATAAAAGGGGAAAACCATAAGCATTGGGAGTATAGTGTTGAGCGTGCCATGGCGGATCTGAAGGTGCAAATCGGACAAGGCAACTTCGCAACCAAGACAAGAAATCAGAGTAAAGCAGTGGCGACCTATTTTCTTGCCGCGATAAATAAGTTGAGCAGATACGAAAGAGTACAGCCTCTGGTGCGGCGCCGTGTACGCATCTAGTGAGAATTTGACGGTGCTGTGGTAGCGATGGCTGTCGATGGCATGGAAGCAGATCTAGGAGGGTAGACAGTGGCGGCAGGGCGCGGTGGATGAGACGGTCGTAGGAGTGGTGCCGACAAGGTGGACGACGGCGGGGATGAAGCGAGAGGACGGGATGCAAGGATCCCGGTCCGAAGGCGTGGATGAGAGAGGTCGATCTCTTGTAATGGACGGTGGTGTCGGGGTATCAGCTCCGGCATGGTGGAGGAGGACGACGGTGGATGGGGTGGCGGACGTCGGCGGACGGAGGAGGGTGGGGTGGAGAGGGTGTTTTGGCGCCCACGGAGTACGAATGGGGAAAAAGGAAGTAGAGAGGAAGGGGGGAAACCATGTAGTCAGGGCACGCTTGTCTCAAATGCGAGGAAATTTACAAACTTAGCCCCCGTTTCAAATTTTTACTACATCACGACAACATTAGTCGGTTGGGGATAGGACGGTAATCTCGCATACACCGAATATTTGCCGACGAGAGTTTGTTTTTGGTGCTCACCATGTATGAATATGAATAAGGGAGGGAGCCGATTTCGGCCGAGGGCACACTATGTTTTGGCGCTCACCGTGTATGAATCCGGGTGAGTGGCGGTTACGTCACGTTTGGGTGAAATTACAAACCTACCCCTATCGAAACCTATAGAAATCCAGCAGATAGGCTTTGCGCGGCAGGGATAGGCAGTAGTGATTTCCATCTCGCAGACTTTGGTTTCGGGCGGTTACTGCGACTTTCCCTGCTTTGTTCAAATTTTGCACAGTGCACGTTTACCGTGCCAACTCAATTCGAATCCTGTTTGTATTCTACTATTTTTTTTCGGGCGGGATCCATTTTCAATTGGAATTACATTCTATATACATCATTTTTACATATATACTTACAAAAGCACAACAAAGAATTCTGCTCCTTTATATGTATAATATGATTTACAAATACAACGATCTCGAAATCTTAAGGTTGAATTCGAATTTCTTTAACCAAATTATGTTCTACTAAAATGTATGGATCACTAATATCTACATATTAAATAACATAGATGTGCATGAATTCATATGAGTATGCATGTTTGATAGATCAATTTTGGTTCGAGTATGGATTACATGTATCATCATCTCGAATTCAAATATCTGAATCCCTATTTTGTTCACTCCTTTCACGCCCATCTCTCTCGCATGCATGCTCCTTTAGGTAGCCATCACTCTCTTTTCTCCAGCTCACCCGCACGCTCACTTCATGTTTCTCCTATCCTCGCAAACATGGTCTCTCGATGTCTCCCTTGAGAAGTGTCACACTCTCCCTATCATTACACGGTTTTCATTATCTCTCACGTCTCTACTGTTCTCTGGTATCACTCGGTACCTAAGCTTTCTTTTTCACCGCCACACACACAGTCTCCACTCGTCTTTCACTTTGTCTTTCTCTCTATGGGATTCTCTCACACACCCTATATGTCCCTACATATGACTCATACCACTAAAATTACTCTCTCTCTCTCCTGTAGACACAACATTTGTTGCGGTCTCCTTTTCGTCTCCATCCTAGACTGACACCGATCAGACAACCCCGACTACCGTCTCCTCTCTCTCTCTCACAGACACACACACAACTCCTACTTCCACCCCCCTTCCCGACTACCATCTCTCTCTCTCACACACAAAATTCTCGCTTTCGCACCCCGACTCGTATTTCTCTCACAAGCATTTATCGACTAGCTAGCCTCTAGATAGGTTTATACACCCGCACACTCATGCTTCCACCATCGCATACATGTCTCTCTCTCGCTCCTTGTATCTATGTAGTTTTTTCTTCCCTTCTTGAGACACGCCCTCTCCATCGTGCACACACTATCGCCTCATTTTAAGCTGATACCTATCGCACACACTACTTGTGTCTTTGTCACACATGCACTCCGTCCTCCTCCACTCTCCCTCTCTCTCACACACACATGGGCTTTTTGCAACAACTAGCAAGATGCCATGCGTTGCATGGAACATCAAGATGCATTTGTATGAGTAGTTTATCTTGTGGGGGAAAAGGATGAACGAGGGAAGACCTTATTTGCAAATATGGAGAGGGGTGTGGGTATCTTTTTGCAAAATTGCCATAGTTTCCTTCCTATCCGTCAGATATAGATCGGACGGCCTATATTGCAGGATGACAAGCACACGATCATCACCGACAATGCTTTTTATAAGAGTAGGGATAAAAAATAGAGTTGGTGATGATGGTGGGCCTACCATCCTGCAATGTAGGTTGTCCGATTTATATCTGACGGATAGGAAAGAAAATATGGCAATTTACCCACACTCTTCACCAGATTTGTAGATAAGGCCTTCCCTTGTTCATCCTTTTCTCCCACGATATTTTGATGTTCCGTGCAACGCACGGGCATCTTGCTAGTAAGAGTAGAAATTAGACATATACCACTTCTCGAATCTTGATACCAACAACATGCCTCCTGACGGTGTCCTGGACTAGGGGGTACTCAACGCGTCATCTCCCGATCAGTTGGATTGGGCCGAGGACCCCCATGGCCGTATACTCATGGGCCAGTCTGGACAGCTGCCGCATACAAGGAAGAATCAACAAGACTTGGCGATCAAGACAAGGACTCCTCCCCCACCGGCGTATTCGGCTAGGACTCTTGTTATCCTAGGCCTCTGGTGCATTATATAAACCGAGGCCAGGCTAGTCGATAGATACAACAACAATCATACCATAGGCTAGCTTCTAGGGTTTAGCCTCCTTGATCTCGTGGTAGATCCACTCTTGTAAACATCCACAATATCAATATCAATCAAGCAGGACGTAGGGTTTTACCTCCATCAAGAGGGCCCGAACCTGGGTAAAACATCGTGTCCCTTGCCTCTTGTTACCATTGATCCTAAGATGCACCGCTTGGGACCCCCTACCCGAGATCCGCCGGTTTTGACACCGACATTGGTGCTTTCATTGAGAGTTCCGCTGTGTGATCGGCGAAAGGATCAATGGCTCGACTGCAGGTCAACTGCGACGTCGGCTTCTTCTTCACCAGCTCGACTGGTGACCTTGGCTTGACCGAGGACTGCGCCCTACCTCCGATCGTCATGTTCAGATGAAGCCCTTCATCAACACCAACTCCGATCTCTATCAAGATCATGGAGGAGTCATCCATGGAGCTCGGGGGCTCAACGTCAACATTGCCCTCAGGCGACCGTGCTGTTTTTCGGGACAACAAACTTGTATCCGCCGCCACCGCCTCCTCGAGTGTTGCCTAAACGATTACTTTGGTGGAATTGTGCGGAATTAAATCTACAACAACCCTGCAAAAATTTCGTCGAGTTCCGATGGAGGAATCTCCGGCAATCTCCGATATATCGAAGCCCTGTTGAATCTGGACGAGAATCCGGACGAGTTTAGGGCGTGGTATCCAGAGTCTAGCTCGGATGTCCTTTGGAGGATCCAACCGTTGATTTGCTGCGGAATTCCCTTATCTACCACCTGCCAAAAATTCAGCTCGATCTGACCGTCCAAACTCCGGGAAACTTCCGATTAGTGCATCACTTTTTGGCTCTGTTTTCTGCGCGAAAACGAATCCGACCCGAGTTTGTCTTTTTTATGAACGGGATTTCAGACATCCTTTTTGAAGGAAGTTTTGTATGGGTTATTGTGTTTGGTTCCCGAACACATCCCGCTAACTTTAAGATCTTTTGAACATGATCTTCGACATCATGCTGGTGTCAAACCAGTCTGGCAATATTGCTCCACGGCTGCCGACCTGCGCTAGACACGTTGTCACTTTGTTGAGCCAAGCTCAACTTCTTCGGATCATTATCTTGGCAGGCCGAACAGGAGTCCGGCATCGTTAAGGATAAATCATCACCAACATCACCGCCCCACGGATTACACAGAGCGGGCATACCGGCATCGCCGCACGGTCGCTTTATCAAGCCGGAATCGACCACGTCACGACCTGCATCGGCAGGGCCGCACTATTGCTTCTTCAAGCTGGTGTCCATCACGCCGACCTACTTCGACATCTCGGCTGAACCGGGGGCTTCGCCATCTCTTCATCAACCTTCTCCGGACACTTCGGCGTCACTAGCCGACCAGGCATGGGCGCGGATCGAGTCCCAATTTTGGGAATCATCTTCCTTCGGATTGCTACAACAAATAAACCAGGTGCTATTAATCCTAGTATTTCTTTTTGCTTGTTTGGGTTAAATTTTTCCCAAAGAATTATTACTCTGGTTAGTCCAGCATATGTACACAGGTCTATCAAATGGTGGCCGCATTATTGACGATCGCATGATGGTCCGCTCAGTTTCCGTACACAGTTCGGCGAACGCCGCATCCGGAACTCGGACCAACCTGTGAATCCAGGCTTTGCCACGCCTTTATTGCATTACGCCGACGACCTGCATCGACATCGACTTCGGCGCCAGGCCATATTTCTTTTACTACTCACTTTGCATAAATTTTTTATTATGCAACATTTTTTTTAATTCCTATTATTACTATTATCCCCGGTCTACACTATTTTTTGTGCACAGGAAAATGATCCAGCCGGACTATATCCTTTGACGTCACCTCGGCTGGACGGGGGGCTTCGTCAACACTTCATTACCCCATGCCGGGGACTTCGGCATCACTCTGTCGTCCTGCATTGACCGTGCTATGTCACCACTTCGGAGTGCCGAGCTCCTTGCTCCGCCACCTTGGGACCGGCTTGGGGATGAAACCTTGTCCCGCATCAAGCTCGGACCGCGTCGTCAATACCGAACACATTTACCAGCTAAGTTGCCTTCATGCTCAAAGTTTTAAATTTCTAACTTGTGTTCGATTCGACCAAGAATTATACTTTTTTGTAAAAAAGTTGCTTGTAAAAATTTTCCTTGTCGAAACTTTGTTCGCACACACTTGACGCGCTACCCGCGCTCATTATACCTGGGGGCTTCTTTAACAGAAGCTTATTAATACGGGCTTTATGTCCAACACATGTGTCACACTTCCGCATGTACCTTTTATTCACCATTATATGCATCGATATGACTTAAGTTTTGGCCAAGCTGGGTTGCCTGGCTCCTGTGCTTACCCCTACGTTCCCGATTGTTCGGCTAGGTGGTAAAGGGAGCACCTCTGTGATTGTTACTGCCGGGTCAGCCGGATGTGTACCTCAGACTGGGTGAAGCTGAAAGCTAGCGTTCTTAAGGGAATACTCGGTCGGTGAACTAAAAGATGATTTCTTACCTATTTATTTACCTGCCCCCAGATGTTTTTCTGCTCTTTTCGCAGTCCAGACATGCACTCTAGGGCATGCCTCCCAGGGAAAGGAACCCCTAACGGAACTATTCTCCCTGGAAGATGTTTCTTACTAACCATGTAATATAACATAACTAGTTGGGCACTTGTCTGATAAAGCACTAATGACCCCTATGCCTGGTCTCCACGCATGCCCCAGTTTTTATAACCGCGAGGGTATTCGGACACACTCCGGACTATTGGGTCTAGAGGTTGAAGCGAAAAGGTCCGCTACGACAAACAATCTACAATCCGACTAGAAGGCATTCTACATGTCACCTTACATTTTATAGTCAACTTTTACCCAAGTCGCTTGGGGGCTCTTATGTTTATTTGAGTCGTTTCATACTAAGTGTTTTTCTTCTTAGTCGTTGCAAAGTTAAAGCACGACAAAAGCATTTTTTTTCTAAAGTCCAATTTTTGGATTGGCACCGAACACTTGATCTTGTTCGGACGTCATGTTTTTACTGACGTTTTTTGGTTTTCCAAGCTTTTGGCACTTTTAACTATTTGTGTGTTTTCAGCACAAGTCTCGCAGTGCAACGCCGGACACCTTTAGAGATTCGGCAAAAACATTCTCGGATATTGCTATATATGTATCAGCTTCGAATTGTGTCTTCGGTCAATAGTTGGGTTGCCCGGCTCCCGCGCTTGCCTCCTACGTTCCGCTTTGTTCGGCTAGGTGTGCAAAGGGAGAACCACTGCGATTGTGCTTCCAGCTCGCATGGTCAAGCACCTCAGTGGAGAAAGCCGAAAACTGACTGTCACAATAGGTGTAAATTGGTCAGCGATCCGATGACTATATTAAATGACGGGCCATTCATAACATTGGCCGAAGTGTTTCCGGCTTGACCTCGACTGTCGCCGAACACTACCAGGGGCTATTAACTGGCCTCCCAAACTAAATCCTTGATCTTTTGCTCTTACATTGGAGCTGAGGTTTCATGATCATGCTTAGCATGACAACCCAAAGAAAGGAACCGATAGCGGGACTATTTTCTTTGGAAGTCATTTCTTCTGTTAAACTGCAATATAACATATCTCTCTGCGTACCTTTGTTTAGAAAGTCGTATGACCAGATTGCCTTGTTTGTCGTAAATCTTTGCCCTCATAAAGGCTTTATAAAGTAGGACAAACACTCCTCGGCTACCGGCTGAGGAGGTTGAAGCCCATGGTAGGTCAACAAAGTTTTGTACAATGCGGATCCGAGCATTAATGACATAAAGTACTTGGATACATTGAGTCATTACACATAATTTGTGATTTTACTATGGATATTGATCCTTAATTCAGCCACCCGTGCCCGCATTAAGGCTCGGGGGCTACTGGGCTTCGGGCTTATTATTTATAAATATTAAAGGGGCACATTGATCCCCTGATCTGGTGTTGCCACCCGACCAGTGTCTCGGGGGATACTGCATTGCTTGTTCTATGCAGAAAATCTTAAGTGCAATATAGTTTCCAAGGAGATTTTGATCCTCAGGTTGGTCGGCCGCACCCAACCTGAGTCTCGAGGACTGAGCACGCCGCTTTTTGTGTCCCGAAGTATTCTGCCGAGCTAGGACTTGATCCTCAGACCGATTTTGCAAATCAACTTGAGTCTCAGCGGCTACGGGGATCAGCGGTCTTATGTCATCCTTCAGGTGCATCTCGGGTTTTAGATCGATACATACCTTGAGGGCTACTGGCTATATATCTCGTCAGAGAATAAATTACATCAATAAAAAACATAGACCAAAAATCAGCCCATGACCGAGGTGCTTAACCACCTCGAAAGCAGTTCGGCATATAGCTCGGATGCAAGTGGCTGGCTCCTTAGAGGGCATTTTCGGCATTAAGCTCGGTTAAACTCCTTCAAACTTCTTTGAACCAAGGTGATTTTTGACACCTCGGATAAAGTCCGGCGTTGGAGCTCGGATACATAGTCCAGCGTTGGAGCTCGGATAAAGTCCGGCGTTGGAGCTCGGATACATAGTCCGGCGTTGGAGCTCGGATACAGTCCGGCGTTGGAGCTCGGATACATAGTCCGACGTTAGAGCTGGGAAGCTGTCCGACATTGGTGCTCGGCTGCAAAAGATACCTCGAATGCAGTCCGACGTTGGAGCTCGGACGCAAGAGGACGTTGCCACCCGGGAACAACTTCAAACCCGAGGCATGGCATAAAAATAACAAGGCATTGATAAAGGCCGTAAACTTAAAGGGGCTCGTCGGATACCCAACGCGTAAACTCGCCGAATGCATTTCAGCAATCCTCAAGATAGAAGATGAGAAGATTTGTTGAACCAGTTTTCAAGACCGGCAACCGAAGATGAAGAACAGTTCGGAAGAATCGAGGAGCGTCCCTAACTTGAAGACCGGTTCAGGGGGCTACTGACGGTGTCCTGGACTAGGGGGTACTCAATGCGTCATCTCCCGATCAGTTGGATTGGGCCGAGGACCCCCATGGCCGTATACTCATGGGCCAGTCTGGACAGCTGCCGCATACAAGGAAGAATCAACAGGACTTGGTGATCAAGACAAGGACTCCTCCCCCACCGGCGTATTCGGCTAGGACTCTTGTTATCCTAGGCCTCTAGCGCATTATATAAACCAAGGCCAGGCTAGTCGATAGATACAACAACAATCATACCATAGGCTAGCTTCTAGGGTTTAGCCTCCTTGATCTCGTGGTAGATCCACTCTTGTAAACATCCACAATATCAGTATCAATCAAGCATGACGTAGGGTTTTACCTCCATCAGGAGGGTCCGAACCTGGGTAAAACATCGTGTCCCTTGCCTCCTGTTACCATTGATCCTAAGACGCACTGCTTGGGACCCCCTACCCGAGATCCGCCGGTTTTGACACCGACACCTCCCTTATCTCATCAAAACCGCCAAAGGAATATATTTTGAGTGAAACATAACATATTTTTAGTGATATACGTATTTCAAAACTAGACTTTTTTTTATTAAATCGGTGAATATGTACTAATCTACTTTGATCGTGTGGCAACGCATTGGCAAATTGCTAGTAGTTATTATAATTTTTTGGACACTAGACAAACGGTGGAGTACATATACGAAGAGAAGAGGTGCACGCACGCAGTCGGCCTCTCGCTGTCTCGCACACATGAGTGTTACTTAAAGGCGACATTAACAAATAAACCCTAAAACCCTAGGTGCATGATTGCTGCATTCGCGGGTACCAGGTACGTGGTGGAGCACCTTTGTAGGAGTTGATGGTCGGGACCACAGGTGAATGACTTGGAGCGCGGTGGCTCGCCAGTTGCCACAGACCGAGTAGCCACGTTTAAAATATCATTTTTAGCGGGGTTAAGAGTTCCAATTTTAAATGGCACGTTATAAGTAGTAAGTAGTTTTTAGAACGATTGGTATGGAGCGAAAATGGAATTCATAGTACTACGTACCTCCTTGGCGTATGGTTGTATGGGTTTATGTTACGAGATGTTAAACCTGGTAGTTCTAGGGCAAATACTATGGTTTAGATTTAGATGCTGGTTTTCAGTAATCGGAAGGGGAAACCCTTCTTTGATTAAAAAAACTACTACCTCCATTCTGGTTTACTAGTCCCCATCGTACTTTGGGTCAAAGTTTGTCCACGAATTTTACTTGTAAAATGTGAATGGAAAACATGATTTTGTTATACCCAAACAAAAAAGGACTGGAGGGAGTGATTGCTCTGATATGGACGCGACCTCTCATAGCGCAGACATTGAATCGGCGCGCCGACCAAGAGGGCCGCACTCGCTGCAGGCCCGGCTGAGCACGCCTCCTTGCCGCGTGCAACCAGCTTAAGACTGCCCCGCCTGGCTTCATTGAATCCACGCGTGTGCCAGCAACACATCCTTCCGCGAGCCGGCAGGCATTTTAGAACACAAAAAATGACTAAAATATAATTAATTTACGCATGGTCTTGACCTGTTGTGCTCGCACTGGTAGCAGGAACTAGTAGATGTTTTTCTTTATTTATAACTCTCCTCACATTTTTTTTGGCTTTGAAGTGAATCATGGTTGTGGACATTATGTATGAATGTGCAGATATCTGTGAACATGAGTTTGATGTGGAAGTTGGACTTGGAATGTCGGGCTCGCGCGTGAACTATACCATGTCCAATGCTTCGTCTGTTATTGTTTGGAAAGTAATTGCTGTTATTACATGACCCGAAAAAAAACATTTTGTGCCACATTAGTAGATGCACAGACATCACAATAGGCATGCTGACTGGATAAACATTTGAACCTAGCTATTATGAAGGAAGTTTTGTATTGATAATAGTTTTAGATAGCAAGAGACGCCTAGCCTGCTCTGCCTCTGCTAGCTTATTTCTTGCTTCTTCCATCTCTTCTTTGGCTTGGGTGAAGAGAGCATCTGATTGCTCTTTTCGCTTCTTCAGGAACTCAGCTACATTCTGAAGGTCTGCTGCACGCTTTCTTTCAGCCTTTACTAATGCCACGAGGACACAAACAACTGACGACTCCACCTGGCTTGTGTGTAATCCAACATCATCTGGGAATTTGCACCTTGTGTCTAATCCAACATCATTAGGGAACTGGCACCTTGTGTGTAATCCAGCCTCATTTTGGAAACATGATATCGAGGTTGACCATACTTCCCTCCTCGTAGGAACTGCATCCTGACATGAAGTTACTTCTTTTTTAGATCAATACTCAGAGAAACCTAGATCCATTTAGTAGAAGCCAGATAAACAGAACTCGGAGAAGTGAATTCAAAAGGAAAAGAAATATAAAAACAGACTACACGGTGAGAACACCCATTTCCTACATCAAGTTAAAAATGAAAGCATTAGGACGATTAAGACTCTTCTTATTACACATCGAAGAACACCATGCTTAAGAGAAACAGAAACTACAACATATACACATAGAAGAACACGAGGCTAAACGAAAGTAATTGAAAGGGTGTTACTTACCAGAGCTCATTTTACAGGTTCGGTGCAGCTCCTCTTTAACTTGCCACGCTCCTTGAAGATGTCCCAAATATCCCGTGTTTGGTCTTCATTGCTCCTCTGCATGTTCACACTCATGGTTTCAAAATCTCAACATGGCAAGAAAAATACTACTAGTAATACTCGCGCATCTTGTGGGCAACATTAAAGCACTCGTCTGCCATGTTAGAGCATCTCCAACAGAGTCGCAACGCGCGGCGCTTTAAAAAAGCGTTTACAGTGCTGAGATCGAGAAGTAGATACTAGAGAGTAGAGGATAGTTCTCAGCATAGATAGATACAAAAAAGATAATTCAACTACTCCTCGTCGTCCGACTGCTCCTCGGTGATGTCCTCCGACGTCTGACTGTAGGTGTGAAGATACCGATTGTCGTCGGATTCCCAGGGCGACGCTGCTCCTAGCCTCATGTTGAATTGAGCGTCCGCTTTTCGCCTACACTTGTCCTCGCGATTGGTGGCTCGCTCCGCCCTCCTCTTATCCCTCTCCGCCCTCCTTTGCGCATAGAACTCGTGCTCGTTGATGATGTCCTGCGAGAAGTGTTGGTGCCACAGCGCAATGGCCTCCTCGTCCATCTCGGCAATGCCGAGACGGTGGTCCCGCCTCCGGTTGTCGCGACGATCCTCATCGTGCTAAGCCGCGCAGAGGCGCGAGCTCCTGTGCCCGCTCCCGCGTCGGCACGTTGGGGAAGTTCAATGTTCTATGAGGCCACCGGAGGCACCACGCTGCCGCGTCGTACGCGCGGGCAGCCTTGGTGGCGGTGTTGAATTTGCTGAGGCTGAGGCGCATCCCGTGGAACCGGATCTCGGCGGAGAAGCCACCGGAGGGGTGCGCGCGGACGCCGCGGTATCCCTAAGTTTCCCGGCGACGCGGCAGCATGGTGGCGTGGCGGCGGCGAGGCAAAAAAGAGCGGGGAGAGAGCGGTGGTGAGGCACAGAGCGGTGGGAGGGCGTTGGATTTTATAAAGCGCGCCGGACGCCGCGCGCCAAAACTAGCGCACGCCCGGCCACCTTTTCCCCTGCGCGCGCGATCCTTTCCCGTCATCTCTGCTATCTCTACTCTCTTCTCTATGGTTATATTTATTTTATATTTTATATTTAATATTTATCTCTACTTCCTTTACTGTCTACTTTTTTCTCTATACTTTTTTTTCTTGCAATATAGGCTGTCCGATTTATATCTGACAGATAGGAAGGAAACAAATGGGAATTTTGCAAAAAGATACCCATACCCCTCTCTAGATTTGCAAATAAGGCCTTCCCTTGTTCATCCTTTTCTCCCACAAGATAAACTACTCATACAAATTCATCTTGATGCGTGCAACGCATGGGCATCTTGCTAGTTCTAAAAACCTTTCCATCATTTGCCACACTGCTGGTTGTAGATGAAAAACCTACCCAAGCACAGCGCGATACAGGAGCGACGCACAATTACAAGCTGATATTCTATTGGACAATGGAGGCTATAACCAATTACTTTTATGGGAACAATAGCACCCAGGAAAATTCAAGGGTAGGTATGAAAAAAATTGGAACTGCACATGTACTGCTAAGTGATTCAATACACACATTACCAATCGAGGAACGATGGTCGCGACGGCCTCTATGAGTCATGGTTGGCAACGGGAGTCAGTTCATTGTCCACGACGGTGGTACTTCTGCGCTTGGCGTCGGCTTCCGGGAAGCAGATCCGAGACCGTGGAAAACGATGCCTGGGAAGAGGCTCCGTCTACGACGATGACGGTGGACCAGCTCCAGTGCGGCGTACGAGGTCATCAATGAGGCAGATGCGCTGCGGTGGACGAGTGCGCCGATGTGAAGGGGAGGAGCACGAAGGCTGCGGTGCCGTGGAGAAGTCTATTTTGCGGTGGGGATAGAAAATGGGGAGTATTCAGGTGTACTACTCTGGGTGCCAGGGTGGGGCTGGCTGGGTAGGGTGAACCTGAAGTTACGAAAACAGCCCCCTACCAAGCGTCGTACGTAGGCCTGTTACGAAGGCTATGATGGTAACTTCCCACTGCTCGAATCAGGGTCGCGGGAGATTTTCCTGCCGACCTCAAAATTTTGTGACACTGGACTCCCCGTGTGGCGTGTTGAGTGATTCGGCTAAGCAACTAGCGAGTAGTAGTAGTAAACTCTGCATATTAGGTTTGACCGAAGTCAAACTTCCTAAAGTTTGACAAAGTTTATATAAAAATATAAACATTTACCATAACAAATATGTATGATGTGGAAGTACATCCAATAATGAATCTAATGGTATTTATTTGTTATTGTATATGTTAATATTTTTTGTTATAAGCTTTCTGAGAGTTTACAAAACTTGACTTTGACCAATGCTAATACGCGAACTTAAATAAAAACAGAGGGAGTACACATTTGTTTTCTTAGTTTGTAGTGAACTAATCATTTGTTGAAACTATGAAATAAATATATTAGGCTATTGACTTCGAATGTAATGGTTTATACAATTCAATAGTTACAATCATTGTCGAATCCCGAGATGTATACAAGGTCTATAGTACTTCACAACATGCTCAAACTCACATAATCCCAGTCAAATGAGAATCTAAGTGCATTTTATAGTTATTACTTTGTAGGATGCAACAAAAACAACCAAAACTCTACATCAGCCATTATAGAAGCAACATTTTGACATATCCCATTGTGTGAAAGAAACGTGCAAAGAGAGCTTTTGAAGATGGAGCAGATAGGGCGGGAAAGACTGTATGTATGTGGACGAGAGAGTAGGAGACAAACCTAACGAGACACACACACACACACACACACACACACACACAGAGAGAGAGAGAGAGAGAAAGAGAGAGGAAGAAGTTAGGTCTGTGAGAAAGATGGAGACATGTAATATACGTGATCCTGTATACGTGGAAGGAGAAGAGACAACATGTTTGATGAGAGAGCTGGAAAAACATGGACGAGAGGGGAAGGATCTCATGGGTTGAGGGATTGACAATTTTGTGCGGGGGAGAGAGGGATTGGTAATTTTGTGCAAGAGAGAGAGAGAGAGAGAGAGAGAGAGAGAGGGTGGGGGGGAGGAGTCAATCAGCCATCATCACATCACCCTGCTTCCAAATGACCCCGCATTCTCTAGCGCGGTGTGGTCGCCGTCTTTGATCTGCTTGATGCCCTCTTTGAAGATTGAGGTGTTGTGCATGTTGGGGTGCAAAGAAGCACAAGCGAGAATGGTCGTCGTATAACCTTGGATGGGGATGAATTGTGTGCTCGGGGGAGTGTGTGTGTGTGTGTGTGTGTGTGTGTTGTGCTGTGTGTGTGTGTGCGTGCGTGCGTGTGTGTCTCTCTGTGTGTGTGTGTGTGTGTGTCAGATATTGAGCGAAAACAAACCTAAGGAGAGAAATGGGTATTCACGAAGAGATTGCGCGGGCCTTGAGGTGGGCAGGGGCCGAGTGAGGGTGTCAAAATGTGCGCGTTGATGAATATGTTGCATGCAATCGTGCGAGGGACGAACGAATCGAGAGAGATGGTTGTTGTGTTACGGATGCTCCTCTCTCTCTCTCTCTCTCACACACACACACACACACACAAAAGTAAACTAGAAGACCGTTCTCTCATGTATACACAACGTATCGGCATCTGTCTATGTCTCACTCATGCATGATTGTTTGCACATTCACACCTCTCTATGTCTGTATCACACGCACACAGTCTCCACTTTGCCCTTCCGCCACAACACACATATGGACACATACACACGTTCTCTCTCAGTCACACACACAAAATAAGTATTAAAAAAACTAGGGCGCACCTAAAATGTCCAAATCCAAATAAACACAAACTAGAGCTAAATTCAAATATATGGAAATATTGCAGCATCAAGAACTTTCCCAGGAAAAAAAAGTTGAGTAATATTCGAGGAGTGTTTTCACACACACAAAAAGGTTCGGTGGATGTCCTTCGTGCGCGCCACGGTGACGCAGCATTCGATCGACCGCGCGGCCGCAGTTCATGCTCTTGCACATGATTCTGTATCGTGGCTGTGGTTCTAACTTCAAATTAAATAAATAATAAAAGCACTGCCTAAGTCTAATGTTTACATGTACTAGTACAATTTTCTTTTAAGTTTGACCAACCTCATATAAAACTAAAGTAAGCTCCCATACGCGCACTCATCAATATGCCGCCGCCGCCATTGCGCATGCCAGCGCCCGCCTGCTCCGGCCAACAATTTCTTGCCCATCACCGCCGTGTCGCCGCCATCCCTGTGCCATGAAGCCGAAGGCTCGCCCGCTCACGTCGTCTGCAGTCCCTCCTCGCCATGCCGCCGTGCTGCCAAGCACACAAGTAGCTGGTGGAGCCGCGTCTATGCACACATCATACAAAGAGGACGATGAGCGCGTGCTCCAGCACGCCGGCGAGGAGGAACTAGCGTGTCATTGTCGTCTCCGCCCGCATGGAGGAGGCGTGCATGGTGGCTGTCGCGGCAGAAGCCGGTCGCGCGCGCGTCGAGCCCGCAAACCGTGTGCGGACGCAGAATCTACCTTCGAGACCTTGAATGCCACGTGGATCCCACAATCTGAAGGAGCAATTTGGGTCAGTTGACTCATGTGAGCCGTTTGATGCAACATGGATGGCTAGAAGGGCTTCTTCCACCTCTTCTGCCATCTTCTTCCTTCGCTCCGTCGAACTTCTTTCACAAATCGACTGACCCAAATTATACTACTTGTACGAACGTATTAAGTACAGTGGGAACACGAAGGTACGAGCAGTAGTACCAACTGCAAGAAGAACAGTAGTAAGACATAGTACTAGTACTACTCTACGTACTAAACAGTTCAAATAACGAGAAAGAACATAAACATAGTTCTGCCGGGGCCTCAACACAACACACCCTTGAAAATAAACTAAGCAACTAGTCAGCTTGACACTGCAGTAGAACCAGCATGAGCGACGACACTGCCACCTACTCGGAGTCTGAGTCCACGTCCTCGACTTCGTCCTCGTCCCTCTTCCTCTTCCTCTTCGCCGACGCTTCTTTGCTTGAACCAGACACTAGGCTCTGCTTCTTCATCCAACCCATGTAGATATTTAAACAAAGGTAGGCATCCATTGTTGCGTACAGGATGTGATCTTCATCTAATGTCTTCGACTCCCATGCATGATGAAACTCGTGATGAGGTTTCTTCAGTTTAGCGTATGAAGCATCAATCATGGCTGCTGCCAGGGTCAGCATTGAAGGTTGAGAGGAGGACACCAGGCTTGCCTTCTGGAGATCGAAGGGCTGGCCTACAACGAGACCTATCTGACGCAGGACTTCTTTGTCGTTCTTAAAGCCTACAGTAACGAATTTCACTCTTTTGTCCTTGAGGAAGTTCTTAAAATCCTGGCACTCAATGTCGGCATGGCATATGTGGTAGACCAAGAAAACGTTATGTACGCAAACCTGGATCACGACGGGCTTCTTCCTCTCTTCATCCTTTAGATCCTTCTCTCGTCCCAGGACTGTGGTGTACTCAACATCTAGCCCAGCGACCCACTCATCTGTTGAACTATTGAACATGCGTAGGAAGCGAGCAAGCCATGCTTTCTCCGTCACGGATCCATGTGTGTAGATGACGATGAACTGATCGCCAATGATGGCTCTAACCTGGTACTCAGCGGCGACCATGGAGATTTGGGAGGCCATGGATTTTGGAGGAGGGTTAGGAGAAGTTGAACTGTTGTACCCTGCAAAAACTGGGAGCGAACTAATGTGAAAGGACGGGACGACTGGGAGCGAACTATTGTGAGGTAGAAGACGGGGATGAGTAGGGTGTGCGAACGGCATGGGGTTGCTGGCTTGCCTGGTGGATAAACGGCCGCAAGCCCCCAAAGAGTTCTCGAGAACTATGCGAGACCCACTAGATGTCATGTCTACTAGACCCATATCGTAGGCCTGACGGTATAGCTTTTTCCTGTTCGCACGCCATGCCGGCGCGTGGATGTAACTTCACTTAATTCCGTCAACCGTCGCGCCTCCCACGAACTTCGCCTCCCTCACGCGGTCGCGCCCTTTGAGACTTCGACCGGCTAAAAATGAGCAATTTTTTTTGCCTACTCCGCATGCATGATACTCCCTCTGGTCCTTTTTACTCCCGTCAACCGTTTGCAAATTGTTTGACCAAATATATACTTTTTTTAAACACCACCTTATATTAATTAACCAGCCACACCAGTACACTCATTCGATACAATATTCACCACACAGGGCGGTACGTTATTTACAAGAATACCATCTAATCTATTGTCAAAGCTATACTTAGCGATTAAGTGTGCCACCTTATTGGCCGAACGGCTAATCTTTGACAATTGAAGATTGTTGATCAACTTCGAGATGCTCAACGCTTTCATCTTCAGGTCACGCATAGCAGACCTGTCATAGTCCCCCGATGCAAGAGACGCTACCACAAAAGCGCAACCAGTCTCTAAAATTACAGGATTATGAAGAGAAATACCTATGTAGAGACCGGCAATGCAAGCCCTAAGCTCCTCTTCCTCCATGCTTTGACAGGCATCAATGAAATCCCACGACCAAATTTATACTAAAAATATCAATATCTACAATACTGATTATAATGAGTATAAGAACTACATTTTATAATGAGTGTAAAAATATTGATTTGACATTGTGAATGTTGATACTCCCTCCGTCTAGGTGAGTAAGTCATCTTAGGCTGTGCACCGTGACCAAGGAGGAGGGGAAAACGAGAGGCATTAATGTTTATTTGCTAATTAAAATAGTATTGCATGCAATGAACTAACCACTTCATGTCATGTTTGATAGTCTCATGTCATTAAAAGCATGCACACCCTCATCTCTTATTGGTTGATATGTCAAGAAACAAGAAACAAGGTAGAAGTTAATGCACGACGCCTACGTGTTTTGGGATTATTTGGTTTTCGTAAGATGACTTACACACCTAGCTATTAGAGTACAACCACCTCCCTTCTAGTTTAAAGGGCTCGACTCAAAAATTTCACCTACTCTTAGCAAGATAGTAGAGGCGATGGAATAGTTTTTGAAGTCTGCAAAAGTACTCAACTAATGCTGTCGTTCTTCACAAAAAAATGTGTTTACCAATGCATGCATGAACGCTAGTTAGTCTAACTCCCATCTCTTCTTTAATTCTGTGCCACATCAGCATGTTTGCTATTACCGTGTACCAGCTAAGAGACCACCATGATGGCCAGCCTTAATCATCACATGCAATAATTTAGTGCACCTTGAAATATGAACATGTGTGGGGCGTGTATGTTTTTAATGACTTGAGACTATACCTAGCCCGGCATGCAAGATGACTTATTATGCACCGTTCCCCATACCTGCAGGAAGTCCGTTCGTCTCCAAATCTTTTCCTCTCCATGTGTGGAAACAATATGCCTGCCAAACTCTCCTTCTCCCTCCGGCGGTCCCACCACTCCACCCGTGTGAAAAAATCTGCATGCATGACTCTCCTCCCCCCACGCTCGTCCAATCCGATGTGACCAGCAATATTTCCACCCCTTCGCTCCCCCATAATTTACTCCAACAAATATGCCCACCTAGCTTTTACTTAACTTCAGGTGCATTGGGTCACTGACATACGGGCCCAGTAGCATACTGGCCCACATGTCAGTGACGCAACTGGACCTGGAGTTAAGTCAGTGCAGCTCAGTCCATATCTTACGTAGGTATGCCATTACTCGCTATAAATACTGCGCCTCCCACGACATCGCTATCTCCTCCCCCTCACGTTCACGTTCATCGCTATCTCCTCCCCCTCCCTCTCATGTCGACCACCATGGCATCTCCCCTCCCAAGCCCTAGGACCCCTCGCTGCACCGCGCGGACGGTCACGCGTCGCCTTTTCGTTCCTCGCCGCCACTAGTCGAGGAGGACGCGTCAGCGATCCGCTCCTCGCTGCTACATGACGCGTCGCCGTTCCGTTCCTCGCCGCCACTAGTCGAGGAGGACGCATCGGTGTTCTGCTCCTTGCCGCGATGTGACGGGTCGCCATTCCGTTCCTCGCCGCCACTAGTCGAGGAGGACGCGTCGGTGTTCTGCTCCTCGCCGTGATGCGTCGAGGTGGACGCGTCGGTGTTCTCAATCTCGCCAGCACGCGCGTCAGTGGACGCGTCGGCTCCTTGCTATGAGGAGAACACCGCGCCGCCCGCCGAGCCCTCCAGCCTTGAGGAGCTTTGGAAAGAAATGGATGTCGCCTTGTGGGAGGCTTTGCCTCCAGCAGAGCGCGCCAAAATAGAGGCGGAGAAGAAGGCCGAGGAAGAGAAGCACACCGTGCAACAAGCTTTCTGGGAGATCTATGTCGCATCCGAGAGAGTCAAGCAATTGGTTCTTTGGCAAAAGGCTCGTGCGAGGGCCGTGAGGGTGGCGGAGGACGCCCATGCCGACGCCCTGAGTGCAGTCGGGCCCAAGCGCCTCATCTACGCTTGGTGGTACGTGGACCGGGTGCACACTTCCAGCCAGGACGAGTACCTGTTGGCGCTGGATCACCACACCGGTGAGATCGCGCTCGCCCGCCGGCAAGCCGCCAATCATCACCTCACGAGTTGCGAGGCTGAGGAAGAGGCGTTGTGTCGGCGCCCTGGGAAACGTCCGTGCACCAGGGCACTCGTGGCACGCCACAAGTGCTCCTACGAGCGTCGTGGCTTTTAGGAGGAGTATAATTTTTGTTTCGTAAGGCGATCTCATTAGTTTTGGGACGCAAATGATAAATCCCGAACGTTCAAGAATTTTTAGCGTCCTTAATTAAGTATGTAAAAGGGAAAGTTTGGAAACATTGTGTATCATTTCGCATTTTGCAAGTACGTGCATATAGCACAAACTTTACTATATACTATCGGACTACACGTCTCTCTCGATATATGCTTGCAGACTGTGCTACTCCCTCCGTCCAGGTCAATAAGTCATCTTTGGTTGTGCACAGTGACCAAGAAGGAGGGAAGACTTGTACACCTAGACGGAGGGAGTACTACTATTACTTATGTACGTGCAAATGCACGTTTGAACATTACGATGCGGTTTTTGTAAAAGTGGAAAAACAGCACTAGTCAAGCTTGTGAAACGATTCAATGCAAAACAAATGCAAAAATGCTCGTTTGATTGTTTACTTTTAGCTTCCTTCTCTGTGCACCGTGACCAAGGAGGAGGAGAAAACGATAAACGTTAATGTTTATTTGCTAATTAATAGTATTGCATGCAATGAACTAACCATTGCATGTCGTGTTTGATATCTCAAGTCATTAAAAGCATGCACACTCTTTATCTCTTATTGGTTGATATGTCAAGAAACAAGAAACGAGGTAGATGTTAATGCACCACACCTAAGTGTTTTCAGATTATTTGGTTTTCGTAAGATGATTTACACACCTAGATGCACCGCGCCTAAGTGTTTTGAGTAACATTTGATCAGTTAAATCTTTGGTGAAAATTTAGCACAAATTACAATGGTGAGGAATAAACCAGGACGGAGTAGTAGTTTAGAAGCCCAAATAAATGAGTGAGGCGCCTTATTGTTACTCTCCACTATGACTAGTCTTGTGGGAAAAGCTGGGGAAGCCGCCAAAAGAACTGGCCCTAGGAGTAGTAGCTAGGGATCGAGCGTGGGAGATGAACCGGAGAAAGTAAATGCAGAGAGATGAAATGCAAAAAAGATGGAGGGATGTGATGGTTGCTTGTCCGTTTATTTTACCAGGCCATTTATTATTGGGAGTGGTTGGTTTTTGTGATATGACGGCTTTACTGTCGCGCCATGAGCGGGGTGAGAGGGGAGACTCCCGTGCAGCGCCGCCCTCTACACTTGTACTACATCGATCATGGTTTATTAGTCCCCCATTGAATTTGACTGAAGATTTAACTGACAAAATGTTAGTGCATGTCAACAAAAACTATATCATTGGATTCGTATTTGAACATAGTTTTGAATGATATAATTTTAGGTGACATGCATCAGTATTTATCGTACTATATATAATGTTAGTTCAATTTTTGGTCGTACTAATCTATATTAGTAAGGTGCCCTTGCACCGAAGAGTGAAATGCATTGATCGGGGAGTTGTTTATTTTGACAAAGGATGTGGGGGTCATCTCATGTGTAACGGGTATCGATAGGTTTCTTCGGATATTATCTCATCTCTAGAGCTCACAAACATCCGGGTGAAATAGATAAAAAGGTATCTTTTGCAAACAAAAGCGTTCAAATGTTCAAGCTGCATCCAAAACTTGTGAAGAAATAACACTTATTGTGCTTTGCAAGAAATGATCTTTAAGAATTAGTTTTTGAGTATCGATTGTTATACATGTTGGCTACAGATGACATGGCACTTTCTTATTGTGAACAGTTGGCTATACTATTAAGTACTATTAACCATGCCCTTATACACCTAGACGAAGGGATTAAATCAGGGAACTTGCAATGGGGCAGAGGAGATGTAAGAAATGGTTCATCGTAAGTCTTTCACCAGTACTGTAGTAAAAATTCATACATGGAAGATTCTAGACTAAACCATAAACGGATACACTTTTATTCATGCGCGATACTCCAATAGAGCAAGATCCTGCATGGAAGTCTCCACATGCTTAGACAACGGATTACATTGAGCGAAGACTAATGATCAACATTTAACTTGATAATGCATACTTTTTAGAAGAACAAGGAGGCTCCTCCCCAGTTCCATTATCAAATGAAACCCAAAGTGTCTTACATCAGCTCACTAAGAGGAGCAGTTCAATGGAAGGACTGCGGTGAAAGCCACTCAAGTTTAACGACAAGCTTACAGAATCAAAACCGGCAAAGACACGGGCCATAAGCGCCCACACACACACTACATGTTTTCTAAGTGCACTTGATAATGCGTATGTCGAGGTGAACCGCGGAATCGAGGGATGCAACATAAGACAAGGATTTAGACAGCTTCGGGCCCCGGGAAACATCATCCGGTAATAACCCTACATGCTGTTTGTGGCTAGGTCTCGTTATGATGATGAGGGAGTCGCCAATAAGCCGGCTCTTTGTGTCTAGCTCTAGAGATTGTTTATTCTTGCTTGTGCCTCTTGGGGTGCCCTGCCCCTCCTTATATAAGTTGAAGGGGCGGGTTACATGTGGAGTCCTATTAGGATTAGGACTAGTATATTACAAGTGGAATCCTAGTCTGCCCCCTTAAGGGAAAACTCCTTATGTATTTCCTCGTAAACCGTCCCACCATAACATGAGTCGGCCTTCTGGGCCTTGGGCCTAGTCTTCTATCTGACCCGCTGTTAGGGCCTATTCCTGAGTCCCTAGGCTCATGAGTCGTCAGTCCTCCGACAGGTTACCAATGAAATGCCAAGCCCGGCCGGGTCATACTTCCGGCCGGGTCATACCGTGGGGTATATCCCCGACATAGGGTTTTGTTTTGTTGGCTTTTGGTGAAGTGCGTCATTTGGTTTCCATCCTTTCTAGACAAGTATTAGTAGGATGGAGAAGATCGGTAGTTAATCTTTCATCCAATTAAGGGATTTAGTTCACCAAATATTGGGACGTACTTGCGCACAGACTCGATCACCTCCTCTAATTTTGTTGGGAATTGGATAAGTCGTTTTAGCATTACATGATCCCTCCAGTCTACTTCTCTTTGTTTCTTACAAGCAAAACTCCATGTTTATTTTCATGGATCTGTTCTTTCAATTATGCTCATCCAATGATCAAATAGGATTTGTGCATCTTAGAAGCACAAACTACTCTGTTCTGATGGAATTTTTTGATAGTACTGTTTGCACACATGGGGAGTATATGCATTCAAGAGGTCAACAAGGTATCACCCTAGCAGTATTTGCTGGAAGCAACACAAGAAAAATTATGCTCAAGTAAACCTCTTGGTAAAGACTAGCAACAAAGCTGTTCACCTCCTTGACACTATACATATTTCTTGTCTGACGCTCCTACACCCATTCAACAGGAAAAAGTAGCTATGTACACTTATAATTATCTGCTTCAAATAATTTTTAAAATATATTTTATAAAAAATGCCCTTACCTTATTGTTCAATTTATGTCCATGACTTGAAATCTTTAGTTCTTCCATTAGTTCTATACTTCAACAGTAAATGCCACCAAAGCATGTCATGACCAATTAGGAACATGTGGTATAGCTAATGTTTAATGAGTTATTTAATTGTTTGTCTCACCTTTTCCATGTTTCATGCATTTTTTTAAAATCGAGCCACTATAGGAAAATAGACCAATGTTTTCTCTTATATCTTGCAGATGCTTAATTATGTCATCCAGTTTCCAGTTCATGTATCTCTTTGGAAAAAGTTGACAATATCTGTAGATTAGTATTTGGTGAGTTAGTAGGAACCTTTTATGTATTTGTATATGTTCAGTTATATTCTCATATGGACTATGGCCCTGAATTAATGGAAATTTCACATCGGCTTTCTTCTTATAAGTGTGGGTATATTATGGAAAAAAAACATTCACCAGCTAGCTGAATCAAAGAACATTATAGATTAAGATAATTGGACAGACAGATAATTCAATCAAATATTTTGTTACTGTCTAATATCGTTTGTGTAGATCTGGAAAGGAAAGGAGTTGTGGTTCTATATAGAAAAATGGCGATTCATTAAGCAACAATCACAATATCTATAATGTTTGAGGCATCTAGAGTTTGTGCTTCATTTTTCTTGCTCTTCTAGAACAGATTTTACTCCCAAAGGTTGGTTCTAACACCCAGTGTGACCCTCCTAGGGACATAAAGTTGTCGTCTCCAGCCCATCACTCGGTGGAACTTTGATGGCCAACCTTTAGCTTCGTAAAGAGCACATCTTTTTACCCATCATTTATATACAGAAATTATGGAAAATCACATGATTTTCATCGTGTGCATGACATATTTTTTCCTGTGAATTCATCTCTATCCTCTATACTTTCATTCACATATTAGATGATAAATCTTTTAGATTATCACAATATATATAGGTGTGCAAATCTAGATTCCGCGAAACACCTATATGTGGGGAGAAAAAACAAAGGTTTCTATAGCTTTCAGTCCAATTTTAGAAAGGAAAAAAACTAGCCCGTGCAATAGCACGGGTTGATGACCAGTGATATATAATTGCATATAAAACATCCAAGATTGATACTATAATAGCTTGGAACAATAAAAAATTCTAGATATGTTGGAGACGTATATCTGCTTGGATGTTTTATATGCATTAATATGCTATTTTATATTATTTTTGGGGCTAACATATTAACATCGAGCCTAGTGCCCGTTTATGTTTTACCTTGTTTTTGAGTTTTGTAGATAAGGAATACCAAATTGAGTCCACAGAGAATAAAACCTCCGCGATGATTTTTCTTGACCAGAAGACACCCAGGAGACTTGGAGTTCAAGTCAAAGGAGCAACAAGGCGGCTACAAGGGTGGAGGGCGCGCCCCTTGCCATATGCCCCCCCAGTGACTCCCCTGACCTAATTCTTTCGCCTGTATATTCACATATATTCCCAAACCACCAGAAGTATCCACGAAAGCACTTCTCCATTGCGCAACCTTCTATACATGTGAGATCCCATCTAGGGGCCTTTTTCGGCATCCTGCCAAAGGGGTATTCGATCATGGAGGGATTCTACATCAACTCTATTGCCCTTCTGATGAAGCATGAGTAGTTTACCACAGACCAACGGGTCCATAGCTAGTAGCTAGATGGCATCTTCTCTCTCTTTGATTCTCAATACCATGTTCTCCTCGATGTTCTTGGAGATCTATCTGATGTAATCTTCTTTTGTGGTGTGTTTGTCGAGATCCGATGAATCGTGGATTTATGATCAGCTTATCTATGAATATTATTTGAATCTCCTCTGAATTCTTATATGCATGATTTGATATCTTTGTAATTCTCTTCAAACTATCGGTTTGGTTGGCCAACTAGATTGGTTTTTGTTGCAATGGGAGAAGTGCTTAGCTTTGGCTTCAATCTTGCGGTGTCCTTTCCTAGTGACAATAGGGGCAGCAAGGCACATATTGTATTGTGGCCATCAAGGATAAAAAGATGGGGTTTACATCATATTCCTTGAGTTTATTCCTCTACATCATGTCATGTTACTTAATGCATTACTTTGTTCTTCATGAACTTAATACTCTAGATGCAGGCATGAGTCGGTCGATGTGTGGAGTAATAGTAGTAGATGCAGAATTGTTTTGGTCTACTTGACACGGATGTGATGCCTATATTTCATAATCATTGCCTTAGATATCATCATAACTTTGCGCCTTTCTATCAACTGCTCGACAGTAATTTGTTCACCCACCATATTATTTGCTATCTTGAGAGAAGCCTCTAGTGAAACCTATGGCCCCCGGGTCTATTTTCCATCATATAAGTTTCCAATATACTATTTTGCAACCTTTTACTTTCCGATCTATAAACCAAAAATACCAAAAATATTTACTTTATCGTTTGTTTAGTTTCATCTTTCTCTATCAGATCTCGCTTTTGCAAGTAACCGTGAAGGGATTGACAACCCCTTTATCGCGTTGGGTGCAAGTTGTTTGATTATTTGTGCAAGTATTGGTGATTTGTGCGTTTTCTCCTACTGGATTGATACCTTGGTTCTCTAATTGAGGGAAATACTTATCTCTACTTTGCTACATCACCCTTTCCTCTTCAAGGGAAAACCAACGCAAGCTAAAGAAGTAGTAGGAAGAATTTGAGGCACCCTTGCCGGGGAGATCTACGCCAAGTCAAGACATACCAAGTACCCATCATAAACTCTCATCTTTTGCATTACATTATTCGCCCTTTGCCTCTCATTTTCCTTTCCCCCACTTCTAAAATGATTTTTGAAAAGATTTTCCTTTTCCTTTGCCTCTCTTTTGTTCGTCTTCTTCATTTGCTTTTTGTGTGCTCGTGTGTCGGATTGCTTGCTTTGTCACGATGGCTCAAGAGAATACCAAATTGTGTGACTTTCCCAACACTAATAACAATGATTTTATTAGTACTCCGATTGCTTCCGCCCCTAGTGCGGAATCTTATGAAATTAATGCTGCTTTGCTAAATCTTGTTATGAAAGATCAATTTTCCAGCCTTCCTAGTGAAGATGCCGCATCCCATGTTAATAATTTCATTGAGTTGTGTGATATGAAAAAGAAAAAGATGTGGATAATGATATTGCTAAATTTAAGCTATTTCTCTTCTCACTTCAAGATCGTGCTAAAACTAGGTTTTCAACTTTGCGTAAAAATAGAATTGATTCATGGAATAAGTGTAAAGATGCTTTTATTTCCAAGTATTTCCTCCCGCTAAGATCATATCCCTTGGGAACGATATTATGAATTTTAAGCAACTTGATCATGAACATATTGCACAATCTTGGGAGAGGATGAAATTGATGATATGAAATTGCCCTACTCATGGTTTGAATTTGTGGATGAATATACAAAATATTTATGCTGGATTGAATTTTGTTTCTAGAAATCTTTTAGATTCGGCCGTGGGAGATACTTTTATGGAAATTACTTTAGTAGAAGATACTAAACTCCTAGATAATATTATGGTTAATTATTCTCAATGGCATACCGAAAGATCTTCCACTAGTAAAAAAGTGCATGCAATTGAAGCGATTAATGTTTTGAGTGGAAAGATGGATGAACTTATGAAATTATTTGCTAGCAAGAGTGCTCCTATTGGTCATAATGATATGCTTTTGTCTACATTAATTGAGAATAATAATGAACCTATGGCTGTGAATTTTGTTGGTAGGAACAATTTTGGTAATAACACGTATGTCTTAAATAATTTATGAGTTTGCAAAAGAATTTCAATGCTTTGGTTGAAGAAAAATTCCTTTAAGATTGATGATTTGGCTAGGAATGTGGATTGAGTTTCGCTTGATGTTGATTCTTTGAAAATTAGATCTATTCCACCCAAGCATGATATCAATGAATCTCTAAAGGCTATTAGAATCTCCATTGATGAGTTCAAAGAAAGAACCGCTAAGATGCGTGCTAAACGAGACTGGTTTGTAAAAGCGTTTTCTTCTAGTTTCCGTGAAAATGATGATGAAGACCTTAAAGTGGTTGACGTGACTCCTATTCAATCTTTGGTTTCCAATATAAATCTTGATAAAAATGGGACTGGACATGAGTCAACTTTAGTTAAAAGGCGTCCCAATGATTCAGATTTTTTAGATCTTGATGCAAAAATGATAAAAGTGGGATTGGAGAGGTCAAAACTTTAAGTAGTAATGAACCCACTCTTTTGGATTTCAAGGAATTTAATCATGACAATTGTTCTTTAATAGATTGTATTTCCTTGTTGCAATCCATGTTGAATTCTCCTCATGCTTATAATCAAAAGAAAGCTTTTACTAAACATATCGTTGATGCTATGATGCAATCTTTTGAAGAAAAGCTTGAATTGAAGTTTCTATACCTAGAAAACTTTATGATGAGTCGGAACCTACTATTAAGATTAATATTAAAGATTATGAGTGCCATGCTTTGTGTGATTTGGGTGCTAGCGTTTCTACGATTCCAAAAGCTTTATGTGATGTGTTAGGTTTCCGTGAATTTGATGATTGTTCTTTAAATTTGCATTTTGCGGATTCCACTATTAAGAAACCCATGGGAAGGACTAATGATGTTCTTATTGGTGCAAATAGGAATTATGTGTCAGTAGATTTCATTGTTCTTGATATAGATTGCAATCCTACATGTCCTATTGTTCTTGGTAGACCTTTCCTTAGAACGATTGGTGCAATTATTGATATGAAAGAAGGAAACATTATATTTCAATTTCCATTAATGAAGGGCATGGAACAATTTCCTAGAAAGAAAATTAAATTGCCATATGAATCTATTATGAGAGCTACTTATGGATTGAATACCAGAGATGACAATACCTAGATCTACTTCGTGTTTTATGCCTGCTAAGGGCATTAAACAATAGCGCTTATTGGGAGGCAACCCAATTTTATTTTTGTTTTTTGATTTTTGCTTATGTTTTGCAATAAATAATTAATCTAGCCTCTAGTTAGATGTGGTTTTGTGTTTTAATTAGTGTTTGAGCCAAGTAAGACCTTTGGGATGGCTTACGGTGATAGTTGATTTAATCTTGCTGAAAAATAAAAACTTTTGTGCTTAGGAAAACAATTCTAGTTTTTAACAGAAGCGTGATAAAATACTGATTATTTTTGCAGAAGATTAATAAAAAAATTTCTCAGGGTGTTCTAATGTTTCAGAATTTTTGGAATTACAGAAGTATTCGAGAGTTATAGATTACTACAGATTGTTCCGTTTTTGACAGATTCTATTTTCTATGTGTTGTTTCTTATTTTGATGAATCTATGGGTAGTATCGGGGGGGGGGGGTATGAACCATGGAAAATTCGGGATATAGTAGATATTACACCAATATAAGTAAAGAATGAGTTCACAACAGTACCAAAAGTGGTGATTTATTTTCTTATACTAACGAAGCTTATGAGATTTTCTGTTGAGTTTTGTGTTGTGAAGTTTTCATGTTTTTGGTAAGGATTTGATGGACTATGGAATAAGGAGTGACAAGAGCCTAAGCTTGGGGATTCCCAAGGCACCCCAAGGTAATATTCAAGGACAACCAAGAGCCTAAGCTTGGGGATGCCTCGGAAGGCATCCTCTCTTTCGTCTTCGTCTATCGGTAACTTTACTTCAGGCTATATTTTTATTCACCACATGATATGTGTTTTGCTTGGAGCGTCTTGTATGATTTGAGTCTTTGCTTTTTAGTTTGCCACAATCATCCTTGCTGTACACACCTTTTGAGAGGGACACGCATGAATCGTGATTTATTAGAATACTCTTTGGGCTAGGCAATTTTTCTCTAGTGCTGCACTTATATCTTTTTATAGCATGGTGGTGGTTTTATTTTATAGAAACTTTTGAACTCTCATGATTCACTTATATTATTTTGGGAGTCTCTAAACAGCATGGTAAGTTGCTTTGGTTATAAATTTAGCCTAATATGATAGGCATCCAAGAGGGGTATAATAAAAACTATCATATAAACTACATTGAATATTATGAGAAGTTTGATTCCTTATTTTTTTTTGAGATATAAAGATGGTGATATTAGAGTCATGCTAGTGAGTAATTATAGATTGTAGAAAATACTTGTGTTAAAGTTTGTGATTCCCGTAGCATGAATGTATGGTGAACCATTATGTGATGATGTCAGAGCATGATCTATTTATTGATTGTCTTCCTTATGAGTGCGTCCGGGGACGTGCGATGGTCTTTTCCTACCAATCTATCCCCCTAGGAGCATGCACGTAGTACTTCGTTTCGATAACTAATAGATTTTCGAAAAAACCAACGCCCACACGTGTGCCATCTTGCACATCGCCCACACGCCTCCATCACCACTCATTTTGCCATGTATGAACAAATGACATTAGCAGGAATCATTTTGCCATGTTTTATCTCCTAATTAAAAAATCAAATTAAAAATCCCTTTTCACCATTAAATCCGTCTCGGTGAGATCTTCCAAACTAGACCCCATGTTGATATGTTTCGATGAATTTTTTTGCCCAAAAGTTGCCATGATGTTTACAGTGTAGTTGCCATAGTGCTTAAACTAAAGTTGCCATGTGGCAATTTTAGTTTGTAGAGCATGGCAATTTTAGTTTTTTGATGATGGCAATTCCAGTACTTTGTGGCACCCCGGCTTAGAGTAACCGGGTTACCTTGCATTGCCAGCCCAGAGATCAAGTCTTCTGGCAACACACAACAACAAGGTACAGAAAACAACTGCTTTATTGATGCTAGCGGAAACAGAGGTCTGATATTACATCAAGTTGCGAGGCCAAGTAGCACACATGGTGCTACTGAATAGTATGTACATTATTTAATGAACATGAAGGAACCTCAGTCACAATAACTACGTGGCAGCGGAACAACGACGAAGTGGAACTCCATAACACAGGGACAACAATGTGGGCACGATCTAGGCGCGGAAAGCTCTCCGATCTGATACGACTTGCCTGAAATCTGGTATGACACGCCAGGTCAGTACATTGAATGTACTTGCAAGCTCACAACAAACATAAGCATAAAGGAAAACACTATCATGACAATTATTCAAATTAATGCAATGCAAATCATACTACTAATGCGGTGAAATCAACTTGTGCACCGAGTCCCTTGGACTCTCTTACCAGACGGGTTACCTCATAACCGGACGATGATCATACCCAGATCACAAATGAAGCCAACACTTTGATGCCAACCACGATCATCTCATGATTCCACAAATCATCACATAACCAGTGCCAATAATAAATCTTTAGTGTGCAAGATTACTTATTAATGTTGATCCATGGTGTGACTTACTCATGAGCTATGTTCGTAACCGAGGATGTGGCTATCAATAGATTAAATACATCTGCAGAGGTAGTGCACTTTACCCACACCACGGAATCCATGGCCTCCTCATCCCATTCGGGTGGACCAAGAAAATTCCAACGAAACCCTCCCATTGCCATGATACTCTCCCGGCCACCCCAACCAACTCCCCTCCGGGCTAAGTCATGGGTGGCCCCGTGCCTACCAAAGGCATCAACGGCCACCGTCTTGGCAAAAATGGTCCCAAACGGGGACAAGGTACGATAACAAACGGGCACGCAAGGTTATGTCTGCTTACCGGGCTAGGGGGAAGCCCATAACCTTCCCTCGTTGGGGGCACCGGCGAGAGGCACACTACTAGGAAAAGGGCTATAGATGGGATGGGCACTAATGGCGCACCTGTCAGGTGGTGCGCCACTACTATATACTAATGGCGCACCATTTGGTGATGCGCCATTAGTGTGGAAGACACGAATGGCGCACCAGACACACGGTGCACCACTAGTAATAATTTTTTTCCCATTTTTCCATACATACTAATGGCGCATCCGGTCGAAGTGCGCCATTACTAATTCTAACTAGTAATGGCGCACCAGACAGACAGTGCGCCAGTACTGTATTCTTTTTTTTTGTTGCAAAACTACTAATGGCGCACCGTGTCACAGTGCGCCATTACTAGTTTAAACTAGTAATGGCGCACTATGACTCGGTGCGCCATTAGTATATATATATATTTTTTACTTTTTTGCAAAACTACTAATGGCGCACCACCTGCAGGTGCGCCATTAGTAACCAGGCATACTAATGGCGCATTTGCAGGTGGTGCGCCATTAGTAACCTGGGACCCCAACAAGATATTTTGGACAGCCATACCTACCCACTCACTTTCCCCACTTCATTCCCTCCACCTCCTTCTCCAAGCTTTCGGCTGCCTCCTCCTCCTCACCTCATTTGCACCATAGATTCATCAAATTTAAGTGGTGAAATTACCTTTTTTTGATAGGTAAGTAAGGGGAAAGCTATCTTCATGTTGTAGATCTACTCTTTTTCTCCCTAGCTCGCTCCAACAACATGCACATGCACTTTTTGTGGCCTAGCTAGATCTATGTATGTTTGTGATGTTGCATATGTTTGTGGTGTTGCATATATGTTTGTGTTTGCAGGTACCGGTATTTGAAATGCGATAGTTGCCAATATTTTGCCGGAATGTTGATTCATTTCCGTTTCGGCGAGAATTTTGGCACTATGCATTCTTTTTGGTCCTATTTTTAGGGAAGGTCATGCCAAATTTTTTCTTGGTTCTAAAATATCGTTTTGCTCTACCCCGCAGGCGACCATGGTCCGCACGATGACCGAAGGCATCATGAATAGGTTTTTGAGCTCCGCGAAGGCCGAGATGCTTCAAAAGAACGAGACGGAGATAAGATGTCCGTGTCGAAGATGCAAGCTGAAGAGCCTTATTGTGGACCCGGATTCCGGGCAGGTGCAGGACCACCTGCTCTGTCGTGGTTTCATGGATGGTTATCGGTGGCAAGGTGATGAAGATGACTATGAAGTCGTCCATGGGGGTCGGGCAAGAAATGAGGAAGGGCAACAAGACAACCACCATGGCGAGGGCGGGCGAGAAGACGAAGAATCTCCAGGACATGATCACGACGGTGATGATGTACACAGTCATCATGTAGAAGATGTCGTACATGATGATGAGGAAGATCAAGACGAAGGGCATGATCATGAAGATGAAGATGCCGGAGCAGACGACGATGGAGGCTGGGTGCAGGACCCTCATATTCAAGAGCTGCTTCTCAAGCAGACGGATAACGCAAGAGCTGCCGCCCGAGAGAAAGCCAAGCTGGATCAACTGGAGATAGACGGGGTTACTCCATTGTATGAAGGATGCAGGCCCGAGGATACCCGCCTGAAAGTAACACTCATGGCTCTGGAGATGAAGGTAAAACACAAAATGACCAATGCATGCTTCAACGAGAACATGTCATTCTGGCACGAACGTCTTCCCAAGGGGAACAAGTGCTCGACCAGTTTCGAGGAGGCGAAGAAAATCGTGTCTCCTCTGGATTTAACGCACATGAAATACCATGTGTGCATGAACAATTGCATCATTTATCGGGACAAGCACGTGGAGTCTACCATATGTCTGGTGTGCGGCGTCACTCGATACAAGAAGAAGAAGAAAGCTCCTCGAAAATCGGTGTGGTACTTTCCGATCACTCCTCGTCTGCAGCAGTATTTCGCGGACCCTAAGGTAGCAAAGCTCCCGCGTTGGCACGCGGATAGGGAGGAGAAGAAGCGGGAAGATGACAGAAATGATCCGGAGATAAATAAAAAAGACAAGATGCTGAGTCACCCTAAGGATGCGAGCCAGTGGCAAGCATTGAACTTCGAATACCCAGAATTTGGGAAGGATCCAAGGAACATCGTGCTGGGCGCGAGCACCGATGGAGTCAGTCCGTTTGGCAGCTAGAGAAGCACACATAGCACCTGGCATGTGTTTGTGTGGATGTACAACCTTCCCCCCTGGTTGTGCATGAAGAGGAAGTACATTCACATGAGTATGCTAATTGAAGGGCCGAAACAACTAGGGAACGACATCAATCTGTATCTGGGGCTGCTGAAGGAGGAGCTAGACACGCTGTGGAAAACGCCAGCCAATACGTGGGACGCTGCAGAGAAAGAATATTTCCCTATGAGAGCCGCACTGCTCACAACGGTGCACGACTATCTCGGTTACGGATATCTCGCGGGGCAGGTGGTCCATGGATTTTCTGGATGCGTAAGGTGCATGGATGACAAAACGTATCGCTAGCTAGATAGAGATCCCGGGTCTTCGAAAACCGTGTTCATGGGACATCGAAGGTGGCTTCGCGATGATGACCCATGGAGGAAACGCAAGGATCTTTTCGATGGTGAAACCGAACCCCGAAAACGCCCGCGTACGAGGAGCGGCAAGGAAATAGACGAGCTGTTGAAAACTTGGAAAGATTGCCCACTGCCAGGAAAGAAGCAAAAGGCGCCAGAGCCGAGAAAGAAGCGAAAGGCGCCAGAGCCGCTGTTGAAGGTATGGAAAACGAGGTCTGTTTTCTGGGACTTGCCGTACTGGAAGATCCACCGTGTGCCTCACAGCCTTGATGCCATGCATATCATGAAGAACGTGTGCGAGAGTCTGCTTGGTACCCTGCTCAACATGCCAGAGAGGACCAAAGATGGGCCGAAAGCAAGGGCATACTTGAAATCAATGGGCATCAGGCAGGAGCTTCACGCTAATGATGATGATGATGATGATGAGGCGAAGCAGGACACAGAAAGTCGTCGCAAAGGCAAAAAGGCCAAGAAGACCAGAAATGACTACCCTCCCGCGTGCTTCACTCTATGTCAGGAGGAGATCGAGCAGTTTTTCACCTGCCTCGTAGGAGTAAAACTTCCTTACGGTTACGCGGGGAAGATAAGCAGATACCTAGACCCAGCGAAGCAGAAGTTCAGCAGGATGAAGTCTCACGACTATCACGTGCTGATGACGCAGATACTTCCAATTGCAATCCGTGGGATCATGGACGCGCACGTCCGTGAAACGCTATTTGGCCTATGCAACTTTTTTGACGTCATCTCTCAGAAGTCGATTGGCGTGAGGCAACTCAGAAGGCTACACGAAGAGATCATGGTGATACTATGCGAGCTTGAGATGTACTTCTCGCCCGCATTCTTCGACGTTATGGTGCATCTGCTGGTCCATATCGTGGAGGATATCATCCAACTTGGGCCGACGTTCCTGCACAGCATGATGCCGTTCGAAAGGATGAATGGTGTCATCAAAGCATACGTTCGCAACATGTCACGTCCAGAGGGAAGTATAGCCAGGGGCTTTCTGACCGAAGAGTGCATCTCCTACTGCACGAATTATCTAGGCATCGAGAACCCCGTTGGTCTGCCCGTCAACAGGCACCTCGGCAGGCTCGCTGGATGGGGTCACCATGAGGGTCGCCGCGAAATGCATGTCGACTTCGAGGGTCGACTTGCTGACTTTGAAAGAGCAAACCTAGTCGCGCTACAACACATAGACGTGGTCGATCCTTGGGTGGTAGAGCACAAAACCTTTATTGAGAAGACGTACAATGACCGAGGCCAACAGAGGATGGACGGAGATATAATCAAAGAGCACAACTCATGTTTCACACGTTGGTTCAAGCAGAAGCTTCTGTCGTACCCTATACATGAGGATTCTTCCACGGAAGAACAACTCATATTCGCCTTATCATAGGGCGCCGAGCACAACCTGATGACCTATGAGGCATACGATATCAACGGCTACACATTCTACACCGAGAACAAGGACATGAAGAGCGATGGTTATCAGAACTCTGGGGTAACGATGGAATCCTACACCGGTAACGACAAGGACAGATACTACGGAAGGATCGAGGAGATCTGGGAGCTGAGCTACGCTGGAGAGAAGGTCCCGATGTTCCGTGTCAGATGGGCCAAGAGCGTCCTAAAAGAAGACCGGTATTTCACCACCATGGTTATACCCGAAGCCAAATCCAAGATAGCGGGCGCAAACATCACCGCGAAAAATGAGCCATGGGTACTGGCTTCCCAAGTGGACCAATGCTTCTTCATTACCGACGCACCAAAGCCTAGTCGTGTTGTCGTGAGGAGAGGCAAAAGGAAGATCATCGGAATGGATGGAGTAGCCAATGAGCAAGACTTCGACAAGTACGGCGACCCGAAGATCGAACATGACGACGACGATGAAGTAGCAGCACACACCACAAGAAGAAGCAGGACCACCCTACCTAAAGGACGTCCGTTCCACAGAAGAACTCCATTTGCGAAAAAGAAGGGCAAGAAGATTGTGAACAGATAGCTAGCTAAGATCGATTGTATTTAAATCGTAGTCTTCATTTCTCGGGCACTTTTTGATATCATGGATATTTTTAAATTTCATGGGCACTTTTTGAATTCATGAATATTTTTTCAAATTTGATGATATTTTTTCATATTCAATATGAAAAAATATTGAATATTCATGAGGACACTCGATCTCGATCCCCCTCCCTCTCGATAGCTATCCCCCTCGCCAGATCCCCCTCGCCGCCGAGCACCCCCCGCACCCTCCCCCGCTCCACCGCCGCCGACGACCCCCCGCACCCTCCCCCGCTCCACCGCTGCCACCGACACCCTGCACCCTCCCCCACTTTTTGATGATATTTTTAAATAACAAATTTGATGATATTTTCAAATAAGAAATTTGATGATATTTTCAAATAACAAATTTGATGATATTTTCAATTAAAAAAATGATGATATTTTCAACAAAATTGATGATATTTGATGATATCTTCTGTTCTAGTCCTCATGAAAATAACAAATTTGATAAAAAAACAAATTATTAGATGCAACAAGAAATAATGAAAAAAAAGTTACTAATGGCACACCCTAGGTGGGTGCGCCATTGCTATCAGAAAAAAAAGTTACTAATGGCGCACCAGAGGAGGGTGCGCCATTGCTATCAGAAAAAAACTACTAATGGCACACCAGAGGGTGGTGCGCCATTGCTATAGTGTCTAGCTGGATACCCCTTCGCCCGATCCCCCCTTCCCTCTCCCTCGCCAGATCCTTCTCCCTCGATCCACCGCGCCGCTCCTTCCCTCGTCCCTCCCTCCACCGCGCCGCCGCTGCCGCTGCCCCGACCCACTGTGCCGCAGCCGCCCACGCGCCCCCGCCGCCTCCCTCTCCCCTTCCTCCCCCTCGAGCCCATGACCTCCCCGCCACCACCAAATTTCTCTCATCAGAGCTGCCCCTCGACAGTGGCTAGCCTCGTTGGACGCGCTCCTCGACGGCGGCGCGAGCCTCCCCGCGCGGCTGCTGCTCATCGATGATGGTTAGTCTCTGTCCCTCCCTCCCTATCTCCCTCGCTCATCCCCATGCCCCCACGGGGCGGTGACCTAGGGTTAGGAGCAGGAACTCGCCGCTGCCGCCCCTCGTGCCGCCGCCGCTGCTTCTTGCGGCCGCCATTCCCGCGCGCTCGTGCACAGATGCCGGGCCCCACATGCTCGTGCGTTGCCACCGCCGCCTTCACGCAACTGCTGCTTCTTGTTGTCAGTTTGCTGCCATACCTTTAATTCCTGCCATGCTTATCTTCAATTAACCATAGGGTTCCTAAGGTTTCTCAGATAGAGATATAAGTAATGGCCATTATAGATAGATGCGTGCAAATCACATGTTGTTAAGACAAGTCTAGGAAAATTATTTTGCCTGGTCCTACATGTTGCTATCAAAACCGGTCAAGAAATTCATAATTGCCATACATGTAGCTACCATTTGGTCATACAAATTGGTGCTCTTGCATATTGTTTTTGGTCCTTATAAATTGTTCAGTAGTGTTCCTGGAGGATGAGTAAGGAATTAGTGCTTTGTTATGATTTCTTGATAGAATTGTTGAACTACTGTCCTATGTATTAGTACTGATTATTTGGGTCCTTATCCTTGCTTCAAAGGATGCTGGTAGGTAAATCGGTGGCCTTATTAACCATGCTATGCCATTGTTAGTTGTATTAGTACTGATTATTTGGTTAGCTGTAGCAGGAGAGTGCCTGCTGATTAGTGTTTATTTGCTTTTTTGGTGCTTAATTGGTTATTTGTCTGAAGTAGTGTTAGTTCTGATCATGATTGTTGTGCTTATGGCTTTAGAAAATGATAAACTATTTGAATCTGATAGGCAGGTGTCCTTTTAGATTTTGTTGGTAAATCTGTTTTATTCAATGGTTATTGATAGTAGATTATCATTCCTATTTTAGGAAGGTCTATTCCTGCAATATCATTGTTACCTTTTATTGGCAAATCATTTGGTTCACATCCTAGAATCTTGTTGGATTTGTAACTTGGTCCACTCAACTTCTTTTGTACCATGTGAGTCATCATTGATGAAGTAGTAGTTTAAGGTCTATTGGGTGTACCTAAATTACTCTAGTGATAGGAGTAGTAGTGGTGGCCATCTAGTTGGACTACTACTGCTAGGACTTGCTCTAGATTTTAGGATTTCTTTTCTTTTAGGATTTCTTTTCTTCTAGGACTAGGTTTTTATTATTTTTCTGTTGTGATTGTTTTTTGAGCTCTTTTTTTTTCATTTCCTACTATCCTTATCCTAATTATCTTAAATTGTTATGATGTGTGTAACAGGATTATATCTTGGATTTGCTAGTGGACTTTGGGAGTTTCTTAGCCATCTTGGTGACTCCATATTTTTCACTATTTCAGCAAGTCTTTTGTAAGCATTAACTTTCAGCACTACATTTTTATCTTATGTGTACATCTGTTTGCTTCAAATTGCTATATATGTATTGTTGTTACTAAAAATGTAGAGTAGTAATGCTCCACTACCACATATTTTTAGTTAGTTATCTTCCAGTAGTATTTCAAATTGAAGCCCTGAGCATGTTCTGTCATGAAAATAGAGTTTTGTCTATCATGTTCTGAATTTCCTCTTTTCATCAAATTTTGCTTCACAATAGTATCTCTGCGGCTGTTGTTGATCATCTTTCAAGTTTATCTTTGTACTAGTATTTGAGCTCTTTCCATCATCTACTGTCATGTGGAACTCTTTTTACAGTTAAAATGACCATGATTTACTGTGTCCAGTAGTTGGGTTTTTAAGTCTGTTTACAGCTCTAGTACACTTCTCTTACACTTACTGAGGACTTGTATTTCTGCTTTTTAGGTCGGTGTAAATTTGGTAGTCTCTGAGTTTTGTTAATCCTATGATCTGTCGCTCTGTCAGCCTTTGTAATTTGCACCTATATTATGTAACACTACTTGATGATGTTAAACTGTAACTCCCTTTCCTTAGAACTGTAACTGGTCAAATGTTCAGTGTGTATGTCTGAACTTGAATGTTGCAATGCTGTTTTCTTCAGAGGCTACTGTTAAAAACTTGAGCTACTGTCTTGCAAAGATGATGATCATCTTGCTAGTTTGCTGGGTTTTGTCTCCGACCATTGTGTCGTGATGAATTTGCAGGTACCCCGAGAGGACCTTGAGTTTTCCGGAATGTCGATTAACTTCCGTTCCGGCAAATTCGGGTACTCCATATGTCCTATTTTCAGCAAAGGTCATGCTGAAATTTTCCGTGAATTTTAGCATGGCTTTGCTAAAAATAGGACATATGGGGTACTTGCGACTAATGCATGAGTCGGGGTATCTTAGTACTTAGTTAAGTAGGATCAACTGCCCCGCCATTCTTGCTGCATTAAACCATAGGTGGCCATAGAGCCAAGTGATTAGGCCCAACTTAGAATTCTCCTTAGCATCGATAAACCCTAGATGATAAACCCAACATAGGTGGCAATAGAGCCAAGTGATTAGGCCCAACCTAGGGTGCCTCGGCATCGATAAACCCTAAATGATGAAAACTTAACTTGGCTGCCCCGGATGCCTCGGTGTCAATGAGAACCTAAATGATGTACGCTTAGGCTTTTAGGGTGGCTCGGTGTCGACAAACCCTAAATGATAAAAGCTTAGCTTTTAGGATGCCTCAGTGTCGACAAACCCTAAACGATGAGACCATGATCTTGTTCCTTGACAATAACCAACTTTTGACCAAACTGTTTTCCTATTTAGAGCGAAACATGGCCAACCACGATGAGGCCGGCGGTTCGGGCGGCAAGCAATTCTGGGAGCTGTCCCAAGAGATGGAGGAACAACCTCACCGCTATGAGGGCGTCGCGGAAGACACCGATCCTGACTACACAACCCCTAGTGGCGTCGGGGATGACACCACTGATGGTGCCCCCGAGGGTGCCACCACTGATGATGGCGGCGCACACACAGATGGCAGCCAACCGAAGAAGCAAAGGAAGGACCGGCGCCCGAATGCGCTTCGCACCCTCAAGGAGGAATTTACTCAAGTGGACTCCGACGAGCATCCAACGGAGCCCAAACATATAGTCAAGGGGTACTCGCTTCAGCTCAGGTGCATTCTCCGGAGCACCGTCTCGATCAACACCGAGAACCTTAGGCATAAGGACCACGGGAATTTGCGCAACCTCCTCTTCACGAAGCTGCACAAACGATACAAGTTCTTCGCCGAATTTGAAAACACACGCCTCTCAGGGAATAAAGTGAACAGTGCCGCCCTCACGAGGATGAGCACGACCCTGTCTACTTGGAGAAGCACGGTGAAGAGAATGATTGATAAAGGTGATAGTTATGAGAAGATCATGGCGAAAAATCCTTCGATCAGCGAAGATGACTACAAGGAGTTCAAGATCAAGTGCGAGAGCAGCGCAACCTCCGAATCAAGTCAGTGGGGGAAAGAAATGCGGGAGTTGAACTGAGGGGAACACAAACTCGGTCTCGGCGGTTACAGAGTAGTAGAGCCTATATGGGACAAGGAGGACGCGGAGCGTGCCGAGCAAGGCCTACCGCCCTGCTTCGAGAAATACAATGGTGACAAGCAGACCAGGAACTTTGTAAGGGCCCGGTACAAGGAGGACCCGATAACAAAGGAGCTTACCACGGATCCGAAGACCAGGGCACTTGAGCTTGTTCTGGTAAGGAATACACCCCCGTGTAATTAGCTCCATATGGTTGCACTCTAATTAATCCCCAATATTTCTAAATGGTTCACGTTCCTTCCGTAGGACATTGAAAGCAGTAGCGCGGGGTCGTCTCAGAGCTCCCCTTTCGTCACCCCTTTAAATAGGGCGTTGAACATAACGAAAAACAAGGATAAGCTCACTAAGCCGACGTCAGCTGGTCGTGTACGTGGCTGGCAAAGGCTTGTCCCCGAAATGGTCGTCATACTATACCGCTGGTGTGTGGAAGGAGAAAAATACTAGCTTGGAAAGCCAGACGCGCGAGGTTGAAGCACTCAAGGCACAAGTGGTGCGGATTCCGGAGCTTGTCCAAGAGCAAGTGGAACAACAACTGGGAACGAAGCTCAACGCCATGGTGCCTATGTTGATTCATGGGCTGACGACGTGGATTGCGGGCGGCCAACAGGGGCCTCCCCCGGTTCCCAGCTTCACGGCCAGCAACTCGCACAGCGCGCAGGCGGCACCATTGGTGTCTCCGGCAGCGCCATTGGTGTCTCCGGCAGAGGCGGTATTCGTGTCTCCGGCGCCGGCACGGGCATTGGAGCTTAATGCACCCGGGTGTACGCCGGCCGGCACCTCGCCAGCAAGCGCCCCCTCCGTCAGTTGCACGCCCGCCGTTGGCGGTGCCTCGACATTAGCCGAGCTCGACGGCATCACGGTAACTAAGCCTCTCGGCCGATGACTTCATCTCCTTGCCTTTGACTTGGCATCCCTGACGCCCTACATGTTTTCGCAGGGCGCCGCCGACATTCCTTGAACTCTTCTGCACTTCATGGGCAGCGAGTCGGTCGATGTCGCCAAGGGCAGAATCGTTCAACTGGGCAACCCCATGTTCCATGGTAATCCGATGCCACCCACAGTGTATAGGGTTGAAGTGGTTCGGGTGCTGCCAGGCTGTGACGAGATGTTACATCCGATTCGACCCGCTGGGGCCGACGAAGAAGATGAGATGACCCTCAGCGCCTGCGTAAACTGGCCCCTACTTTGGCCGAAGAGCCAGATTCGTTTGGGGGCGGGGGACACCACACCACAGACAAGACCACCAGTCGTGCCGGTGCCAAGCCATGGCAAGAACGCCGCAACGCTACCGGACCTGCCGGACATCCCTATGCCGGACATCCCTATGGCACATGATACGGACATCCCTATGGCACAGGATCCGGACGACGATGACAACGACGACGGTACATTTACCAATGTCGATAAGTACTTTGCCGAACATGGGTACGCTGACGAGTTCTGCGGGCCTCTTTCTCAAGAACCCAACCAAGATGACCACAATCTAGCTGGTACGGCGGAGAAATCCAATTGCAACAGGCGTCGTCTGGCAGTCAGTTCTCAGGAGATGCCTCCAGCTCCCGCCTTCACCGAGCCTTAGATAGCTGAGGTGCAAAATATTATCAGCCCCAACACGCTCAAGAAGGCGGTCTGCAAGCAGAACTCGGTCCCATTACAGGAGATCAAGAAGAAGGGACGGAAACAAAAGACTAACAAGGGCGCCGGTGCGAGCCAGCCGGCACCGAGTTTGATCCGTGCTCAGGACGGGCCACCTTCACCTAAGGATATCTCGAGGAGGGTGCATGTGGCGGGTAGGGCGATGCTACCGCCAAATATGCTCAATGCTGCAACCGGTGCTATGCAGAGTCTGCACGATAGTGTTCTTTCTTTGGAGAAGCGGCGTCTCAGAGAGAATGATGTGGCATACCCGGTTTTCGTGGCCAAGGTGCCAGAGGGCAAGGGCTTTGTGGATGGCGACATTGGGGGTACGATCGTCCTGCGGTTTGATGACATCTTTGCTATGTTTAACCTTCATCCGCTGCACTACACCTTCGTTCGGCTGTTTTCGCTGAGTATGGAGATGCGGATCATTAGAGACTAGACCCCGGACATCATGATAGTCGACCCCTGCATGCCAAGCACTTGAGCAGCGCTAGGGACCGCCAAGTTGCGAGTTCACACCTCGAAGGCGTCATTCTGGCAAACCCAGATAAGGATAACTTCCTTGTGGCTTACTTTCCCGAGTAAGTCATCCCTTAACCGCCCCGTAACATATGATTTCTTAGATTTCGATCGTTCTTTTTTTTTCTAACATTCCGTGTTCTGTGCAGTGACACACATTGCACACTCATCCTCTTAAGCCCGAAATATTCCATGGCCACGTATTTCGACCCGAACCATAACTCCAAGATAGACTACACAAATGTCAAGAAAGTTCTTGATGATGTTCTCCCCGGTTACGCCAAATCTGGAGGCACCTTCACCAGGGCAGTTCGTAAGTACGGCAAGCACACCTTCTCACACAATACGAAGTTCTGCTGCGTCAAGCAGCCGCCTGGCGGTCAGAAGGATGCCTACTACGCCCTCCATCACATGCGGGCGATCGTAAGGGACCATCATCACCTTCTGCTACCAGATAGTCTCAAAGATTGGGCCGCGAGGTTGTCGGCAACCTAGGATGCGGACCTCAGACAAGAATTCTTTCACATCCAGTCAGAGTTTGCGGACATCATCCATCAAGATGTCCTTCATACCTCGGGGAAGTTCTTCCACAGATATCAACCGTCCAACAGTGAGATAGATGGAACGCTACAAATGCAGGGTGACAACGACCGCGATTTCATGACCATCACGACAGACGGCGGCTTCATCCACGCTCCTGTCCGATGAGTCTAGTCGAAAGTAGTGATGTGTAGTTTTGAAACATTGATTGACTCATGTTGTAATTAAACTTTAATGAATTTGTATGTCTCTTTGGTTTGGACAGTCGTTCAACTTAGATGTAATCGATGCTATTTATTAGTAGGACCATGAATCGTGCTATTAATGTCTTGCTTTTCTCTTCCGATCCTTTTGTTGCATACTTACATATTGCTTATGTATTGTCTGTTGTTTGGCTTGTGCATAGAAATGCCGTCGTATGTCGTGTACAAGGGTAAGGTTCCCGGAGTCTACGACGACTGGGACGAGTGCCGGAGATAGGTTCATTGTTTTAGCGGTAACAGTTACAAAGGGTACACCACTAGGGCGGAGGCCGAATCTAGATACCCCCGCTATCTAGCGGGAGAGAGGAGGGAGCGTTGGACGAACCGGATGAAGACCAGTTTGATCGCGATGATGCTCATCGTGATGACCGCAGCTCTCTTCTATGTGATGGTAGTTTAGATGATCGATATCGACTTGTAATGTGAAGACAAACTCAATACTCACGGTCCTGAGACTTGTATTGTTTTATCTTTGTTCGGTCTTTTGAATTCGGAGACTAATATGATGAATTGTATTCGGAGACTAATCTTCTATTGTATTCGATGAATCTGATGTTGCTGTGTGCTGCTGTCTATATTCTGTCCAATAATATATTTTGTAACCTGTGCAAAAATTAGAAAAGTAAAAAAAACAAATATTCATACTAATGGCGCATCACCTCCAGGTGCGCCATTAGTATGCCAAAGGATACTAATGGCGCATCACCACAGAGTGCGCCATTAGTATGACAAAGCACATGGTTTCGTATGGCCCCCCGGGAGGCACACTAATGGCGCATGGTGTTACATACTAATGGCGCACAGCTTGGTGCACCATTAGTATACCAGATACTAATGGCGCACCAGTGGTGTGCCATTAGTAAAAAATACTAGTGGCGTGGTACTAATGGCGCACTGGTAGTGCGCCATTAGTAGGCAAAACCGATGCGCCATTAGTAGGCCTTTTCCTAGTAGTGGCATGCCAATGGACCGAATCAAGACCTTCCCATAAAGACAAATGTGGTCGCACTGGGAAAAACTTGATTCAGTGGCATCATGACTTGATGAACGTTATATTCAAGTTGGATTAACATTAGCTTTAAATTGAAAATAAATAACTCAAGTCATCATATGCCATGATCATGCAACTATTCGACATGCAAAACATACCACTCAAAGTGAACGGATCAACATCATCAAAATATTCAACTTGCACTACTCATCATTACACTACAAAAGAAAGACACATCCACGACATTTTGCGCTGAACGAATTTTTTTCCTGTCATACTTATGACACTTCTATGGCGATAATTGTGACAAAACCCGGTATCATCATAGATGTGGTGGGCTCCTACTTCTGTGACAAAAAATCATTACAAAAAATGGGCTTTTTGTCCTGGGCGGGCCGGAGACGCAGCTGCATGACATTCTTTGGGCCGTCCATGACGGAAAAAATCGTGGTAGAAGCGAGGGCGAGGAAAATTTCAGCGAGTTCCCGGTTACGATGGGTGGTCGGGGGCCGAGCGATGCGCGTTTCTCTCATACACGTACGCGTGTGTGCGAGGCATTGGGCTCTAAGTGAACCCGAGCGAGGCGTTGGGCTCTAACTGAACCCGAGCGATTGCACTGCAGGCTACGCGTTACTGAACCCGAGCGACGATCGATGGCTGTTAACTGAACCAGATCGAGCGATTCCTTTGCTACTGCTACTAACTGAAGCTGATCGATGCTACCTCTGTATGAACAGTGAGCTTTGCGGGGGGGGGGTTGGATGAACAATGAGCCGTGGGGGTGGATCAACAGGACCCCGTGGCGTTGCCTCTGGACGAACAGGACGCCTATCGATCAGGCCGGTTGGGGCTGGATGAACAGGACCCTGTGGAGGGCTGGATGAATAGGACGACCCCGTGGAGGGCTGGATGAACAGTAGAAGGCGGAGAGTTGGATGAACAGTAGCCCGTGGAGGGGTGATGTCTACTACACAACCTTCTTCTTGTAGATGTTGTTGGGCCTGCAAGTGCACAGGTTTGTAGGACAGTAGCAAATTTCCCTCAAGTGGATGACCTAAGGTTTATCAATCCATGGGAGGCGTAGGATGAAGACGGTCTCTCTCAAACAACCCAGCAACCAAATAACAAAGAGTCTCTTGTGTCCCCAACACACCCAATACAATGGTAAATTGTATAGGTGCACTAGTTCGGCGAAGAGATGGTGATACAAGTGCAATACGGATAGTAGATATTGGTTTTTGTAATCTGAAAATATAAAAACAGCAAGATAACTAATGATAAAAGCAAGCGTAAACAGTATTTCAATGATAGGAAACAAGGCATAAGGTTCATACTTTCACTAGTGCAAGTTCTCTCAACAATAATAACATAAATAGATCATATAACAATCCCTCAACATGCAACAAAGAGTCACTCCAAAGCCACTAATAGCGGAGAACAAATGAAGAGATTATGGTAGGGTACGAAACCACCTCAAAGTTATTCTTTCGGATCAATCTATTCAAGAGTTCGTACTAGAATAACACCTTAAGACACAAATTAACCAAAACCCTAATGTCACCTAGATACTCCATTGTCACCTCAAGTATCCATGGGCATGATTATATGATATGCATCACACAATCAGATTCATCCAACCAACACAAAGTACTTCAAAGAGTGCCCCAAAGTTTTTATCAGAGAGTCAAGACAAAAACTTTGGCCAACCCCTATGCATAGGTTCATGGGCGGAACCCGCAAGTTGATCACCAAAACATACATCAAGTGGCACGTGATATCCCATTGTCACCACAGATAAACACGGCAAGACATACATCAAGTGTTCTCAAATCCTTAAAGACTCAATTCGACAAGATAACTTCAAGAGGAAAACTCAATTCATCACAAGAGAGTAGAGGGGGAGAAACATCATAAGATCCAACTATAATAGCAAAGCTCGCGATACATCAAGATCGTGCCATAGAGAGAACACGAGAGAGAGATCAAACACATAGCTACTGGTACATACCCTCAGCCCCGAGGGTGAAATACTCCCTCCTTGTCATGTAGAGCGTCGGGATGATGAAGATGGCCACTGGTGATGGGTTCCCCCTCCGGCAGGGTGCCGGAACGGGCTCCCGAGAGGTTTTTGGTGGCTACAGAGGCTTGCGGCGGCGGAACTCCCGATCTATATTCTTTCTCGATGTTTTTAGGGTATATGGGAATATATAGGCGAAAGAAGTCGGTCGGGGGAGCCTCGAGGGGCCCACGAGAGGGTAGGGCGCGCCCAGGGGGTGGGTGCGCCCCCCTGTCTCGTGGCTTCCTCGACGCTTCCTTTACTTCAACTCCAAGTCTCCTGGATCACAAACTTTCCAAAAATCACGCTGCCGAAAGTTTCATTCCATTTGGACTCCGTTTGATATTCCTTTTCTTCGAAATACTGAAACAGGCAATAAAACATCAATATGGGCTGGGCCTCCGGTTAGTAGGTTAGTCCCAAAAGTAATATAAAAGTGTATAATAAAGCCCGTAATCATTCAAAACAGATAATAAAATAGCATGAATGCTTCATAAATTATAGATACGTTGGAGACGTATCAGCATCCCCAAGCTTAATTCCTACTCGTCCTCGAGTAGGTAAATGATAAAAGAAAGAATTTATGAAGTGTGAATGCTAGAAGATGCACTAGTTTGATCAATTACAATTTCAATCACCTTTTCTAGCATGATTATATGTCATAACAGTAGTTCATCTCATAAAATTCTCACGAACAAGCAACAAGCAATTCACATGTTAAAGCATAGACTATAAACTTTCTTGAAAACTAGCAAACTATGTTCTCAGTCATCAAACAATTGCAATTCATCTTATTTTCAGGAATAGCAAACTCCACATACTCAACTATCGTATAGTCTTCCACAATTACTAACACTCACACAATACTAATGGTTATGGAGTTTCAATCGGACACTAAGAAAGATAGGGGCTTATAGTGTTGCATCCCAACGTATTCACCTTTGGGTGATGTCAACAATAATAGTTCATGCTAACTTACATCCAATTGGATATATATATATATCAGGATCTTTCCAACACGAGGTGCTTGCCAAAGGATAAAATGAAAAAGGGAAAGGTGAAGATCACCTTGACTCAAGCAAAAAGTAAAAGACATAAAGTAAAAGATAGGCCCTTCGCAGAGGGAAGCAGAGGTTATCATGCGCTTTTAGGGTTGGATGCACAAAATCTTAATGCGAATGAACATCACTTTATATTGCCACTTGTATATGGACCTTTATTATGCAGTCCGTCGCTTTTATTGCTTCCATAACAAGATCGTATAAAGCTATTTTCTTCACACCAAAATATCATACATATTTAAAGAGCAATTTTTATTGCTTGCACCGATGACAACTTACTTGAAGGATCTTACTCAATCCATAGGTAGGTATGGTGGACTCTCATGGAAAAACTGGGTTTAAGGATATTTAGAAGCACAAGTAGTATCTCTACTTGGTGCAAGGAATTTTGGCTAGCATGAGGGGGAAAGGCAAGCTCAACATGTTTGAATGATCCATGACAATATACTTTAACTGAGATGTCGGAAAACATAAACCATTACATTGTCTTCCTTGTCCACCATCAACTCTTTAGCATGTCATACTTAATGAGTACTCCCAATTATAAAAGATGTCTAGGATAGTGTATTTATATGTGGAATCTCTCTTCCTTCAATATTCTTTCATGAATTGTTCAAATGACCAATACAATGCTTGCTAACCTTCAATAAATTTACAACCTCTACTTCTTAGATGTGAAGTCATTACTCCCCATGAGATAAGCAAATGAGACATATATAATTTCAGATTTATGACATTCAACTCATTCAACCATTTACTCATAGGATATAAGTGAAGTACACGAGTAAATGACAAACTACTCTAAAAAGATATAAGTGAAGATCAATGAGTAGCTAAATTATGTAACTATGTGAAGACTCTCTCTCATTTAAGAATTTCAGATCTTGGTATTGTATTCGAACAGCAAGCAAAACAAAATAAAATGACATTACAAGGATAGCACAACTCATGTGAAGAAGCAAAAACTTAGGTTCAACCGATACTAACCAATAGTTGTTAAAGAAGAAAGGTGGGATGCCTACGGGGCATACCCAAGCTTGTCTGCTTGAGACTTCCTGAAATATTATCTTGGGGTGCCTTGGACATCCCCAAGCTTGAACTTTTGTGTCTCATTAATTCCTCTCATATCATGGTTTCTCTATGTCGGTGTACTAGAGTAGGGGTTCCCTAGTATCCCGAACTTGTGCACGGGCAGTTGCAGCACCCCGCGGCAAGGCTTGCCGGGCGACCGCCAAGGTCCTCCGTGGTTCCCTTGGAGCCACTCAAGAACAAAGTATTCAAGCCAAGGAGACAAGGCCCCGATGAGAGGAGCTTGCCGGGAAGGCCAACCAAGGCATTTCGAGGAACTTACCGCGACGCGCCACGCGTCCCGGCAAGACCCGGTGAGCGACAAGCTTCCGGACGCGACAAGACAACGGCCGCGGCAAGGCGTTTGCCGCGGCAGGTTATCACTCTGCACCCACGCTCCAGCGCATCCACCAACGTGTCGCCCTGGGGCCTTCCCAGGCGCGCGTGGCAGGAGGCTGAGCAGCCAGCGGTGCGAGGTGGCAAGCGACGCTGACAAGATTACCATCGTGGCGAACAGTGGCGTCCCTGACAGTCCTTTTCTGCACTGTTTGGGCGACATATACGGGCATTTAATGCCTTTGTCCCCTGCCGTCAGGGTTAGGTAGGATGCACTGTGCAGGTAGCTGTACCAACCACAACTCCTTTTCCATTTTTACCCTCGTCTGCGTTGCCACCTGTCGGTGACCCCTTTGAGCGTATAAAAGGAGGCCCATGCGCAACGTAGAGGGGGTTCGGACGCAAAAAATCACACACGCTCGGTCTCGTTAGCAGCTAGAGTGTACTGTAGCACTCAGCGCCCTTGAGCAAGAACACAATACAATCAGACAAGCAGCAGTAGGAGTATTATCTCTCCGGGGAGCTCCGAAGCTGGGTAAACTGCTCGTGTGCTTCGCCTCGATCTGCTCTTCGTGCGATCTCCGCCCCCCGCCGAACCGAAAGGGGCTCGGTCCGCCGGTCCCATAGGTGTTCGTGGATCAGTTTCCCCGACATCTTTGGCGCGCCAGGTAGTGGGCGTCGAGGGTGTGTGAACCTGATCCGGCGTTCACACGAGCCAGATCTTCTTCTTCATCGACATGCCACCGAAGAAGAAGACTTTGGCGGCAGCTGCTCCGTCCACGTCGATCCCACCACCACCGGAGCAAGCGGGTGGTGGGGTAGACGCCGGCGGAAGAACGGACGTCGACGAGGAAGCTCACGATGCTGCCAGGTCCAAGGACAAGGATGCACAGACCTCGGCGTCCGTACATGTACCATGCCCATCTCAGGTGGCGCAGGACCGACAGCGTCATGGTACTCGCAGTACCATACGTTTGTTGGGACAAGATCAAGCTGGTGGATCTCGGGGTGCTCAAGACCACCATGCACGCCAACATGCTGGCACGAGCGAGGCACGGTCGCCTGGACAGGATACTGCTCCTTCTAACATAGTTAGGAGTCCGAGCATATCCCGCTCCTCGCACCGTACTCCACTGCCACCCACTACTCCAGCAGAAGCTTTGGAGCGAGCTCAACTGCTCCTGGATTACCCTCCAGCGGAAGACAAGATCGACCAATGGAGAGCCACCATTCAGAGTCTCATCGGCTTTGCCAACAGCGACACTCCGCGGCAGCCAAGTGCATCGCGGCCGCGGTAGGACTGCCAGGCACGAGCCGGTGGCGACGAAACCGGTGGGGGTGCAACCACCATGCACTCTCCACCCCGAAGGCCAAGATCGCCGACTCGTCGGATCCACCTCGACAGCGACTCCACCGCATCGTCAGATCCACGAGCTCGTTGCGATCAGCGCCAAGTTCTTCACGAACGACAACAAGAAGACGCTCGTACTCGCATCGAGCATCAAAGAGAAGCGCGACGTCAATCCGACAAGCGCGCTGGGCCCTCTGTTGACATGCATGCGCCAGGGGAACCAGGCGACTTGCCGTACGCGGTAGGTTGCCCTGCGTTCACTCGTGAGCTGCGGCAAGTCCAGTGGCCCAGCACGAAGAATTTCAAGCCAGATGTACCAGAGAAGTACGAAGGCAAGTCGCATCCGTCGGAGTTCCTCAGCATCTACACCATCGCGGTGCAAGCTGCTGGGGGGCGGGACGACAAGATCCTTGCCAACTACTTCCCGCTGGTGCTCAAGCCCAATGTCAGATCCTGGCTCATGCACTTGCCGGACAACTCCATATCCTCCTGGGCTGACCTGTGCCATCAGTTTGTCGGCGCCTTTACAGGCGGCCACAAGCCTCATGGCCAAGAGAGCGACCATCATCTGCTCGCCCAAAAGGAAGGAGAGCCCCTGCGCAAGTACATTCAGAGATTCAGCCGTGTACAGCACAACATCCCAGATGTCCACCCTGCTGCGGTAATCAGCGCGTTCCATTAGAACGTGCCAAACCGCAGGATGCGAGAGGAGATGGCGATGTGCAAAATCAGAGATGTCAGTGAGCTATATGCCCTGGCCAATAAGTGTGCATGTGCTGAGGAAGGGAGGAAACTCCCGGGAGAGAATACAGGAGCAGGAGGATCCGATAGTGAGGAGACTGCCCCGGCAAAGAAAAACCGGCGGTGGAACAACAGGAAGAAGAAAGGCAAAGAGGTGCTAGTCCTTGAGTAGTCCGGCAAGGAAGCCAAAGCTGGTAGCTCCGGCAAGGAGGTTGCCGCAGCTGTGGCGGTCGCCGACAAGCAGGACGGCACCAACAAGCAATACTGCAAGATCCACCGCACCAAGGGCCATGATCTCCAGAGCTGCAAGAAGGTCGAGCAACTTGTTGAATAGCAAAAGGCTGAATACGAGCGACGCGACAAGGAGAAGGCCCAGGAAGGTGCTGGAGGATCCAGCAAGAAACGTCCCGGCCGAGGAGGACGCCGCGGCAAGGCCAAGCAGCGGCAAGGAGATAGACCTTCCCCGCGGCCGCGACAAGGATGAAGATGACGACGACGATGAAGATATGGATGATGACGAGACCGATGAGCAGGAGTTCCAGAAAGCCACAGAGGTCCTATGCGTAGACGGTGGTGCTTCTCTGCATACTTCACACCGCCAGCTCAAGCAATGGGTGCGGAAAGTCAATGCAGCAGAACCACCCGTCGAGTCACGCAAGCCTCTGAAATGGTCCAGCACGCCTATCATCTTTGACATTGAGGACCACCCAGATCGCATAACTGCGGTCGGATGCTTGCCGATGTTGGTTTCACCAACTATCTGCAACCTCAAGGTCACTAAGATGCTAGTTGACGGTGGGGCCGACTTGAACCTGATCTCCTCCTAGGTACTCCAGAAGCTTCAAATCCCTGATGGCGAGCTCGAAGAGACCGGCACATTTCAAGGAATCAATCCGGGAAGGAGCAAGCCGAAGGGAAAGATCACGTTGCCGGTAACATTTGGCAGCGAGTTGAACTTCAGAACTGAGAGGGTCACTTTTGACGTTGCTGATTTTCCATTACCTTACAATGGGATACTCGGCCGTCCAGCACTTGCCAAGTTCATGGCAGCCTCTCACTATGCATACAACATGCTAAAGATGCCAGGCCCGATAAGTGTCATCTCTGTCCCTGGCGACAAGAAGGATGCCCTTATCTACGCCGACAAGATCTATCGGGAAGCAGCAGCCGCAACAGATCGCAGGTCACTTGCCGTTGAAGCTCCCGGGGGGAAGAAGAAGACCAGGTCCGGCAAGAGCTCTGATGCCCACTCCGGCAAGCGCACCTCTTCGGAGTGCTGCACTACCGTCGAGGACACACCATCGAGCTCCACCGGCAAGTGTAAGAAGACAATGGCAGCTCCACTAGAGACCAAGAAAGTGTCCGCCAAGGAGGATGGTACTGGTGGTACCTTCACCATCAGTGCCACTCTCGACCCTAAATAGGAAAGCGTGCTCGTTGCTTTCCTGCGGGCGAACGTCGACGTGTTTGCATGGCAACCGTCTGACATCCCCGGTGTTCCCAGGAAAGTAATCGAGCACCATCTTGACGTCTGCCCTCATGCGTGGCCCGTCAAGCAGAAAGTCAGGAAACAGGCATTGGAGCGCCAAGAATTCATTGCAGAAGAGATCAAGAAACTGGAAGCAGCAGGACTTGTCAGAGGAGTGCTCCATCCTACGTGGTTGGCCAATCCTGTAGTCATGCGCAAGGCAAACGGGAAATGGAGGCTTTGTATCGACTTTACCGTTGTTAATAAAGCTTGTCCCAAAGACCCATTTCCCTTGCCGCGCATCGACCAGATTGTTGACTCCACGGCCGGATGTGATTTGCGTTCATTTCTTGATGCATACTCAGGATACCATCAGATCTTCATGGCAGAAGAGGATGAGGAGAAGACCGCATTCATCACCCCGTGTGGCACATACTGTTTCATACGGATGCCTTTCGGTTTAAAGAATGCTGGTTCAACATTTGCAAGGGTAGTCCATGACGCTTTTGAACCGCAAATGCACAGAAATGTGGAAGCCTACATGGATGACATAGTGGTCAAGAGCAAGGACAAGGCGACTCTGATTCAAGATTTAGGCGAAACCTTTGCAAATCTGCACAAGATCAACCTCAAGCTTAACCCCGAGAAGTGTGTGTTTGGAGTCCCCTCCGGCAAGCTTCTCGGGTTCTTCGTGTCTCAGCGGGGAATTGAAGCCAATCTCGACAAGATCAAGGCCACTCAGCAGATTGAAGCACCGAAGCGCGTCAAGGATGTACGAAGACTTGCCGGTTGGTTAGCTGCTCTCAGCAGGTTTATCTCTAGGTCTGCTGAGCGCGCCCTGCCATTTTTCAAAATACTAAAAAAGGCGGGTCCAATGAAATGGACTCCGGAAGCGGAGGCTGCGCTGCAGGACTTGAAGAGATACCTGTCCTCCACTCCAACACTTGTCGCACCTAAGCCACAAGAGAAGTTGCTGCTGTATATAGCGGCAACCAATCAAGTGGTTAGTGCTGCGTTAGTAGCGGAGAGGGAGGCGGATGATGAGCCAGCAACCCCGGCAGATGCATCCAGTGACAAGCAGAGGACTTCACCGGCAAGCTCTGGTCCCGACAAGGATGGATCTGCGCGGGAGCATGAGAAGATGCAGAAGAGAATGGTGCAGCGCCCAGTTTACTTTGTCAGTTCCCTTCTGCAGGGGGCTAGGTCAAGGTACTCTGGTGTGCAGAAATTGCTTTTCGGCCTCCTCATGGCCTCGAGAAAGCTGCGCCATTACTTCCAAGCACATGAGATCACAGTCGTCACTCGTTTTCCGCTGAAGAGGATACTACAAAATCTAGAAGCAACAGGCAGGATTGTCGAGTGGGCGCTGGAACTGTCAAGCTTTGGCCTCAAGTTTGAAAGCACTTCAACTATCCAAAGCAGAGCATTAGCAGAGTTCATAGCAGAATGGACGCCAACACCAGATGAAGAAATTCCAGAAACGAGCATCCCCGCCAAGGAAGCAAGCAAAGAGTGGCTGATGTACTTTGACGGTGCCTTCTTGCTGCAAGGCGCCGGTGTGGGCGTGCTACTAGTTGCACCCACCGGAGAGCGCCTCAAGTACGTAGTCCAGATGCACTTTCCCAAGGAGCAAGCCACAAATAATACCGCAGAGTATGAAGGGTTGCTTGCCGGTCTCAGGATCGCGGCAGACCTTGGGATCAAGAAGCTCATTGTCAGGGGTGACTCACAGCTTGTCGTCCGCCAAGTGAACAAGAATTATCAGAGTCCGTTAATGGAAGATTACGTTGATGAAGTGAGAAAGCTAGAAGAGCACTTTGACGGCCTACAGATGGAGCATGTTCCGAGAGCTCAGGACGACATTGCTGATGGCCTGTCAAAGTGCGCCGCACTTAAGTTACCTGTGGAACCAGGGATCTTTGTGCTCAAGCTGACTCAACCATCCGTAACACCATCAACTGGGCAAAGCAAGAAGAGGAAGTTGATTTCTGGTGACTATTTTCCGGCAGAGCTTCCCGAAGCCGCCACCAAGAAGGTCCTCAAGATCAACACCAAAGATGCTGTGGAGCAGTCTGCTCCGGCAAGCCATGGGGTTTGTTCCATTGAAGAAGACGCTCCCGGCAAGCTTTGTTCCGGCAAGCTTGCCGGGGAACATCAAGCTCTGGCTGAGCCGCAAGTTCTTGCCGTAGAAGCGGATGTTCCCGCAGCAGCAGATGTGCCTTTAGTCCTTGTTGTCGAGCCGCAAGCTCCAACATGGGCACAGCAGATTGTCCATTTCCTTCAGACAGGAGAACTTCCCGAAGAGCAAGAAGAAGCGGAAAGAGTAGCCCGGCAGTCAAGTATATACCAGTTTGTTGACAACACACTGTACAGACGAAGACTCAACGGCGTGAAATTGAAGTGTATTCACCGGGAAGACGGACAAAAGCTGTTGGCAGAGATACATGGAGGCATATGTGGTCACCACTTTGGCGCAAGAGCACTTGCCGGCAAAGCGTTCCGGCAAGGTTTCTTTTGGCCGACAGCCCTCCAGGATGCAACTGCACAAGTAACCAAGTGTGAAGCGTGCCAGTTCCATTCTAAGCAGATACACCAGCCAGCTCAAGCTCTCCAGACGATCCCTTTATCCTGGCCATTTTTGGTCTGGGGGCTCGACATCCTCGGCCCTTTTCCCCGAGCTGTCGGGGGCTTTGAGTACTTGTACGTTGCAATCGACAAGTTCACAAAGTGGCCGGAAGCGGAACCAGTGAGGAAGGTGACAGCACAGTCAGCAGTCAAGTTCTTCAGGTCGATTGTTTGCCGTTTCGGGATCCCTAACAGGATCATCACCGACAATGGCACGCAATTCACGAGCCGCACCTTCATGCAGTACGTCCAAGATCTTGGCGCCAAGGTCTGATTCGCTTCTGTTGCTCATCCAAGAAGCAACGGTCAAGCGGAGAGGACAAATGCTGAAGTGCTGCGCGGGCTCAAGATCAGAACTTTCGACAGGCTGCACAAGTGCGGAAGGAACTGGATCGAGGAGCTGCTGGTGGTTCTTTGGTCGATCAGGATGACGCCAAATCGAGCTACTGGCCAGACACCTTTCGCTCTAGTCTATGGAGCAGAGGCAGTTCTCCCCACGGAACTCATATACGGGTCACCTTGAGTGCTCGCTTATGATGAGCTTGAGCAAGAGCAGCTGCGACAAGATGACGCACTGCTCCTTGAGGAGGATCGTCTTCAGGCTGCTGTACGAGCTGCTCGATACCAGCAAGCTTTGCGCCGCTACCATAGCCACAAAGTTAATGCCAGAAGTTTCGAGGAAGGCGACCTTGTTCTTCGGCGCGTTCAGTCTGCCAAGAATTCCAACAAGTTGACGCCGAAGTGGGAAGGCCCTTATCGGGTGAAACGAGTCACTAGGCCTGGCGCTGTCCGCCTTGAGACCGAAGATGGTATTCCGGTGAACAACTCCTGGAACATCGAGCATCTTCGTAAGTTTTACCCGTAGGGCGCAGTTGCCAGAACCTGTTCCGGCAACCACCTTTTGTACAAGTCTTGCCGATGTTGCATGTAATCCTTTGTACAAAGCCGGGCGCAGACCCCGTGCATAAGTAAAGCTCATGTGCTCAGCACATCTTGTCAATATCATGCTACTTACTTTGTTTTTGCATGTGTTATCTGACACTTTGTGCAGCACCTACCCCCGGTAAGCAATAACGAGCCATAAGGCTCCATATCTTTATTTTCTCTTCTTTCTTTTTCTCAAAAAGGAAAACAAGGTTCCCCCGCACACAAGTTTGCCGGGGAATGGAGAAGATAATGGTGTGGGCCAGGCCAGGCATCGTTCAAGGAAGTTTCGCCTTACCGGAAGCAAACGACAGAAAAGCTAAGTTGCCAAAGTTTGAGCGATCAGTTTTAAATTTTTAAGTTATCTTCCTTGAACGACCGTGCTTTGTATGGAAAACCTGTGCGCGGAGGAACCAACTCGTAGCTAGTTGCGCCCTTACTTTGTTTCGAGTCTGCTCAACAATTTAAGTGAGCTGCGACTAGTTGCGACAAGGTTTCTTGTCGGTAGCGGCACCGTCAGCAGGCTGCTGATGTCCCGCACTCAGCGCTTGCGGCTAAGGTGCCTGCACCGGCAAGTTCCCTAAAAGCGTAGGGCAAAAACATACAAAGGAAGGAATCAAGTAAAGGAAATAACATAGCAAATCTCTACCCAAAATAGAGTTATATTACAAGATAGCTTGTCGCAGCTCTAACAGATTGTTCTCATGACATGACTAGCAGCGACAAGGAGAAAGAGAAAACGGGCGGCTTAATCTATGCGATTGCCCTCAACCCTCTTGATTCCGCTCACCTTGTCCACAATGGGTGCGACAAGGGCCTTGAGCGCTTCCAGATCAGCATCCGGCGGCAAGGACTTGAGGACGTTGGTGAAGTTGAGGCCTGGGTTGCGGAAGGCCACCTTCATCAGCACCTTCTGGAGAGCTCCTGCGCAGATCTTGCGCGACTCGTCGGCCAGCTGCTTTGGGATCTTCTCCCGGAGTCGCTGGAGAGCCGTCGCCACGCCTTTGAAGAACAAGCTGAGCTTGGCGCTGGGTTGGAGGTGCTCGTCGGAGGAGTACCCGAGATCCTCCATCCCCAGCTGCGCCAGCTCCCCGTCGATGGCGGCGGCAAGATCCACAAGACCCTCAGTCCAGTGCTCCACAGTCTCCCTGAAGGCGTCGTGGGCGGCAGTAGCATTCGCCAACAGCACCTCGTCGGCCTTGATCTTTTCCGACAAGGCCCCCTCCCGCTCCCTGGCGCCGTCCAACGTCTGAGTCAAAGTGGCCAGCTTCAACTCGAGATCTGCATTGGAATCCTTGGCGGCGCTGAGCTCCTTGCTCCTCTCTGCGAGAAGGCCCTGCAGCTCACCATGAGAGGCAGCGTCCTTCTCGCGCTCACGCTTGAGAGCGGCAAGCTCCTCGCCGCTCGCCCGGAGATCAGCCTCTAGCTGCGCTACCTTCGTCTCTAGCTCCTTCTTGGCGGCCTCAGCAGCTACGGTAGCATATTTTGCTTCCTTGAGAGCCCCGTCAATTGCTTGCTCGCACGCGGCAAGCTCCTCCTCATGGCTGTCAAGGTTGACCTTGCGCTGCGCCAACTCTCCTTCCTGCGCAAATAGATTTTCGGCGACAAGCCGTTTCTTCTCTTCAACTTCAGCCTTCTCGAGGAGGAAGGCTTTCCGCTCCTCGACAAGTTGCTCCCGCTCCTCCGCCAGGGACCGGAGAGCTTCCTGCCTGAGACCCCAGAGCTCCTCCGCGTGCTTCTCGATATCCACTCCCGCTTTCGCGACAAGTGCCTCTCGGGATGCCAGCTTGGCTTGTCGGGCGCGGTAGAGCGACAGCAGCTTCCGCAGCAGCCGCTCCTCCTCAGGCTCGTCGCTGCTGCTACTTGGCGCGTCGTCCAGTGCTAGCCCAGCGGAGGCGAGCACCTCTTCGTCAAAAGTTTCTCCTTCAACCGGCTCCCTGGAGCTCGACGCCCAGGGGAGCTTGATGAAGACGTCATCGCCGGCCTTCAAATAGGTGTCGGGCTGGGGCTCTTTGGAGCCTGGCGCTGCAGCATCAGCGGAGGGATCGGCGGTCGGCGTAGCGCCTGGCGCTCCTGCAGCCTCGGGGCCGTCAGTGCGATCGCCGGATCCCTCGCCCGCTTCTGCGGCGACAGCCTTGGCGGCCTCTTCGCCGGCGGGGTCATCAGCATCGGCCTCTTCCTCAGTGGCCGCGGCGTCGTCATTGTTGCCGCGCGCGTTCTCCTTGCCGGCGGCCTCGGTTTCCATCGGCTCCATGGCAGGTGGATCTGACGACCGAAGAGGGGAGAAAGGTCAAGCGAATATTCAAAAAGAAAATCAGAAGAAGAAGAATCCAAGGGAAGTTTTTCAAGCAAGAGGATTACCTGTATCTGCAGTTGTGGTCTCAACCACCGGAGGATCGCTGGTGCTGCCCCTTGTCGGAGAACTGTCCCTTACCGGAGAATTCTCCCTTGCGGGAGAACGCTCCCTTGCCGGGGAATCCTCCCTTGGCGGTGTAGTCGAGGCAGATGGCACTTCGGGAGCGGCTTCCGGGCTCTCCTGGTGAGGCTGCTCTGCTCCTGCACGAACCAACACTCAGATATCAGCAAAGGAAGAGCACCCACGCGCGCCTGAAAGCAGGAAGTAAACTATGTACTTACGTGGAGGGCTGCGCTGGGGGCTGCTTTGAGGAATGGTTGCCAGGTCCGACAAAGTGGTCTCGGACATGTCCTCTGCCGTCGTGGTGGGGTCGTCCTCGATGACAATCACCGGGGCCTTGGCTCTCTTTGCCGCTCTCTGGGCCAGAGTCCTGAAAAGGAATGAGTTCAGAGTAAAGCAAATCAGATACAAGACGAAACAACAAAAAATGAAGAACTACAAGTACAGCAAGGAATCTTACTCTTCTTTTTCCTCGTCGGAGTTGAGCACGGGGAGATCGAAGTCCGGCTCGCCTCCGGTACGACGAGGCGGAGGAGTAGGCTCCCTTGTCCGCTTGGCAGGAGCAGTAGCGGTGGACCAGGAAGACCCCGCTCCGGTTGCCGCAGCGGCGTGAGGCGCTCCTGCGGCAACAGTGCTTGCCGCGGTAGAGCGTGTCGCGTGGCTCGACGGCTGTTGACCCGTCTGCCGCCCTGCTACGTCCGAGGCCTTGCGGATACGCCTTCTTGGCGGGGCCGGGGGCTCCGCCTGCGGCAAGCTGTCCGAAGGTTCGGGTCCGACAGGCTCTCCCTCGCCGGGCTCGCTCGGTTCAGCTTCAGGCCCGGCAAGCTCTTCCTCACCGACGAACTCCTCTCGCTCGGCAAGGCTGTCACATCCCTAGCTTCTGGTTTGCTCTGAGCTAGCTAGTCATGTGTTGCATCATGTTTAAATTTCAGTTAAACCTGAAATGGGGATTGTTTAAACCCTAGAACCAAATGAATTCAGATAGGCTCAAATAAAATCATTTTCAATAAACCCAAAATGCCTTTGAAAATGTTCATGATTTCTGATAAAGGTGAAAACCTCTGCCAAAAATGATGAACATATTTATAAGGCATTTCTGGATTTTTGAATTAACTCATATTGTATTTGAATTGGGGCATTTAAATCTTACAAATATTTTAAATGCTCTAATAATTCTGAAACTAGTTGAGGGCTGTTGGAAATAATTTCAACAGTGCCACAAATATTTTCAGGATTTTTAATTATGCTCTGACATTTTTAATAAGGCCAAAACAATTGCAGAAAATAGAAAATGGAATTAAAAGAGCGAGAGAGGGAATCTTACCTGGCGCTCACCTCGCAGCCCAGATGCCCACCACTGTGCGGCCCAGCCCACCAGGCGCCCCCCCCTGTTGCCTTCCTCCTCGTGCCAGTAGGCAAAGGAGGGACACCGCGACGCCGCCGAGCTCGCCACGCCACCAGGCTGCCTGCCTGCGTCGCCTGGCCACCGCGACGCCTCGCGTCATCTCCTCGGCGCCGCCCCGACCCCCTGGACCCCCTCGCTCTCTCCCTCTCCCTCGTTCCCCTCCTCTGTCTCGCTCTCACACGCACGGCCGAACGCCGCCGCCGCCGTTCGCCATAGCCGTAGCCGCAGCCATCCCCGAGCCTCTCCGACACGCCCACGAGCTCCGCCTCGTCCCTCTCTTCCTCCTCACCAAGCCGCCCGACGCCGGAAGCCCCTAGACGTCGCAAGCACCGCCGTTCCCCTCGTCGGCCACCGGAGATCGCCGCCGTCAATTCTCCAAGCAGAAGCTTCCCCGAGCCCATTGAGCTGCTCTGCGAGTCCGCCGTGAGCCCCTCTTCCTTTCCCCTCACCTCTCTCTCTCGCGCGTGCCCCGTAGCCGCTGCCCCGCGAGCGCCCGAAGCCGCCGTCCGCCATGGCCGGCGAGCTCAGTGCCCCCGAGCACCTCCGCCTCGCGTAGTAGCTCCGACGTGCTCCTGCTTCCCTTTAGGTGCTGCCTAGCACCCCCGTTCGCTCGTCAGCCAAGCGCAGCGCCTCACCCGTGCTAAGCCGAACTCCGGCGGCCGCAACCGAGCTCGCCGCCATTGACTCCAGCCACCCCAGGCCCGGAGACCCCCACCATCCGACGCGCCATCGCGCCAGCTCTCCGCAGGGCCAAAGGGCGCACCGAATGGTGCTCCGTAGGCGAAACCCGAGCCCCTCCAGTGTGCCTCCGCCACATTTTGGTCGCCGCCGGCCGAACTCCGGTGGCCGATGACGTGGCACGTCATTAGCCACTAAGGACCCCACTAGTTAACCTCCAGTGAAACTGACAGTCGGGCCCCACATCCTAACTAACTGGCTAACTAAACTAGATTAAGTTTAATCTAATTACCCTGGACCCACACGTCAACATTGACTGTGCTGACGTATCCGTTGACTGGGCCCACCTGCCAGCGACCTAAACGAGCCCTATGTCACTAACTAATGGGACCCCCTGGTCAGGTTTGACCCGGGGCAGGCCTGTTGACTTGCTGATGCAAGCATGATGCAGTGCTGACGCCATAACTAATTTTCTGGATTTAAAATAAATCCAGGAAATTCCAGAAATATCCAAAACTTATAAAATTCATAGAAATTCAACCGTAACTCCGAATGAAATAAATTATATATGAAAAATTATTAGAAAAATCCAATCTATCCATCTGTATCATTTTCATGCGTGTTAGAGCAACCTAACCTTGCTGTTTAGATGAAACAAGTTAATGCACCTTTATGACTTCATAAAATGGGTTTGCATTTGAATCTTTGGTTCAAATGGACTCATTCCAATCTGTTCTAGCTTGCATTAGCCCAAAACACATTCATTTTGCCATGTCATGATCATGCATCATATTGTGCATTGCATTGATTGTGTTTCTTCCTTGTTTGTCGATATTTGTCCCCTCTCAGTAGACGATGTTCCGACAATCTGGTTGATGACACCGATGAAGAACTATATTATCTTCAGAAGTGCCAGGCAAGCAAACCCCCCTTGTTCATTTCGATACAATCCTACTCTCTCGCTCCTGCTCTCCTTTACTGCATTAGGACAACACTGATTCATCTGTTACTTGCTGCGGTAGCTGAACCCCTTTATCCTCTGCATGACCTGTCATTGCCACAGTAAATAGATGAAACCCACTAGCATGAGTAGGAGTTGTTTGAGCCCTGTTGTGCCTACTCATTCATGCTTGTTTGTCATGCCTGCTACTGCTTAGAGTTGAGTCAGGTCTGATTCATCGGGGATGAATCAGAGGTGTGTGAACATGTCCTATTGTTGAGAGCTAAGTGTGTGAACACGATTTGGTAAAGGTAGCGGTAAGAGGCCATGTAGGAGTACATGGTGGGTTGTCTCATTGCAGCCGTCCTCAGGAACTGGGTTCTGTGTTTGTGATCCATGACCAGTTACTACCACACATTGGGTTCCGGTAACTCGACCCCTCTCGACTTATTAATCAACATGATCTCTGTCCAGGAGTTGCAACTAGTTTCTGGTGTTTGTAGGTAGTGTTAGTAGTCTACCAAGTGGCACCCGGTACAGGTGGGCTTGGGACAGACTAGGCACCATGGCACGGTGTACCAAGCGTAGATCCACCCGTCGAGGTGGGCTTGGGAACCCTGCACACATCGTTTGGGGCCGTGAGCGACACCCCGGCCGGATCTCCTTGCGGATGGAACCTGAATAGGCGATAAACCTGGACGAGAGACTTGTGTGGTTAGTCAGGTCGTGGCTGACACCCTCGCTGGGCTTCCGCTTGAAGGTTGCCGAGTACATGTCGTGTAAACGGCGGTAAGTGGTGAGAGCGTGTGTGAAGAAGTACACCCCTGCAGGGTTAACATTATCTATTCGAATAGCCGTGTCCGTGGAAAAGGACTTCTGGGTTGCCTGTACAGTTCATAGACAAGTGAAAGTGGATACTCTAAAATGCGCAAGATAAGTGTGAGTGCTATGGATGTCATTCTCGTAGGGAGACGGGAGCGGATCCATAGTGGTGTATTGATATGGTGAATATGTGGAATCGTGTGCGCCACCTCAAAAGAGTTACTTGCAGTCGTAGTTCAGGTTAGCCATCGAGTCAAAGCTGGCTTGCTGCAGTTAAACCCCACCACCCCTTTGTTGATACTGATGCATATGTAGATAGATCTGATGTAAGTCTTGCTGGGTACATTTTTACTCACGTTGCTTAATTTATGTTTTTGCAGAGAGACTTCAGTCTCACTAGTAGTACCGCGTGGACTTCGACGTTTAGCTTGTTACCTCAGCTACGATCTTGTGCCCTCGGCAGGATCTGGTAGATAGACAGGCTTCTCAGCCTTTTTCATTTGTAGGTGTCTGTACTCAGACATGTTAAGCTTCCGCTTGTGCTTGGACTTGTATGCTCTGAGTGTTGGGTCATGAGACCCATGTTTGTAATATCTCGCTCCTCGGAGCCTATTGAATAAATACTTGAGTCATAGAGTCATGTTGTGATGCCATGTTGTATTTGCACATATCGAGCATATTGTGTGTATGTTATTGAAATGCTTGGTATGTGTGGGATCTGACTATCTAGTTGTTTATCCTTAGTAGCCTCTCTTACCGGGAAATGTCTCCTAGTGTTTCCACTGAGCCATGGTAGCTTGCTACTGCTCCGGAACACTTAGGCTGGCCGGCATGTGTCCTTCTTCATTCCTGTGTCTGTCCCTTCGGGGAAATGTCACGCGATGAATACCGGAGTCCTGTTAGCCCGCTACAGCCCGGTTCACCGGAGTCCTGCTAGCCCAGTGCTACAGCCTGGATTCACTCGCTGATGACCGACACATTCGATGTTGGGTCATGGATGCTTGTCCCTGTAAGTTTGTGCCAGTTTGGGTTTACGACTAGCCATGTCAGCCCGGGCTCCTTATCATATGGATGCTAGCGACACTATCATATACGTGTGCCAAAAGACGCAAATGGTCCCGGGAAAAGGTAAGGCGACACCCGTGGGGATACCGTGCGTGAGGCCGCAAAGTGATATGAGGTGTTACATGCTAGATTGATATGGCATTGAGTCGGGGTCCTGACAGCTTTGGTATCAGAGCTTGACTGCCTGTAGGATTACCAAGCCAAACTGGTCGAAGTTGAGTCTAGAAATTCTTTAGTTATATAAGGGAATTGATTGTGGGATGGAACGTAAGGCTCTTTTTACTCCTTATATCTCATGCCCTTCTGATCTGAGTCAACCTCTTCTCTTCTACGGGGATTAAGAACTAGGCCTTCTCATCTATCTATCAGGATCACGTGTTACTAATCCGTAGACTCATAGGACTGTTGGATCTAAGCTTCATTTCAGTTCCTACCATCTCCGTATGTTAACTGTTGATCTCGAACCCATGATATTGTGCCTCTGAGTGGTTATGCCACCATTTTGTAGCATGTCTCAAATCTTTTTGAGCATTTACAGCCGTTATGCTGTCCGAGTCACCCCAGGTTTCTAAATAGTCTGATGCATTTGCAAAATCCTTTCCCTCTGGTTTCGATGTTCCTTTAGGTCAGGTTAATCACACTAATTGTTGAGTTGAGGTACTCTATTGCCTCGACATTTATGTTGGAGTTATTATTATGACCCTAGGTGTCTTAGAGGATCACCTAGTAGCTTAACCATGTTTTGTGTCCCAGTGTGATGATTCTGGCCATCATTCTCGAAAGCATCCCGTGATGCCACTTAGTTAGTAGGAATTCTATTCCTGGGTTCTTAACCCAAGATCCACCCTACTTACTTCATGTTGATAGTGTTTGCTCGTTCCCTTAGGAAATTAGTAACCTTTGCGTTAGTCCTCGAGGTCCGTGGTATTTCCTTCTTCCAAATACTATGAACCGCTTATGGCAGAAATTCCTTGAACCAAGAGATCACAACAAGAATGCTCTCGATGAGTTCTCGATTCTATGTTCATACTCTGCCAGTCCTACCTCTCTGCTTGGATTACCTGGAAGAAACTTGTTGAACTTGGTTCGACATACTAATCCATGCATCCACAACTTAGAAAACCGTATGTTTCTTTTAGTTGTCCCTCTTTAGTTGTATTCTGACCTTTGTCTATCAGTTGATAGTCAAGAGTATGTCGTGCATTCGTGTTCATCGATGCCTATTACTCTTGTGGTCCATCAAGCCATTCTATTCCAGAGTGACTAGGAGAAACAAACTCCAGTACCCTTTTCCATTTCCAGGATTGGGTCAAAGCAGTTGTGTTCCGCAGATCAAGTTGCAATCCAGCTTCTGGTCTGTTCTACCTTGAGGTATTACAATTTTTATATCAGGAATATCATTGGAATTGCACACCCTCTTATGAATTCTTGTTGCAGTGATACTTCTCGCCATCATTATTCATTTCTCGGCTTCCGTGTTGTTGCAACCGGAATGCCGACGGATGAACTATGATGTGTGAAATCAATACCCCTAGCAACTAGTTGCTTGGTAGTAAATGGAAAATATTCTCATCCTTAGCATGTTGGTTATCGAATCATCATTCTAAGATAGATCGTGCTACCTAGTCCTTATTTCCTGGTGCACTCTTTGATTGATGAGTTAGGATTTTGTCAAATCCTCGCTCGTTTGATCATATCGTCTTGCCCTGAAAAGCAAGATTGTTCTCAAGCTTAGTGACATATCGGTGGTTCGTGATTTTCCGTATATCTTCTCGGAAGTATTACCAGGTTATCACCTGACCGCTATGTTGAGTTCGTGATCAAGTTGGTTTATTCCTGTAAACCACCCTTTCTCCAAGAATCCGTATTGGATATCCCTGAGCTAGTTGGTTAAGCTAAATGACAACTTGGAGAGTTGGAAGATAAAGCTTGCCCGACTTAGTTCATTCCAAAAGGGATGTCCTTGTGCGTGTGTGTTAAAGAAAGATGATATCTTTATTGGTTGATCCTCGTGATCAATTGTTGGATCTATTATCTTACCCAAACCTTTGATTTGAGTATGGGCTATCCTCAAATCAAATAAGAACCAACGATATTCGTAATGTTGTCTTACTCGTGGTTGTTCCTCGAGCATACACCATTATATCTTTTGGTCTGACCAATACTATCACCTTGTTCACATAATGGCGGAATTCCAGTGATATGGAAATTCTGATGAGTTGCTGTTGAGCCCATCAGCAGCATTTTGCCTCCTCCATGATTTGTGTTGAACATCTAGTTAGCATTGGAAACTTGTGTAAGCATTTTCTTCATGACCCGTTCGTGAAGCATATGTTTGGATGAAAGAAGTGACTTCCTCTCATTCATGTGCATTCGATGCAAGTTGCCGCCGTGAATTTGAGAAAGTTAGTTTTGCTTCCTTTGGAATCGTCCCAAGTCAGTCATGCATGTGCAAAGTATACTATGGTTTGGTAGATTAATTACCTCCACTCCATAGGAATTCCGCAGCACACCAAGCCACTGATTGACTTGTTCTAGGTAAAGGAGTCTAATTTAAGTGCACAAGACTTCGATATCCTCGATGATGGTTCCCCACCTGAACTCGATAGTGTTTTATTGTAAGACTACCATGTGATAATGTTTTGTCTGGGACAACGTGTTCACATGTTGTAGCAGAACCAGCTCATGTTTTGGAGCTTGCTATGGTAGTTCATTCCCCGAGAATCTCGCAACGTCATCTCATCGATTTGTGTTGCAAACTTTCATTTTTCTTCCTAGAATCGATGAGTCTGGAATATCCTGACACCAAGCAGATCTGAATCTCAGGCAGATATGATGGTTGGAACATTTCCCAAGAACTATAATATTGGTCCCTCGATAACCGGTAAAGTGGATGTCATGGCTAACACACCCAGCTGGAAGACTTATTATTGTAGTATCTTGATAGAAGAAGTTGGCCACCTCCCCATAAGGATTTCGTAGGATTTACTCCCTAGTTGTTCCTTATGGATTTTTGTGTTCCCGAAGTCCGACCTTTTACTTGATGTTCTAGACATCAAACCATATCTATGAATGGGATACATTAGCACATCGAGGAGAACATTAGAAGCGGAGTGCTAAATGTCTCTCGGACGATTATCCAGATTTTGTTTCCTTGGCATTACTAAGGTGAAATCTGAGAAGGTGTTATCTTCCTTTGCATCTGCATCTTCCATCGGTATTCATCATGGTAGTATGTTGTGTTGCCAGGATCCTTGTCACGGATGTTGGTAAAACCTTGATGAATATGGAAATGCTCAAGTTCTTGAGAGCACGTGCAAGCTCTAGGTTTTGTTGTTGGCATTAATTGCATAGTGCTCTCAGTTTGCTCGGTTATGCTATAACCTTTTCAACAGTGGACTCACTCTCTACTGTTGAGCTTCTCCCCAGTTACTAAAATCATCCCTTGTGTTGTTTTCAACAAGGTAATCCACATCATCCATTCTGGTCCAAGTATACCATTCTACCCAACCCCTCCAAACGATCGCTCGAGAATTGCCTTAGACTGGTATAAAGAGTTTCAATGATCTTTAAATCAAAGGTAATTCTTTTTGCCACCTAAGGGGATATATCTATGAGTCACCATCCCTCAGATGTCTCGTTATAGTATCATGGCAATTCAACTCCTCGCTACGTTGACAATCATTTACCAACTTCTTAAGTGTGGAATTGTTGTCTACCTAGTGAATCCTCGTCATCTGTTCCACTCCATCCCTCTAGATGTATGCCTCGTGTCTCAGCTCGGGAGATGCTGCTATGTCTCATCCCATGAGTGGATCCTGAGTTGTTCGATCTTCGAGAAGGTCAATTCTTCTAGAGTTTTCCTTCCCTTTTCTTGTCTTGCTAGTTGGAGTTCTCAGAGGAAGACATCGAGTCAAAGATGGTGATCGAATCGACGTTCTTATGAAGTGCAACCTGGATCGTGAAGATTGTGTTAGTTTGCGTCCCCCTTCATCTTACCCTACGCTTGAATCTCGGGACGAGATTCTTGTTTAGTGGGGGCGAGTTGTCACATCCCTAGCTTCTGGTTTGCTCTGAGCTAGCTAGTCATGTGTTGCATCATGTTTAAATTTCAGTTAAACCTGAAATGGGGATTGTTTAAACCCTAGCACCAAATGAATTCAGATAGGCTCAAATAAAATCATTTTCAATAAACCCAAAATGCCTTTGAGAATGTTCATGATTTCTGATAAAGGTGAAAACCTCTGCCAAAAATGATGAACATATTTATAGGGCATTTCTGGATTTTTGAATTAACTCATATTGTATTTGAATTGGGGCATTTAAATCTTATAAATATTTTAAATGCTCTAATAATTCTGAAACCAGTTGAGGGCTGTTGGAAATAATTTCAACAGTGCCACAAATATTTTCAGGATTTTTAATTATGCTCTGACATTTTTAATAAGGCCAAAAAAATTGCAGAAAATAGAAAATGGAATTAAAAGAGCGAGAGAGGGAACCTTACCTGGCGCTCACCTCGCAGCCCAGATGCCCACCACTATGCGGCCCAGCCCACCAGGTGCCCCCCTGTCGCCTTCCTCCTCGTGCCAGTAGGCAGAGGAGGGACACCGCGACGCCGCCGAGCTCGCCACGCCACCAGGCTGCCTGCCTGCGTCGCCTGGCCACCGCGACGCCTCGCGTCATCTCCTCGGTGCCGCCCCGACACCCTGGACCCCCTCGCTCTCTCCCTCTCCCTCGTTCCCCTCCTCTATCTTGCTCTCACACGCACGGCTGAACACCGCCGCCGCCGTTCGCCATAGCCATAGCCGCAGCCATCCCCGAGCCTCTCCGACACGCCCACGAGCTCCGCCTCGTCCCTCTCTTCCTCCTCACCGAGCCGCCCGACGCCGGAAGCCCCTGGACGTCGCAAGCACCACCATTCCCCTCGTCGGCCACCGGAGATCGCCGCCGTCAATTCTCCGTCGCAGAAGCTTCCCTGAGCCCATTGAGCTGCTTTGCGAGTCCGCCGTGAGCCCCTCTTCCTTTCCCCTCACCTCTCTCTCTCGCGCGTGCCCCGTAGCCGCTGCCCCGCGAGCGCCCGAAGCCACCGTCCACCATGGCCGGCGAGCTCCGTGCCCCCGAGCACCTCCGCCTCGGGACCCACACGTCAACATTGACTGTGCTGACGTATCCGTTGACTGGGCCCACCTGCCAGCGACCTAAACGAGCCTAAGTCACTGACTAATGGGACCCCCTGGTCAGGTTTGACCCGGGGCAGCCCTGTTGACTTGCTGATGCAAGCATGACGTAGTGCTGATGCCATAACTAATTTTCTGGATTTAAAATAAATCCAGGAAATTCCAGAAATATCCAAAACTTCTAAAATTCATAGAAATTGAACCGTAACGCCAAATGAAATAAATTATATATGAAAAATGATCAGAAAAATCCAATCTATCCATCTGTAATTTTCATGCGTGTTAGAGCAACCTAGCCTTGCTGTTTAGATGAAACAAGTTAATGCACCTTTATAACTTCATAAAATGGGTTTGCATTTGAATCTTTTGTTCAAATGGACTCATTCCAATCTGTTCTAGCTTGCATTAGCCCAAAACACATTCATTTTGCCATGTCATGATCATGCATCATATTGTGCATTGCATTGATTGTGTTTCTTCCATGTTTGTTGGTATTTGTCCCCTCTCAGTAGACGATGTTCCGACAATGTGGTCGATGACACCGATGAAGAACTATATTATCTTCAGAAGTGCCAGGCAAGCAAACCCCCCTTGTTCATTTCGATACAATCCTACTCTCTCGCTCCTGCTCTCCTTTACTGCATTAGGACAACACTGATTCATCTGTTACTTGCTGCGGTAGCTGAACCCCTTTATCCTCTGCATGACCTGTCATTGCCACAGTAAATAGATGAAACCCACTAGCATGAGTAGGAGTTGTTTGAGCCCTGTTGTGCCTACTCATTCATGCTTGTTTGTCATGCCTGCTACTGCTTAGAGTTGAGTCAGGTCTGATTCATCGGGGATGAATCAGAGGTGTGTGAACATGTCCTATTGTTGAGAGCTAAGTGTGTGAACACGATTTGGTAAAGTAGCGGTGAGAGGCCATGTAGGAGTACATGGTGGGTTGTCTCATTGCAGCCGTCCTCAGGAACTGAGTTCTGTGTTTGTGATCCATGACCAGTTACTACCACACATTGGGTTCCGGTAACTCGACCCCTCTCGACTTATTAATCAACATGATCTCTGTCCAGGAGTTGCAACTAGTTTCTGGTGTTTGTAGGTAGTGTTAGTAGTCTACCAAGTGGCACCCGGTACAGGTGGGCTTGGGACAGACTAGGCACCGTGGCACGGTGTACCAAGCGTAGATCCACCCGTCGAGGTGGGCTTGGGAACCCTGCACACATCGTTTGGGGCCGTGAGCGACACCCCGGCCGGATCTCCTTGCGGATGGAACCCGAATAGGCGATAAACCTGGACGAGAGACTTGTGTGGTTAGTCAGGTCGTGGCCGACACCCTCGCTGGGCTTCCGCTTGAAGGTTGCCGAGTACATGTCGTGTAAACGGCGGTAAGTGGGGAGAGCGTGTGTGAAGAAGTACACCCCTGCAGGGTTAACATTATCTATTTGAATAGCCGTGTCCGCGGAAAAGGACTTCTGGGTTGCCTGTACAGTTCATAGACAAGTGAAAGTAGATACTCTAAAATGCGCAAGATAAGTGTGAGTGCTATGGATGGCGTTCTCGTAGGGAGATAGGAGCGGATCCATAGTGGTGTATTGATATGGTGAATATGTGGACTCGTGTGCGCCACCTCAAAAGAGTTACTTGCAGTCGTAGTTCAGGTTAGCCACCGAGTCAAAGCTGGCTTGCTGCAGTTAAACCCCACCACCCCTTTGTTGATACTGATGCATATGTAGATAGATTTGATGTAAGTCTTGCTGGGTACATTTGTACTCACGTTGCTTAATTTATGTTTTTGCAGAGAGACTTCAGTCTCGCTAGTAGTACCGCGTGGACTTCGACGTTTAGCTTGTTACCTCAGCTACGATCTTGTGCCCTCGGCAGGATCTGGTAGATAGACAGGCTTCTCAGCCTTTTTCATTTGTAGATGTCTGTACTCAGACATGTTAAGCTTCCGCTTGTGCTTTGACTTGTATGCTCTGAGTGTTGGGTCATGAGACCCATGTTTGTAATATCTCGCTCCGCGGAGCCTATTGAATAAATACTTGAGTCGTAGAGTCATGTTGTGATGCCATGTTGTATTTGCACATATCGAGCATATTGTGTGTATGTTATTGAAATGCTTGGTATGTGTGGGATCTGACTATCTAGTTGTTTATCCTTAGTAGCCTCTCTTACCGGGAAATGTCTCCTAGTGTTTCCACTGAGCCATGGTAGCTTGCTACTGCTCCGGAACACTTAGGCTGGCCGGCATGTGTCCTTCTTTGTTCCTGTGTCTGTCCCTTCGAGGAAATGTCACGCGATGAATACCGGAGTCCTGTTAGCCCGCTACAGCCCGGTTCACCGGAGTCCTGCTAGCCCAGTGCTACAGCCTGGATTCACTCGCTGATGACCGACACGTTCGATGTTGGGTCATGGATGCCTGTCCCTGTAAGTTTGTGCCACTTTGGGTTTACGACTAGCCATGTCAGCCCGGGCTCCTTATCATATGGATGCTAGCGACACTATCATATACGTGTGCCAAAAGACGCAAATGGTCCCGGGCAAAGGTAAGGCGACACCCGTGGGGATACCGTGCATGAGGCCGCAAAGTGATATGAGATGTTACATGCTAGATTGATATGGCATTGAGTCGGGGTCCTGACAAAGGCTTGCCGCCTCTGCTGCCTCTGCCTCCTCCATGGTGAATCCAAACACGCCCGCGGCAGTGGCTACTTCCGCCTCTTCCAGCCTGGTGGCGATGCGCTGCATCTCATCATCAGTGGTGTCGCGGGTGAGGCTCTTCTGCTCGTCGGCGTGGACCGGCACTTCCTCCAGGCCGTCGAAGAACGCCCGCACAACGTCGTCGGCAGGCTCTTGCCAGGTTGGGACAATCCCATGCGAATCGCACAACGGCATCATTGCACGGATGCGGTCGAGCGAGGAGTTGTTGCACAACGGAACGACACCCCTCGGCAGCATGAATGGATGTTGGGGATCATGCTTGAACAGCTCCAGGAGCATCACATTCATCTCCAAGACAGTGAAGTTGAAGTTGAGGCCCGGGCGCAGCCTCATGATATCCGCCGAGTTCTGGAACTCCCAGGCTGGTCTCCTCCTCTCCTGCAGGGGGGCGATGCGGCGGCGAAGAAAATCTGCGCCAACTGCGCCTACAGTGAGCCCGGCAAGCCTGAGGCGAAGGATACGGGTGACGGCAATCTTCAGCCTATCGTCTTCCGGGGCCACGTTGCTCCAATCGTTGCCGCGCACTACTGGGGCTTGGCGCAGGGCGGTAAATGGCTGCGGGTTCTCCTCGACAATCCAGCACCACTCCGCTCTCCATTCTTCCCATTTGCTGCAGAGCTCTCCCTCCAGATAAGCATCCTTCTTGCCAGTTCTCGAGATCCAAGCGATCCTGCCGGCAAGGGGCTCTCCTCTCTCGACTCGGGGCATAAAGAAGTGGCGGAAGAGGGCTACGTTTGGATGGACTCCGACAAAGTTTTCGCACAGATGTGCGAAAACTGCCATGGTCAGGACAGCATTGGGGGTGAAGTCAAGGAGGCGGAACCCGTAGGTGTTCATGATGTCACAGAAAAATTCAGAGTAGGGCGGGCAGAGCCCGCAGTAGAAAAACAGTGCGAAGAAGGGATACCCGTTCGGAGCCAGTCTCGAAGCGGTGGCCGGGAGTACCTTCGTGCGCGGATGCGCTCGCGTCTCCGTCGACTAGAAAAGGTAGTAGTACTCCCTCAGCTCGTTTGCGTCAAGCTGAGGGGGGAAGATGGCCCGCTCCTTTCGCAGCGCCGCGAGCCGCTGCGCCTCGGCCGACTTCACGCCCTTCCCCTTGTCGGCTTTCGGAGCCATGGCGGAGGTGGCGGGGGAGATCGACGGCATTGGTGGCGCCGGTGGCGATGGGGGACGGAGCGCTGCTCTCTTTCGGCTTTGAGAAGAAGGGGGGAGCGGCGGAGATTTTCGAGAATGGAGTAACAACCGGCGAAGTGGGCAAACTGCCCCTGTTTCCCCTTCTTATAAAGAGGGAGGGGGCGGACGTTTCGCCCTTCCGAATAAAGAAACCACCCACGATCTCTCCCACGATGCCGCATTCAACGCGTGCCATTCGGGGAGGGCGCGGTGGATACGGAGTATGATACGGCGTGGCCCAGGCCGCGCGTGCCCGTGCCCTGCTTTGGGCCTGGCCCAACAGCGCTCGGCACCGCGTGTGGCCTAGGCCCGGGGGCTCCTGTCGGTGTACTAGAGTAGGGGTACCCTAGTATCCCGAACTTGTGCACGGGCAGTTGTAGCACCCCGCGGCAAGGCTTGCCGGGCGACCGCCAAGGTCCTCCGTGGTTCCCTTGGAGCCATTCAAGAACAAAGTATTCAAGCCAAGGAGACAAGGCCCCGGCGAGAGGAGCTTGTCGGGAAGGCCAACCAAGGTATTTCGAGGAACTTGCCGCGATGCGCCACGCGTCCCGGCAAGACCCGGTGAGCGACAAGCTTCCGGACGCGACAAGACAACGGCCGCGGCAAGGCGTTTGCCGCGGCAGGTTATCACTCTGCACCCACGCTCCGGCGCATCCACCAACGTGTCGCCCTGGGGCCTTCCCAGGCGCGCGTGGCAGGAGGCTGAGCAGCCAGTGGTGCGAGGTGGCAAGCGACGCTGACAAGATTACCATTGTGGAAAACGGTGGCGTCCCTGACAGTCCTTTTCTGCACTGTTTGGGCGACACAGACGGGCATTTAATGCCTTTGTCCCCTGCCGTCAGGGTTAGGTAGGATGCACTGTGCAGGTAGCTATACCAACCACAACTCCTTTTCCATTTTTACCCTCTTCTGCGTTGCCACCTGTCGGTGACCCCTTTGAGCATATAAAAGGAGGCCCATGCGCAATGTAGAGGGGGTTCGGACGCAGAAAATCACACACGCTCGGTCTCGTTAGCAGCTAGAGTGTACTGTAGCACTCAGCGCCCTTGAGCAAGAACACAATACAATCAGACAAGCAGCAGTAGGAGTATTATCTCTCCGGAGAGCTCCGAAGCTGGGTAAACTGCTCATGTGCTTCGCCTCGATCTGCTCTTCGCGCGATCTCCGCCCCCCGCCAAACCAAAAGGGGCTCGGTCTGCCGGTCCCATAGGTGTTCGTGGATCAGTTTCCCCGACAGTCTATTTCTCAAAAGCTTCATCCACAACAAACTCAACAAGAACTCGTGAGATAGGTTAGTATAAACCAATGCAAAACCTTATAATTTTCTACTATAACAAATCACTAAAATTATTATTCAACATTGAATACTAAATGCCTCTGCATATTTAATACTCCTATCCTCAAATGGAATTATTAAACAAGCAAACATATGCAAACAATGCAAACATAACAGCAATCTGTCAAAACAGTACAGTCTGTAAAGAATGCAAGATTCATAATACTTCCCTAACTCCAAAAATTATGAAATAAAATTCCCACTGTAGTAAATTTATCAGAGCTCATTATGAAAAAGTTTCAACATTACATCATGCTCTGACTTTTCTAGGGAATTTTTGCAACAGCGGTAAATTTTCTCTTTTCAAACAGCAACATGTATACTAGCAAAATAAGCATGGTAAAGGCTATCCTTGAAATTTTTATTGAAACTAAAGATGCAAAACATTATTATAAATAACATAAAGCAAATACTAACAAAAGAAAATGACGCTCCAAGCAAAACACATATCATGTGGTGAATAAAAATATAGCTCCAAGTAAAGTTACCGATGAACGAAGACGAAAGAGGGGATGCCTTCCGGGGCATCCCCAAGCTTAGGCTCCTGGTTTTCCTTGAATATTACCTTGGGGTGCCTTGGGCATCCCCAATATTAGGCTCTTGCCACTCCTTATTCCATAGTCCATCGAATCTTTACCCAAAACTTGAAAACTCCACAACACAAAACTCAACAGAAAACTCGTAAGCTCCGTTAGTATAATAAAATAAAACCACCACTTAGGTAATGTAATGAACTCATTATAAATTCATATTGGTGTAATATCTACTGTATTCCAACTTATCTATGGTTCATACCCTCTGATACTACTCATAGATTCATCAAAATAAGCAAACAGCACATAGAAATCAGAATCTGTCAAAAACAGAACATTATGTAGTAATCTGTATCAAACATATACTTCTGGAACTCCAAAACTCCTACCAAATTAGGAAGTAATAAGAAATTTGTGTACCAATCCAAAGCAAAACTAATCAGATCAGAGGCACGTTTCTGTGAATTAAAAAAACTAGTTTACTGGATGCAAAAGTTTCTGATTTTCAGCAGGATCAACACAACTATCACCAAAAGCCATCCTAAAGGTCTTACTTGGCACTTTATAGAAACAAAAGCTATAAAACATGATTACTACAGTAGAATATTGGGTTGTCTCCCAACAAGCGCTTTTCTTTAATGCCTTTCTAGCTAGGCATGATGATGGCAATGATGCTCACATAAAAGATAAGGATTGAAACATAACGGGAGCATCATGAAGCATATGACTAGCACATTTAAGTCTAACCCTCTTCCTATGCATAGGGATTTTTTGAGCAAACAACTTATGGGAACAATAATCAACTAGCATAGGAAAGTAAAACAAGCATAGCTTCAAGATTTTCAACACATAGAGAGGAAACTTGATATTATTGCAATCCCTACAAGCATATGTTCCTCCCTCATAATAATTTTCAGTAGCATCATGAATGAATTCAACAATATAACCAGCACATAAAGCATTCTTTTCATGATTTACAAGCATAGAAATTTTACTACTCTCCACATAAGCAAAATTCCTCTCATGAATAGTAGTGGGAGAAAACTCAACAAAATAGTTATCATGTGAGGCATAATCCAATTGAAAACTAAAATCATGATGACAAGTTTCATGGTTATCATTATTCTTAATAGCATACAAGTCATCACAATAATCATCATAGATAGCAACTTCGTTCTAATCATAATCGATTGAAACTTCTCCCAAGATAGTGGAATCACTAAATAAAGTTGGCACTCTTCCAAATCCACTTTCATATTCATCACAATAAAATTTAACATCCTCAAAAATAGTGGGATTACTACTTCCTAAATTTGACACTCTTCCAAACCCACTTTCATCAATATAATCATCATAGGTAAGAGGCATGCTATCATCATAACAACTTTGCATATCAAAACTTGGGATGCTAAAAATATCATCTTCATTAAACATAGCATCCCCAAGCTTGGGACAAACATTAATTTCAGTAAATATATTCTCAAATATTTCATCCTCATCAAACATAGCTTCCCCAAGCTTGGGCCCTTTCATATCATAAGCATAATCACTCTCATCATTAAAAATATGGATAGCACCAATAGTATAGCAATTATCATCATCACAATGAGTAGTAGTAGAAACATCATTTGGGAGGGATACCTTTCTACCTTTGTTGCTCCTTCTTTTCTTTTTCTTCTTCACATTATGTGTGGGTTCAACCTTCCTCTTTGAGCTCCTTATTGATGAGATTGGTTGAATAGAAAGCTCCTCCTCGTTACCTGATTCATCATAAGAAATAATAGGAGGAGATTGGGAAGTCTCTTCCCTTTCATTAGTATTCTCTTCATATTCTATTTGGTTCCTTTTCTTTAGATAATTGGCAATATAAGGATTTTCAATGCAATTCACCACACAAAACATATAAATCTTCTCTAGATCAATATCAAGGAAATGCTCAAGATTAAATTCTGCAATATGCTTAGTTAAACGTTTTAACTCTTCATAACCCAAAAGCAAGCTAAGTTCATTATAATGTGTAAGGGAAATCAAATCATCACAATTTTTGGACACGATTCGATCATGAAACAATTTGCATCGGAGATGTAAATGACCACGTTCATTGCAAAGTTCACAAGTACGGCAAAGGAAATTTAAATTTTCAGCACTCACATCTAGCCTTTCTTGCAACCCTTTAGTTTCTAAATATTTATGCCTCTTGCAATATCTATTTTCCCTATTTGGCATGTACTTGCAAACCCAATCTACTCCACAAAAGTCAACATGCTTATAAGAGACATTTTCATCATAACTAGTGCAATCATCATTAGTACTATGGATATTCAAAGAGTTCATACTAAAAACATTGCAATCATGCTCATCATTCAAAGATTTAGTACCAAGCATTTTAATGCATCCTTCTTCTAGCACTTGAGCAAAATTTTCCTTTCCATCATACTCATGAAAGAGATTAAAAAGATGAGGCGTATGAGACAAACTAAATTCCATTTTTTTGTAGTTTTTTCTTTTATAAACTAAACTAGTGATAAAACAAGAAACAAAAAGATTCGATTGCAAGATCTAAAGATATACCTTCAAGCACGCACCTCCCCGGCAACGGCGCCAGAAAAGAGCTTGATGTCTACTACACAACATTCTTCTTGTAGACGTTGTTGGGCCTGCAAGTGCACAGATTGGAGGACAGTAGCAAATTTCCCTCAAGTGGATGACCTAAGGATTATCAATTTGTGGGAGGCGTAGGATGAAGATGGTCTCTCTCAAACAACCCTGCAACCAAATAACAAAGAGTCTCTTGTGTCCCCAACACACCCAATACAATGGTAAATTGTATAGGTGCACTAGTTCGGCGAAGAGATGGTGATACAAGTGCAATATGGATAGTAGATATAGGTTTTTGTAATCTGAAAATATAAAAACAGCAAGGTAACTAATGATAAAAGCGAGCGTAAACGGTATTTCAATGATAGGAAATAAGGCCTAAGGTTCGTACTTTCACTAGTGCAAGTTCTCTAAACAATAATAACATAGATAGATCATATAACAATCCCTGAACATGCAACAAAGAGTCACTCCAAAGCCACTAATAGCAGAGAACAAACAAAGAGATTATGGTAGGGTACGAAACCACCTCAAAGTTATTCTTTCGGATCAATCTATTCAGGAGTTCGTACTAGAATAGCACCTTAAGACACAAATCAACCAAAACCCTAATGTCACCTTGATACTCCGTTGTCACCTCAAGTATCCGTGGGCATGATTATACGATATGCATCACACAATCTCAGATTCATCCAACCAACACAGAGTACTTCAAAGAGTGCCCCAAAGTTTCTACCGGAGAGTCAAGATGAAAACATGTGCCAACCCCTATGCATAGGTTCATGGGCGGAACCCGCAAGTTGATCACCAAAACATACATCAAGTGGCACGTAATATCCCATTGTCACCATAGAAAAACAAGGCAAGACATACATCAAGTGTTCTCAAATCCTTAAAGACTCAATCCGACAAGATAACTTCAAGAGGAAAACTCAATTCATCACAAGAGAGTAGAGGGGGAGAAACATCATAAGATCCAACTATAATAGCAAAGCTCGCGATACATCAAGATCATGCCATAGAGAGAACACGAGAGAGAGATCAAACACATAGCTACTAGTACATACCCTCAGCCCCAAGGGTGAACTACTCCCTCCTTGTCATGGAGAGCGCCGGAATGATGAAGATGGCCACCGGTGATGGGTTCCCCCTCCGGCAGGGTGCCGGAACGGGCTCCCGAGAGGTTTTTGGTGGCTATAGAGGCTTGCGGCGGCGGAACTCCCGATCTATCTTCTTTGTCAATCTTTTTAGGGTATATGGGAATATATAGGCGAAAGAAGTCGGTCGGGGGAGCCTCGAGGGGCCCACGAGAGGGTAGGGCGCGGCCTGGGGGGTGGGCGCGCCGCCCTGTCTCGTGACTTCCTCGACGCTTCCTTTACTTCAACTCTAAGTCTGCTGGATCATAATCTTTCCAAAAATCACGCTGCCGAAAGTTTCATTCCGTTTGGACTCCGTTTGATATTCCTTTTCTTCGAAATACTGAAACAGGCAATAAAACAGCAATATGGGCTGGGCCTCCGGTTAGTAGGTTAGTCCCAAAAGTAATATAAAAGTGTGTAATAAAGCCCGTAATCATTCAAAACAGATAATAAAATAGCATGAATGCTTCATAAATTATAGATATGTTGGAGACGTATCAAGGGGTGGTTGAACAGGAGCCCGTGGAGAGGGGTGGTTGAACAGTAGCCGGTGGAGTAGCGCGCAGTGGAGGCTGGATGAACAGGAGCAGGTGGAGGCTGGAGGAGGTCGATGGTGGATGAACAGTAGCTCGTGGAGGCTGGAGGAGGTCGACGGTGGAGATGAACAGTATCCCGTGGAGTCCCGTTTTGCGGTGCTCCACACCCCTCCCGATGAACAAGACCCCAGATTCGACCGTAGCACTCCAACACAAGTCCGTTTCCTCTGTTTTGCGGTACGCCACACCCCTCCCGATCAACAGGACCCCGTTTCGATCGTAGGAGGTCCAACACAAGTCCGTTTCCTCTGTTTTGCGGTACGCCAGACCCCTCACGATGAACAGGATCCCGTTTCAAATGTGTCCGGTCGAACACAAGGCCGTTTCCTCCGTTCTGCGGTATGCCAGGCCTCGTTTCCATCGCCTGTTCCGTCCAAGCCGGTTGGCTCCCATGCGTTATGTTGCCTCCCGATGAACACGACGCATTCCATTGCCTCCCGCTAAACACGACGCATTCCGTTGCCTCAACATGAACACGACGCCGGCGCAGTTTCTCCGTTCCGACCCAGCCATGTACACAAGCCCTGGCCGTACGTATGCGCGAGTAGGCGTTCAAGACCCCGCCCGTATGTACGTACGTGGCCGTATTTACTTTCTTGCACCCTGACCATTGTACGTACGTGTACATGCTACGTGCTCGCCTCTACTACGACACGTGCACGCCTCTACTAAGACACGTGCGCGCCTCTACATTGACCAGTATGTACATATACGTTCGCGACCAGAATGACAACGCTACGTATGCTTCCACCAGGTGGGTCCCGACTGTCAGGCACTTCCTTGCGTGCGAAGATGTAGCTGGTGGGTCCCAGCAGTCAGTGGGGCGAATCGTTTTTTTTTTGGCCGGACGCACTTCCTTGCGTGCGAAGATGTAGCTGGTGGGTCCCAACAGTCATGGGAAATGTTTTTTTCACGAAATACGGTGGCCCGTCTTGTGGGTCCCTGCTGTCAAGTGGAGGAATAATTATTTTGCGTGTAATAAGGAGGCACTTCCTTGCGGCCACCGTGGACCAAGCTGTCAGTCTCTCCATGTACAGTATCGATGGAAGTCGTTGCTTGACCACGTTGACCACGCCGTGCCGAGAGCACCAGGGCGGTGGACAACGGTGAGGCCTAGGAAGGTGGCGACATGGAGCCGGGGAAGACGCGGTAGTGGAAGCCCGCGCGGAGAGGAGTATGAGGGTTCATTGGTTCGGCTGCGGTGTGAGGCTGTCGTCGCTGCAGAATAACAGGGGGTGTGGGTGAGTAGAGGGATGTCCTGGCCAGCGATGGGAGTAGTAGGGGGTGGTGAGGCCTCTGCGGCATCACAACCAGCCATGGGAGGCAGGAGCACACGGCACGACCAGCGCTGGTTTGGGCGGCTGGAGCAAGAAGACCAAAGGTTTAAGAAGCACTACGGTCGTTGGATGGACATCTTACGGTCACTGGAGCTAGAATCGTTCATATTGACTAAGTTGACAAAGCCCTCCGTCCCCGTCAACTTAGTTGGCCCACAAGTCATCCTCCCACTATGGTGGGTCCCAACTAGCAGGGGATATTCATTTTTTTGTGCGTAATAAGGATGCATTTCCTTGCGTGCAAAGATATAGCTGGTTGGTCCGACCTGTCAGCGGGGGGAACATTTTTTTTGTGAAATACAGAGGCCCTTCCGGTGGGTCCCAGCTGTCAGGTGGAGGAATCATTATTTTGCGCGTAATAAGGAGGCATTTCCTTGTGTGCGGCCGTGGACCCAGCTATCAGCCTCTCCACGTACAGTCCACGTCCGATGGATGTTGTTCGTTGACCATGTTGACTAGGCCGCACCGAGAGCACCATGGCGGTGGACGACGACGAGGCCTAGGAAGGGAACGACACGGAGCCGGGGAAGACTCGACAATGGTTGCCCACGCGGTGGGGAGTACGAGGGTTTACTGGTCCGGCTGGCGTCGCCGTAAAATAACAGGAGGTGTTGGTGACTAGAGGAATGGCCTGGCCAGCAATGAAGTAGGGTGGGGCGGTGCGGCCTGTGCGGCAGCACAGCCGGCCACGGGAGGCAGGAGCAGGCAGTCCCACCAGTGCTGGTTTGGGCAGCTGGAGCAAGAAGATCATATATTGAAGAAGCAGCACGGCCGTCGGATTAACATCCAATGGTCACTGCTGCTAGAATCGTTTGTGGACTAAGTTGACAAAGCCAAAGTACGCATCAACCTAGTAGACCAACAAGTCAGCCTCCAAATATGTCCCAAACAACATACAGCCCGAAATTTCTAGCCAGATTCAAATTAATTTTAAATCTAAATATACCTTAATTTAAATTCAATGAAATTTTACCCGCACAAAAACAATGAAATTTAAAATATCAAAATCTGAAAGAAAACAATATTTTGGAACTAATTGCCTGGTTGTTGTATTTTTTCATTTTACATATCATTTATTATTACTTATAGCTCATTTCTTATTACTTATAGCCCATTTTCTGGGCAAAATGCATCCCTCCTCATCTTGAAAGATTTCCGGCCCAGCAGGGCGTAGAAAAGCAAGTAGGCCTACATTGGTTATTCTGCAAAAAACAAAATAGCTGGCTAGCCATTTTCAGAAAGGAAAAAAAACTGGGCTGGTCATGTGCTAAACATATGAAATAAAAGACTGGGCTAGACGGGCCATGGGTCCCGCACAACCCAGTTGATGCCCTTCTCCATCCCGAAAAAACAAAATTACTGCGCGATGTTGGGTCCCTACTGTTGTCCTCACCATGTACAGTCATCTCCTTATTCCTCTCGGTTGTTGACCATGTTGACAACACCGGAGGGCGGCGCCGCGGCGAGCGAACCAAGGCGGAGGATGATGGTGAGGCCTTGGACGGGAACGAACAGAAGCCAGGGAAGATGTGTAGAGTTTTAGGGTGCGATGTGGCCATGATGCGTGCGCGGCAGCACAACCAGCTGGGGGAGGCGCGAGCAGGCGGTCCCGCCGGCGCTCGTTTGGCTTTGGCGGCTCGAGGAAGAAGAGACTGAAGAAACATGAGAGATGTTGAATGCCAATCCAATGATCAAGGTTGGCACAATCGTTTGTTGACTAAGCCGACACCAAGTAGCATACTTTTTTATATATAGGAAGAAAATAAAAACTGGGCTCGTTGTCCTGATAACATTCCCAAAACTGCGATCGCAACTAAAATTGCAAGGAAAATGCATTCGTCTGCCATCCTCCTCCCAGGGAACGTTCGCCACGTAAGTGACTAGTACCCTTGGTTTTCAACCGAGAGGTCTTGGGTTCGAGTCCCAAGAACTCTCAATTTTGTCCTCCTTCCTTCCTCGCAAAAAAGGGAAATAAAATCAAAGACTCGGGAAGGCGTATAGAACAAGCTAGTGTACCAGTAAAGAGACGTTGCCAAGTTTTAGAAAAAAGAGAGACGTGCTCCTATAGCTGGTTCGAATCCAAACCTAGACAATGACTATATATGGTGCTATGCTACTCTGCAAGTAATGAAACTGACATATCCAACGTTCGCTTCTCCTCTTCTCTACTTACTATGCCTAGCATCAGAAGCTCTGGCCGCAGCAACCATGTCCACTGGCTTCTCGTCCACCTGCTCTTCAGCAGGCAACAACCAGATATGCGCCAAGTCGCCACCCGTACCATCGCCTATGGGTCTCATCACACTCTCGGCGGCACACGCACAACAACCGATTGCTCATCACAGCCCGCTGCCATTGGTGTGGTGCCACTGCTGCAAATCACGCAGAGTCATCCATCGCGTCTCAACCACAATCCTCAACCCTGGCCGAGTCTTCTACAAATGCCCGAATCATGGGGTAATAATATGTTTAAGTGTTGTTCTGCTGCTTTCAGTTGCTATTTTTTTAATAGTTTGGTTGATGATCTTCCAATTTGATCCGTGCAGAAAACAGAAGATTCGTGTGATTTGTATTTCTGGAAAGTTGCTGATGTGGGGGAATGCAACTATGCTGATTATTTGGTTAGCCGAGGAATCCCAATACCAGCAGGTTGGGGTGTTGGACAAGTAACTGAAGGAACGACAGAAGAGGAAGATGCAGAGCAGAAGGTTAAAGATGCAGTTCCTCTGATCATGGCCAAGCAACAGTTGTTGAACGGCCTTGACAGCAATGAGGAGATGAAAGAGCTTGTGAAGATAATGGGCAAAATCGATGTGCTCTGTAGGATGATTGTCTCTTTATTTGGAGTGTATGTAGCACTCGTGATGTATTCAGTGGCTATGACATGAGCACTTTGCTGAAACTAGTAATGAATGAAACCTGTGTAGCATGCTGGGCGTAGTGTTGTGAACATCTAATGATTCCTATTAACGGAAGGCATCCCCTTTTGTTCATAAATAAGTAAATAGCAGAGGCCCTGTCGGATCAGCTTTGTTCTCATTCGAAGACGTCGAGCAAATTGTAGTCCAACAGCAAACTATGTCATCAAATTCAAGTATCACAGCCAAATATGAGTACAACTATACAACAATGTCATCATGTTTTAGTCGTCATACAATCACGAAACACAAATTAGCATACATAACAAGTGATATTCTCACAGCAAAATACTAAACAACATGTTCATCAGGTTTCAGTTGTCATAGCAAACACAATTTCACATAGTAGATAAAAAAACGTCTTCTGACAGGAAAATACGACAAAAGCAATGTAATCATCATCCGCAGCAGCAGCGTCAACATCTTCGCCATGTGCATCAGTCTGAATCGTAATTCCCCACGGTGTCATCTTCTTCTTCGTCCTCAACGTCCTCGAATGTTGGCTTCTTCTTGATCAACTCTTGTATGTCCACATCACGACAGACAATCTTTTCGCTGGCGTCATTGGCGTGATGGTTCTCAAAGATATTAGGAACATCTGTGTTATCTTGTACATCAGGAGCAGTGTAAGCATCATCTTGTTGTGCAACTTCATTAAACAAATCCCTCTGCTCAGACCTTTGCAATACTCTCCAGTCATCGCTACGTGCAAATGTCTCTTCCAAGAAAAATATCTGTGTTGCTTGATTTGCCAAAATAAAAGGCTCGTTGGTCTGGTATGCCGCCTTGACATTGATGGATTTGGAATAATCATCAGCTCTGGGTTTTGTGATCTTGGAAAACAGGTTATACCAACGACAACACAACAGAACCACACACCGATGATCCTCGAAACTAGAGATATACTGCAACTGAACAATGTCTGTTACGTTAGCATACATTTCAGTTGTGTCTTTTTCATACGTGTCCGTGCTCATGGTGGCACTGTTTTGTGTCTTCCTGCCTTCGTCTCGTGCAAGGGTGTTGTTGGGCACATCTCCAACAACGCAAGATTCATAACGTCTTACCCGAGTATCAAGACCCATTGCTAGTGAGTAAAAGGCATCATCAACTGCCTGCCCATCCTCCCGCATCTTCTTAACCTATGGTTAGAAAATAGACAAGTTGATCATCTTATGTACTCAATACATTAAAAAAATTGACAGTGCAATTCAAAAGCTTACATGGCTCTTGAACCATTTCGCAAATCCTTCCATAACCAGTTTGTCAATGTTTCTTGGATTTTGCGGCAGTAACTCCTTTTTGTAGATGCTGCACAACATAGTGATCGCGTCAAACATCTAAATATATAAGAATGTGCTGCAAGTTTAGTAGATTACGATGTATAAGCTGCAGTACTTAACACTTACTTGATATAAGGTAGTATCTCAGGACATTTATTCAACACATACCAAACCATTTTGTCCAAATCTTTACGTTTGTCCTGTTGTCGACTCTTCCCTCTAACTCGAACAGAATAATCGAAACATTGAGCTCGGGATTTTCTTCACCCACCTCTTTGCTAAGCCGATCAGCTATTTCAATGTATTTTGAGCAGAATGTCAACGCCTTTGTAGCAATGTAGGCCTCTTTAATGGAACCCCCCGGGTCTAGCTCTGTTCCTAACATAGCCCTTGAAAGTGCCTAGCTGCCTTTCAATAGGGTACATCCAGGCATACTGTACTGGATCTCTAAGTAGTGCCTCATCAGGTAAATGAACAGGCAAATGCACCATCACATCAAAGAAGGCTGGAGGATATACCTTCCCAAGGTCGCATAGAATAGTTGGTATCTTGTCTCTAAAGCGCTCCAAAGCATCTATCCTGATATTTCTACTGCAGAGTTCCCTGAAGAATTGTCCCAACTCTGCAACTGCTCAGTATAAGTCAGGGCGACCCAATCCTCTAAGGATAACAGGTAAAATTCTTTGAAGTAGGACATGGCAGTCATGAGTTTTCAACCCTTGTACCTTGTTTCCATCTGCACTGACTCTCCTTTCAGGGTTGGAAGCAAATCCATGTGGGAATCTCACACGTGTCAGTACCTCGCAGAATTCTTTTCTTTTTACCTTGTCCAAGACGTACACAGCTGGTGCCATATCCCGTGGTTTACCTTCATCTTGCACCTACAAATCTTGTCTGATACCCAGGTGTGTTAAATCAATCCTAGATTTTAAGGTATCTTTCGTCTTGCCTTCAATATTAAGAAGTGTGCCGATAATGCTGTCACATATATTTTTCTCGATGTGCATCACATCAAGATTATGCCGCAGATCCAAATCTTCCCAATACTCCAAGTCTCACAAAGTGGACCTGCGGGTAAACAATAATCTCTCTTCTGCCCTGCCACACTTCCTTTTCCCGCTACCATTACCAGGATGGTTTCCTGGTGTAATATGCCTAACCTTCTCTAATTCCACTTGCAACTCATCGACGGTGAGCCTCTTTGGCGTATCACGGTTTTCATGCTTTGCATTGAACACATGTCTTCGGTATTTTCTAGGATGCGGTTTGTCCTTGGCAAGGAAACGATGGTGTCCAATGTAACAGATCTTGCTAAGTTTTGCGTATGACAGCGGATTCCTGTCACAGCGAACACATGCATTGTAACCATGTGTCGTTCGCCCTGACATAGTGCCCAAAGCCGGATAATCGTGGATGCACCAAATTATAACAGCACACAAAAAGAAATCAGCTGGTGGCCTGCTATATCGGTCTCAACTGAGAACACCCCTCCATAGCTGTTGAAGTTCCTCCACAAGAGGCTCCATGAACAAATCAAAATCCTTTCCAGGACTTTTTGGACCTGGGATGAGCAAGGCCATCATGTAGTTTGATTCTTTGGTGTAGACATTTGGAGGCATATTGTAAGGGATAACAAGCACTGGCCACATGCTATATGTGGCACTCTAGTGGCAAAATGGGTTAAATCCATCTGAAGCTAAGCCAAGTATAATGTTTCTCGGGTCAGCAACTGTCAGGCCCCCGACTCAATGCCACATCGATCTAGCATGTAACACCTCATATCACTTTGCGGCCTCACGCACGGTTTTCCCACGGGTGTCGCCTTACCTTTGCCCGGGACCGTTTGCGCCTTTTGGCACACGTATATGATAGTGTCGCTAGCACCCATATGATAAGGAGCCCGGGCTGACATGGCTAGTCGTAAACCCAAAGTGGCACAAACTTACAGGGACAGGCATCCATGACCCAACATCGAACATGTCGGTCAGCAGCGAGTGAATCCAGGCTGTAGCACTAGGCTAGCAGGACTCCGGTGAACCGGGCTGTAGCGGGCTAACAGGACTCCGGTATTCATCGCGTGACATTTCCCCGAAGGGACAGACACAGGAACGAAGAAGGACACATGCCGGCCAGCCTAAGTGTTCCGGAGCAGTAGCAAGCTACCATGGCTCAGTGGAAACACTAGGAGACATTTCCCGGTAAGAGAGGCTACTAAGGATAAACAACTAGATAGTCAGATCCCACACATACCAAGCATTTCAATAACATACACACAATATGCTCGATATGTGCAAACACAACATGGCATCACAACATGACTCTATGACTCAAGTATTTATTCATTAGGCTCCGAGGAGCGGGATATTACAAAAGGGGTCTCATGACCCAACATTCAGAGCATACAAATCGAAGCACAAGCGGAAGCTATCATGTCTGAGTACAGACATCTATAAATGAAAAAGGCTTGAAAGCCTGACTATCTACCAGATCCTGCCGAGGGCACAAGATCGTAGCTGAGGTAACAAGCTAAACGTCGAAGTCCACGTGGAACTACTAGCGAGACTGAAGTCTCTCTGCAAAAACATAAAATAGGCAAACGTGAGTACAAATGTACCCAGCAAGACTTACATCAGAACTAACTACATATGCATCATTATCAACAAGGGGATGGTGGGGTTTAACTGCAGCAAGCCAGCTTTGACTCGGTGGCTAACCTGAACTACGACCGCAAGCAACTCTTTTGAGGTGGCGCACACGAGTCCACATATTCACCATATCAATACACCACTATGGATCCTCTCTCGTCTCCCTACGAGAACGCCGTCCATAGCACTCACGCTTATCTTGCGTATTTTAGAGTATCCACTTTCACTTGTCTATGAACTGATATAAGCAACCCAGAAGTCCTTTTCCGCGGACACGGCTATTTGAATAGATGATGTTAACCCTGCAGGGGTGTACTTCTTCACACACGCTCTCACCACTTACCGCCGTTTGCACGACATGTACTCGGCAACCTTCAAGCGGAAGCCCAACGTGGGTGTCGGCCACGGCCTGCCTAAACACTCAAGTCTCTAGTCCAGGTTTATCGCCTATTCGGGTTCCATCCATGAGGAGATCCGGCCGGAGTTTCGCTCACAGCCCCAAACGATGTGAACAGGGTTCCCGAGACACCAAACGGGCGCCCGGTACACCGTGCCACGTGCCTACCGCATCACAGCCCACCCCTACGGTCAGCGCTGCGCACGGCCTCCAGCATACTACAAACACCAGAAACTACTTGCAACTCCTGGACAGAGGACAAGGGTGATTAAGAAGCCGAGAGGGTCCATTGGTTTCGGGCCCAATGCGTGGTAGTAGCTGAATCATGGATCACAAACACAAAACTCAGTTCCTGAGGACGGCTGCAATGAGACAACCCACCATGTACTCCTACATGGCCTCTCACCGCTACCTTTACCAAATCGTATTCACACACTTAGCTCACACACAGTAGGACATGTTCACACACCTCTGATTCATCCCCGATGAATCAGACCTGACTCAACTCTAAGCAGTAGCAGGCATGACAAACAAGCATGAATGAGTAGGCACAACAGGGCTCAAACAACTCATACTCATGCTAGTGGGTTTCATCTATTTACTGTGGCAATGACAGGTCATGCAAAGGATAAAGGGGTTCAGCTACCGCAGCAAGTAACAAATATGTCGTTGTTGTCCTAATGCAGTAAAAGAGAGCAGGAGCGAGAGAGTGGGATTTTATCGAAATGAACAAGGGGGTTTTGCTTGCCTGGCACTTCTGAAGATAACATTGAGTCTTCATCAGTGTCAATGATCACATCATCGGTACAACGTCTATCGAGGGGGAACAACACCGGCAAACACAGAGGAAACACGATCAATGCAATGCACAATATGATGCATGCTATGACATGGCAATATGAATGTGTTTTGGGCTAATGCACCTAGCTATGATTTAAATGAAGTTGGTTTGAATACATGATTCAAACTCCAACTCCATATATGATTATTTAAATGCCCTTTATTTGTTTTGTCCAAAACAGAGGACAAACATTGTTCAAACATGCATGAAAATGGTACAGATGGATTCCTTGAATTTTTCTGATAATTTTTCATATATAAATTATTTAATTTGGAGTTACGGTTGAATTTCTATGATTTTTAGAAGTTTAAGACATTTCTAAAATTAATAAATCATTTAAGATTTATTTAAATTCCAGAAAGGAGTTATTGCGTCAGCATGATGTTGGCATGACATCAGCAGGTCAACAGGTTGACCAGAGTCAAACCTGTGGCGCGGGACCCACGGGTCAGAGTCATTAGACTAACTAATCTTAGTTAGTCCTAATCCTAGGTTTAATTAGCAGGGCGGGCCCACACGTCAGTGACCCAGGGGGGTCAAATCCTTGGTCAACCGGGGCTAATCCACCGGCGTCTAGCCGCCGGCAACGACCAGACGCGGCGGAGGCTCGGGAATCGCCCACAGGGCACGATTCGAGCTGCGGCTAGGCGCGTCGGAGTGCCCTCGCCGGCGCGCGTCGTTAGGTGGTGCTAGCCGGGCCTGGGGTGGCCGGAGTCGACGGCGGCGAGCTCGGTTGCGGCCGCCAGAGCTCGGGTTCGGCGGGGCAGCTAGCTAGGGGACGAGAACGGAGGGGGCGAGCAAAGAGAGGAGATGAGGAGCTCACAGGGAGACGACGCAGAAGGTCAGTGGGCTCGGGGGCGTGCCAGACGTCGCGAATCGATGGTGGAGAGCTTCGGTGGCCGACGACGGGAACGGCGATGGTGGCGGCGTTGCAGCGTGTCCGGGACCTCGTGGCTCGGTGGAGAGGAAGAGGGGGTCGAGGCGGAGCCTCTGGGCGCAACGGCAAGGCGGGGCAGTGGCTGTGGCCATGGCAGCAGCGAGCGGCGGCGGCGGGCATGCTCGGTCATGGGGGGGGGGAAACAGAGGAGCGAGGGGGAGGGAGGTCCAGAGAGCGAGGGAGAAGTGAGAGGGGGTCGGGGAGGCGCGTGGCGTCACCGGGGCGTCGAGGAGGAGCCAGGCAGGCTGGGAGGGAGGAGGTGGAGGCTTCGGGCGCGCTGGCGTCGACACGCCTCTGCCTACTAGCAGAGGTGGAAGAAGACCAAGGCGCCCCTGGTGGGCTGGGCTGATTCTGCTGGGCCACCAGGAGAGTGGGCCTCAGGTAAGCGTCAGGTAAGTCCTTCTCTCTCTCTCTCTTTTATTTGTTTTAGTTTTCTATTTTTATTACTCTGTTTTGAATTAGTAAAAAATACTAACTCATTTTATAAAATCCCGACAAAAATTGTGGGCACTACTTGGATTATTTCCAATAGCCCCCAAGTACTTTCAGGATTATTTGGACATTTAAAAAATATTATAAAATTTAAATGTCCAAATTCAAATACTTATGAATTAATCCAGTGACCAAATGTGACATGAAAAATGTGCAGCACCTCTGGTTCTGGTTTAAAGCATTTTTCCAGAAATGATGAACATTTTCTAAAGCCATTTGATTTCACTGAAAAATATTTTTGGTTGAACCTATTTGAATTCCCTTAATGCTAGGGTTTAGGCAATCCCCATTTCAAGTTTCATAAAATTTAAACATGGTGCATGGATGCTAAAGCGAAAACAAACAAGGGCTGATCTGGGGCTGTGACAGCTCACCCCCACTAAACAAGAATCTCGCCCCGAGATTCAAGACGTGAGGTAAGAAGAAAAGGGGAGTCACAAAACTATCACAATCTTCATGATCCAATTGCCCTTCTCGGAGATGGTGATCCATTCCATCATCTTGGTCTTGACGTCTTTTCTCCTGAGATCTTCACTCGACACAACAACAGAAAGAAGGGGGAAACCGTACAGGATTTACTCGTCTTTGAAGATCGAGCAACTCAAGATCAGTTCATGGAGAGATGTAAGAACAACTCTTGAGTTGAGACACCAAACACACATTAGGAATGATGGTAAAGAAATGGATGAGGAAGGTTCAAATTGGTAGGCAACCATTCCACGCTTAGGTAAAATGGTGGAGGGTGTCAAGGTGGCGAAGAAATAACTGCCAGGATTCCGTAACGGGCACCTTGGGAAAAGTGACGCAAAGAACTATTCCCTTAAGTGGCAAAAAGAATTACTTTTGATACAAAGATCATTGAATCTCTTTATACCAGCCTAAGGCAATCACAAACGATCGTTTGGAGGGGTTCGATAGAAAGGCATACCCGGATTTGGATGATGTGGACTACCTTGTTGAAGACAACGTAATGGATGAATTTGCTTACCACCGGAAATGGAAGGGACCCATGGTAGAATGGCACATTGGCGGTGCAAGCTGGGAACAAAATGCAAATGCTGGGAATGATTCTGGTAACTAGGGAAGAACCCAACAACAGAGAGTGAATTCACTGTTTGAAAGGTCATAGCATTGCCGAGGAAACTGAGAGCATCCCAGTTAGTGTCAATGATAACACCTAGCTCTTGTGCGTGCTCTCAAGAACTTGAGCATTTCCATATTCATCAAGGTTTTACCAATATCCGTGTCAAGGATCCTGGCAACACATCATACTACCATGATGAATACCGGTGGAAGATGTAGATGCAAAGGAAGATAATACTTTCTCAGATTTCACCTTAGCGAGGCCAAGGGGACGAAATCTGGATGATCGACCGAGAGACATTTAGCACTCCTCTTCTAATGTTCTCCTTGATGTGCTAGCGTAATCCACCCCTAGATATGGTTTGATATCTAGAACATCAAGTAAAAGGTCGGACTTCGGGATCTCAAAAATCCATGGGGGCAACTAGGGAGTAAATCCTACGAAATCCCTATGGGGAGGTGGCCAACTTCTCCAATCAAGATACTACAATATTAGGTCTCCCGGCGGGGTGTGTTGGCCACGACATTCACTTTACTGGTTATCGCGAGACCAATATTATAATTCTTTGGGAAATGTTTCAACCATCATATCTGCCTGAGATTGAGATCTGGCTGGTGTCAGGATATTCCAGACTCATCGAGTCTAGGAAGAAAAACGAAAGTTTGCAACACAAATCAACGAGATGACGTTGCGAGATTCTCGGGGAATGAACTACGATAGTAAGCTCCAAAACATGAGCTGGTTCTGCTACAAACATGTGAACACGTTGTCCCAGACAAGCATGACCACATGGTAGTCTTACAACAAAACACTACCGAGTTCAGGTGGGGAACCATCATCGAGGATATCAAAGTCTTGTGTATTATCATGGATTAGCACTTAGCTCCTTCTCCTACAACAAATCAGTCAGTGGCTTGGTGTGCTAGGAAACACATATGGAGTGGAGGCGGCCAACCAACCAAACCATAGAATACTTCGCACATATGCATGACCAACTTGGGATGATTCCAGAGGAGCAAAAACAAACTTTCTTGAATTCACGGCGGCAACTTACATCAAATGCACGTGAATCAAAGGAAGTCACTTCTTTTGTCCAAACATATGCTTCACGAACGAGTCAGGAAGATAATGCTTACACAAGTTTCCAACGCTAGCTTAATGTTCAACAAAATCATGGAGGAGATAAGGATGTTGTCAATGGGCTCAACAACAATTCATCCGGGTTTCCATGAAGATGGAATTCCCTAATTATGTGAACATGTGATAGCATTGGTCAGACCCATAAGATATAATGGTGTATGCTCGAGGAGTCAACCACGAGTAAGACAACATTACGAACATCGTTGGTTCTGATTTGATTTGAGAATAGCCCACACTCAAATCAAAGTTTTAACAAGATAATAGGTCCAACAACTGATCACAGGGACCAATCGATGAAGACATCATCTTTCTTCAACACACACATACAAAGGGTATCCCTTTGAAATGAACTAAGTCAGGTAAGCTTTTATCTTCCAACTCTCCAAGTTGTTGTTTGGCTTAACAAACTAGCTCAGGGGTATCCAACATAGGTTCTTGGAGAAAAAGTGGTTTATTGGAAAACCAACTTGATCACGAGCTCAACATAACAGTCAGGGGACAACCTGGTGATACTTTCGAGAAGATATACGGAAAATCACGAACCACCGATATGCTACTAAGCTCGAGAACAATCTTGCTTTTCAGGGCAAGACGATATGATCAAAAGAGCGAGGGATTGCCAAAATCCTAACTCATTGATCGAAGAGTGCACCAGGAAATAAGGACTAGGTAGCACAATCTATCTTAGAATGGTGATTCAATAACCAACATGCTAAGAATGAGAATATTGTCCATTTACTACCAAACAACAGAGTTGCTAGGAGTATAGATTTCACACATCACGATTCACTTGTCGGCGTTCCGGTTATAATAACACGGGAACCAAGGAATGAATATCGATGGCGAGAGGTATCACAGCACCAAGAATTCATAAGATGATGTGTAATTCCTATGACTTTCTTGACATAAAGAGGGTAATACTTCAGGGTAGAACAGAACAAAAGCTGGGTTAACAATTTGATCTGTGGAGCACAACTTCTTTGACCCGATCCTGGATACGGATGAGGTACTGGAGTTTGTTTCTCCTAGTCATTCTGGAATAGAATGGCTTGACGGACCACAAGAGTAATAGGCATCGATGAATGAACGCACGCCATCAACTTGACTATCAACTGATAGACAAGGATCAAAATACAACTACAGAGGGACAACTCAAAAGAACATATGATTTCCAGAGTTGTGGATGCATGGATTAGCATGTCGAACGAGTTCGACATATTTCTTCCGGACAATCCATGCGGAAAGGTAGAACTGGCAGGGTCACAACATAGAATCGAGAACTCAACAAGAGCTCTGGTTGTGATCTTTTGGTTCAAAGAACTTCTGCCATAAACGGTTCATAGTATTTGGAAGAAGGAAGTACCACGGACCTTGAGGACTATCTCAAAGGATACTAGTATCCTAAAGGGACTAGCAAACACTATCAACATGAAGTAAGTAGGGTGAATCTCGGGTTCAAAACCCAAGGAGTAGAATACCTACTACTAAGTGGCATCACGGGATGCTTTCGAGAATGATGGCCAGAATCATCACACTCGGACACAGAACATGGCTAGATTACCAGGTGATACTCTAGACATCTAGGGTCATAATCATAGCTCCAACATATACGTTGAGGCAATAGAGTACATCAACTCACCGTTTAGTGTGGTTAACCTGGCCAGGAAATACATCGAAACCGAGGGAAGGATTTTGCAATTGCATCAGATTATTTAGAAACCTGGGATGACTCGGACAGCATAACGGCTGTAAATGCTCAAAAAGTTTGGAGACATACTATAGAAATGGTGGCATAGCCACTCAGAAGCACAATATCAAGGTTTTGAGATCAACAATTAACATACGGAAGTAATAGGAACTGAAACGAGGCTTAAGTCCAACAATTCTATAAGTCTACGGATTAGTAACACGTGATCCTGATAGAAAGAAGAGATAGCCTAGTTCTTAATTCCCATAGGAAAGATAAGATGACTCAGATCAGAAGGCATAAGGTATAAGGAGTAAAAAGAGCCTTACGTTCCATCCCACAAACAATTCCCCTACATATAACTAAAGAATTTCTAGACTCAACATCGACCAGTTTGGCTTGGAGAACCTACAGGCAGTCAAGATCTGATACCAACGCTGTCAGGCCCCCGACTCAATGCCACATCGATCTAGCATGTAACACCACATATCACTTTGCGGCCTCACGCACGGTTTTCCCACGGGTGTCGCCTTACCTTTGCCCGGGACCGTTTGCGCCTTTTGGCACACGTATATGATAGTGTCGCTAGCACCCATATGATAAGGAGCTCGGGCTGACATGGCTAGTCGTAAACCCAAAGTGGCACAAACTTACAGGGACAGGCATCCATGACCCAGCATTAAACGTGTCGGTCAGCAGCGAGTGAATCCAGGCTGTAGCACTGGGCTAGCAGGACTCCGGTGAACCGGGCTGTAGCGGGCTAACAGGACTCCGGTATTCATCGCGTGACATTTCCCCGAAGGGACAGACACAGGAACGAAGAAGGACACATGCCGGCCTGCCTAAGTGTTCCGGAGCAGTAGCAAGCTACCATGGCTCAGTGGAAACACTAGGAGACATTTCCCGGTAAGAGAGGCTACTAAGGATAAACAACTAGATAGTCAGATCCCACACATACCAAGCATTTCAATAACATACACACAATATGCTTGATATGTGCAAACACAACATGGCATCACAACATGACTCTATGACTCAAGTATTTATTCATTAGGCTCCGAGGAGCGGGATATTACAAAAGGGGTCTCATGACCCAACATTCAGAGCATACAAATCGAAGCACAAGCGGAAGCTATCATGTCTGAGTACAGACATCTATAAATGAAAAAGGCTTGAAAGCCTGACTATCTACCAGATCCTGTCGAGGGCACAAGATCGTAGCTGAGGTAACAAGCTAAACGTCGAAGTCCACGTGGAACTACTAGCGAGACTGAAGTCTCTCTGCAAAAACATAAAATAGGCAAACGTGAGTACAAATGTACCCAGCAAGACTTACATCAGAACTAACTACATATGCATCATTATCAACAAGGGGTTGGTGGGGTTTAACTGCAGCAAGCCAGCTTTGACTCGGTGGCTAACCTGAACTACGACCGCAAGCAACTCTTTTGAGGTGGCGCACACGAGTCCACATATTCACCATATCAATACACCATTATGGATCCGCTCTCGTCTCCCTACGAGAACGCCGTCCATAGCACTCACGCTTATCTTGCGTATTTTAGAGTATCCACTTTCACTTGTCTATGAACTGATATAAGCAACCCAGAAGTCCTTTTCCGCGGACACGGCTATTCGAATAGATGATGTTAACCCTGCAGGGGTGTACTTCTTCACACACGCTCTCACCACTTACCACCGTTTACACGACATGTACTCGGCAACCTTCAACCGGAAGCCCAACGTGGGTGTCGGCCACGGCCTGCCTAAACACTCAAGTCACTAGTCCAGGTTTATCGCCTATTCGGGTTCCATCCATGAGGAGATCCGGCCAGAGTTTCGCTCACAGCCCCAAACGATGTGAACAGGGTTCCCGAGACACCAAACGGGCGCCCGGTACACCATGCCACGTGCCTACCGCATCACAGCCCACCCCTACGGTCAGCGCTGTGCACGGCCTCCAGCATACTACAAACACCAGAAACTACTTGCAACTCCTGGACAGAGGACAAGGGTGATTAAGAAGCCGAGAGGGTCCATTGGTTTCGGGCCCAATGCGTGGTAGTAGCTGAATCATGGATCACAAACACAGAACTCAGTTCCTGAGGACGGCTGCAATGAGACAACCCACCATGTACTCCTACATGGCCTCTCACCGCTACCTTTACCAAATCGTATTCACACACTTAGCTCACACATAGTAGGACATGTTCACACACCTCTGATTCATCCCCGATGAATCAGACGTGACTCAACTCTAAGCAGTAGCAGGCATGACAAACAAGCATGAATGAGTAGGCACAACAGGGCTCAAACAACTCCTACTCATGCTAGTGGGTTTCATCTATTTACTGTGGCAATGACAGGTCATGCAAAGGATAAAGGGGTTCAGCTACCGCAGCAAGTAACAAATATGTCGTTGTTGTCCTAATGCAGTAAAAGAGAGCAGGAGCGAGAGAGTGGGATTTTATCGGAATGAACAAGGGGGTTTTGCTTGCCTGGCACTTCTGAAGATAACATTGAGTCTTCATCAGTGTCAACGATCACATCATCGGTACAACGTCTATCGAGGGGGAACAACACCGGCAAACACAGAGGAAACACGATCAATGCAATGCACAATATGATGCATGCTATGACATGGCAATATGAATGTGTTTTGGGCTAATGCACCTAGCTATGATTTAAATGAAGTTGGTTTGAATACATGATTCAAACTCCAACTCCATATATGATTATTTAAATGCCCTTTATTTTTTTTGTCCAAAAGAGAGGACAAACATTTTTCAAACATGCATGAAAATGGTACAGATGGATTCCTTGAATTTTTCTGATAATTTTTCATATATAAATTATTTAATTTGGAGTTACGGTTGAATTTCTATGATTTTTAGAAGTTTAAGACATTTCTAAAATTAATAAATCATTTAAGATTTATTTAAATTCCAGAAAGGAGTTATTGCGTCAGCATGACGTTGGCATGACGTCAGCAGGTCAACAGGTTGACCAGAGTCAAACCTGTGGCGCGGGACCCACGGGTCAGAGTCATTAGACTAACTAATCTTAGTTAGTCCTAATCCTAGGTTTAATTAGCAGGGCGGGCCCACATGTCAGTGACCCAGGGGGGTCAAATCCCTGGTTAACCGGGGCTAATCCATCGGCGTCTAGCCGCCGGCAACGACCAGACGCGGCGGAGGCTCGGGAATCGCCCACAGGGCATGATTCGAGCTGCGGCTAGGCGCGTCGGAGTGCCCTCGCCGGCGCGCGTCGTTAGGTGGTGCTAGCCGGGCCTGGGGTGGCCGGAGTCGACGGCGGCGAGGTCGGTTGCGGCCGCCGGAGCTCGGGTTCGGCGGGGCAGCTAGCTAGGGGACGAGAACGGAGGGGGCGAGCAAAGAGAGGAGATGAGGAGCTCACAGGGAGGCGGCGCAGAAGGTCAGTGGGCTCGGGGGCGCGCCAGACGTCGCGAATCGACGGCGGTGAGCTTCGGTGGCCGGCGATGGGAACGGCGGTGGTGGCGGCGTTGCAGCGCGTCCAGGACCTCGTGGCTCGGTGGAGAGGAAGAGGGGGTCGAGGCGGAGCCTCTGGGCGCAACGGCAAGGCGGGGCAGTGGCTGTGGCCATGGCAGCAGCGAGCGGCGGCGGCGGGCATGCTCGGTCATGGGGGGGGAACAGAGGAGCGAGGGGGAGGGAGGTCCAGAGAGCGAGGGAGAAGTGAGAGGGGGTCGGGGAGGCGCGTGGCATCACCGGGGCGTCGAGGAGGAGCCAGGCAGGCTGGGAGGGAGGAGGTGGAGGCTTCGGGCGCGCTGGCGTCGACACGCCTCTGCCTACTGGCAGAGGTGGAAGAAGACCAAGGCGCCCCTGGTGGGCTGGGCTGATTCTGCTGGGCCACCAGGTGAGTGGGCCTCAGGTAAGCGTCAGGTAAGTCCTTCTCTCTCTCTCTTTTATTTGTTTTAGTTTTCTATTTTTATTACTCTGTTTTGAATTAGTAAAAAATACTAACTCATTTTATAAAATCCCGACAAAAATTGTGGGCACTATTTGGATTATTTCCAATAGCCCCCAAGTACTTTCAGGATTATTTGGACATTTAAAAAATATTATAAAATTTAAATGTCCAAATTCAAATACTTATGAACTAATCCAGTGACCAAATGTGACATGAAAAATGTGCAGCACCTCTGGTTCTGGTTTAAAGCATTTTTCCAGAAATGATGAACATTTTCTAAAGCCATTTGAATTCACTGAAAAATATTTTTGGTTGAACCTATTTGAATTCCTTTAATGCTAGGGTTTAGGCAATCCCCATTTCAAGTTTCAAAAAATTTAAACATGGTGCATGGATGCTAAAGCGAAAACAAACAAGGGCTGATCTGGGGCAGTGACAGCAACAAACTTTTTTGTGTTTATGATTGAAGCTTTTCCACTCACTACCATGAGATGGATGGCTCATTACATTCTGATCTCTGTACTCCTGGTTCCTAGAATGCCACAGTACATCCTCTCTTGTTTCAGCACCATGAAACAACCTCTGCAATCTTGGTATAATTGGAAAATTTCTCAGAACATTATGAGGAATCCTCTTCACAGCATCGCCATCTTTCCATCTTGATGATTTGCATTTCGGGCATTCACTTAAGTTGGCATAATCCTTCCGGAACAGAACACAATTATTCTTACAAACATGGATCATATCATATCCAATTCCAACTGCACGAAGGAAATTCTTCATTTTAGTATAGGTGTGTGGCAGCTCAGATGCATCTGGGAAAGATTTACGGAAAGCAGCCAACATCACATTGAATGATTTGTTGGTCATCCGCTCAGATGTCTTCACCTGAAGAAAGGTGACCATAGCTGAGAATACTGACAGCTTATTTCCTGGGGTGACAGCCATGTTGCATTGTTCCAACATGCGGGCCCACCATTTCTCTTCTGCAGGTGAAAGTTCACGGAATGCACGAGCATTTCGTAGCATTGTTTCAATGTTGGTCAAACTCACTGGCTCCGCCACCACCACCTCCTCCTCCTCTTCCACCCGAGCATCAGGCAGATCAAGATGGTGATCTGCTGCTTCCACGTAGTCAATAACATTGACGTTCACAATTTCACCATGATGAACCCACCTAGTATATGTGACCGACATCCCATACAAGTGTAGATATTTTTTGCACAGTTGAATGGGGTCTTGTAACTGAATTCATACAACTGCTACACGGGCAGAGCACATCTGATTTCAGACCACCGCACTCAGCTCTGATAAAGTTCATGAAGTTTTCAACCCCCTCGACATATGCAGCGGAGAATCTTTGAGCAGAAGTTATCCAAGTCCTGTCCATCTGTTAGACATACAAATTAGTTCTTCTACTAGATATTACAGGAAAACATATATGCTTTTTTATGAAGTCCAGAAAAAAAATACCTAGGTCGATGTCTAAAGCTATGGCAAGATATTTGGATGAGCAGATCTATGTAATGAAATATATGTAAAGCTAATTCAGCAAACAGATTTGAGTGCTAAATTATGGCAAGCTGTTTCAACAGTCAATGAGGCCGAGCACACAGCCATCAAACTATCGAAGGCCATCGCAGCAACAAAGATCGAGTATAAAACGGTGTAGAGCTATTTCACCTAACAGATTGGCTACTAGACCATGCCAATCTACGTCACATTAAATATATGGCAGGATATTTTAGCAACTAATCGGCCTTGGCATGCCATCTCAGCTAAGAAGATTGAGTGCAGAACAGGGCAAGGAAGCTTCTTAAGTAGGCATATTGACTGTAAACTACTTCGACAAACAGTGAGATTAACATCGTCTATCAGCTAACATTCAATGCTACACTGACATGAACGGGGCCTCAGTCTAGAATGCGCATACTGTGGGAGAAGCTGACCGCCGTGCGTCAACACACGAACGTCGCCAGCGGTGGCGGCGCTGAGTGCCGTGTGCCTCCATAAGAACGTAGCCAGCGGTGGTGGCACGACTAGAGGACGGCAGTCTATGAGAGCGTAATGCGGGAGTGAGAGGATCGCCATGCGTCACCTTGATGAACCGCGGCACCGACATATCGACGCGGTGGGGAGGGCGGCTTTGGCGGAGCGAATGGAGTGGAGGGGTACGGGGGGGAGGGGGGTTTGGGGAATATTATTGGCTAGTTGGCCGAAGGGCGGTTGAATCGGATTTGGGGGGAATTTTTGGGTGGGGGGGTGGATTTTCGCGCGATGGGCGGGGGGAGTTTGGCGCATGGTCGGTTTCTCCAAGTGCAGTCCCACGTTTCAGTGAAGAGGCAAGCCGAAGCACGTTCCGTTTGCGTGAGCCGTGTGCAGGACCGAACGTGTGTGGGGTGCAATGCGACCGTGAAAGGAGTGCTGTGAGTGTACCGCCTTTTTTTCCTTTTAAACTAGGTGCTTTGCCCCCTCAAAAGAAAAAATTTGTTGCTTCGCGCGATCCATCGATACTACTACTAGTAATCCGGTAATCCCGACTAAAACGGTGCGGTTGGGTCTTTTCCCGCGCGATATGCTGGGAGGTTGGCTTAGTTGGGTTTTTTAGGACGAGTAATGCTACACCTACGTAATCCCAGCTACGTAATTAACGTAATGTGAAACGTGTGAGCTGTTGATTGTAGATTGGGGGGAGGGAGGGGCCCACCACCATGAAAATCAGGGGAGGAGAGAGAGAGGCAATTTACATTAACCCTTTCGTAGGTTCCCGTAGATGTAGAAAGATGTGAAATGCGGGAATTTGTAGTGGACGTACTATTGGAGTGCCTAAGATAAATTGTGTATGTATAGACCCTATGTGTTTATTTTACTTCGCATGTTAGATTTGTCTCGGTTCAATAAAGAGCAGAGTTGGTGATGATGGTGTGCCTGTCATCCTGCAATATAGGCTGTCCGATCTATATCTAACGGATATAAACTATAACAATTTACCCGCACTCCTCTCCACATTTGCAGATAAGGCTTTCCCTCATTCATCCTTTTCTCCCACAAGATCTTGATCTTCCATGCAACACACAGGCATCTTGCTAGTACTCCTACAATATACTATATTATTGTGAAAGTTCATATACACCGGCCGAGATTAATGCAAACACGGCAGATTTTCATTACATTTCGAACTTTTATAGGACAGAAAAATAAAAGAAACCCGACCCTAAACCTATTCTTAGACGGCGACCAACGTCCTTCATCTGCGATCTCTATGTACGGGGCAGGGTTCAAGACCCGTGAAGTGGAGGTGCGGTCTCCGGCAAGGAAGAGTAGAACACGGGATACAGACCGGCCAGTTGGCACACCATGCCCTGTCGCCTCCCATGCCCTACTCTCCTCGGAGGAGTCCCTGAGCTCGGCGGTGCCGGATGTTGGAAAGTGACAAGTAGGACGCGTGGCCGACGGTGCTCCGTCGTCGGCCTCCAGCGTGGCCACCGCTTGTGCGGTCGCGTCCGCGTCCGGCTACGCCGCTATTGCGTCGCGAGAGGCGACTTGAGCGAGGGCGGCGACCTCGAGCTTCGTCCCCGAAGACAAGCTCTCCCGCAGAGCATTCACACTTGCAGTCATGGCGGATGTGGTGCCAGGTAGGAGGATGATGCGCTATGGTGTGGAGGTTAGCTGGGCGTTGCTGCTTTAAGTAGCGCATTTCGGTGAGGCCAAGCGTCCGGGTGCGTCATTAAGTCGCCGGAGTTGGTTCCTCGGGCACCCAGCCTCTTAACGATGGCATACGAATGGAGGGCATGAATGCAGGCAGCTGGTGCCGGCTGGGAACCCCAGCACCGTGCGACAACGCGAGGGACGAGGGTTTTGGTGTGACAGGGTAGTCAGCTATGGTCGTGGCAACATTGGAGATGCCCTTTGCTCACATGCAATCCCCGCATGTCATTGAAAAAGCAAGATGACCCGACATGGTCTCAGGTCTTGAGGAAGCAGTTGGCCGCGCTACACCACTCCGCGGACGCGTCGCAGCGCCCCGTGCATCCTCGACGAGCCGGGTGTTGGGGTGTGTTTGGATTGTGGCCAAAGTGCACCTTACCAAAATTTTGGTCATGACCCAAAGATTGGTGTTTGTTTGGATGGTTGCCATTTTTTTGGCATGCCAATGAACTCTAGCCAACTCTAGTTCATTTTTCTTGCCAATGTCGGCCAAATCATGGGCAACGAATACCTCAACCAAAATTTTGGATACCCAATGCTTTGATGGAGCAACCTTGGACACAAACCAAACATACTGTTGGTCGTGCCACAGCACTAACGCCACCCTCGGCACACTGAAATCGACCGTGTCTAGGGACGATGAGCGTGTCGCTCACCGCGGTCGCCGTGTACAGAGCCGGTGCTGGAGCTGCGCCACGTTGTTGGCCCCAACGACCCACATGAACGGTTGTCGGTGGCGAGGAGGTCGTGGGCCAGCTCCTCCATTGGACTAGTCTGCACTACATTGTCCCGACGGGTGTGCCCCACATGTCAGTTTCCCTGTTTTCCCGGCCATATTGGAGCATCAGTGCTCCGCGTTTCGCATTAGGTCCTTCACTATGTAGGCCAAGCAAGACTATTGTTTATTCGAGCCGTTCAAGTATAATCATGTGGCGTTTGCCTATTTCTCATTCCTCTCCAACCCTCTTCTCCATCAATCATGTCGCCCTCCGGTCGAGTCCATCCTCCCGCATGCCACATTTGACCATTCCATCGAGTACCATTCGCATGTACCCACCCTAGTCCTCTTTCAATCAATCTCCGGACCCCGAGATGAAATCGAGAGAGAACGAGTGGGGGCACGTGATACCTAAGGCGGATTCAAAATTTTGAAACCGGTGATCATAGCATCCGCAAATCATATATAAAGGGTATTCAATGTTCATTCGTTTTTGAACATACAATATACTCCCTCCTATCCTTTCTAGTTTACATATAAGTTTTATGTGTAGTCAAAGTATCTCTACTTTGATCAAAGAAGTATCAACATTAAACAACGCCCAATCAATATTGTTAGATTCGTATGTACTCCTAGATTTGTACTCGAGATGGTTTCCAATTTGTTTTCAACCACGTGAATGTGCTTGTTCTCGCGCATGCTCTTCCTACTAGGATTTCGCCATGTATAGCCAGTCCAATAGTAACTTTTTTAAGATCCCTGTCCAATAGTACACGTGGAGTACATACAACATCTGTACTAGAGTATGCAGTGCTCATAGTAGTACTCCCTCCTTCCATTTATATAGGGCCTATGTGGAGGAGAGAGATGTGAAAAAGTAAGGGGAGTGAGCTCTCATGCAAGAGCCTAGCTATATACGCATTCCTAGTTAAATACAATAAATATGAAGAAAGAGATAGAGAGGAGATGGAAAAAAGTACTAATACAATAGCCAACCTTATATTTTTTTGCGGGAAATAGCCAACCTTATAGCCCACACTACTGTATGAGTGCATATAATAGATGATGGCTATAGATGACATGGCAGTCCCTCATAGTCATTGACTAGCTATATTATTAACCATGCTCTAATGCGTTTTTAAAACCGCATTTGACTATTGACAAGATTAATAGTACATGAGATGTATAATGTGAAAATTATATCATTGGAAACTCCTTTCACATACGAATTTGACCGTATGCTTTGTGTAAGTTGCATGTCATATATTATTACTCTAACATTTGGTCAAAGTTAGCCTCGAAAAATGCATTAGGCCCTGTATAGTAAATGGGAGGAGGGAGTAGTAGTGGAAGTGGATCCTCGGACGTAGGTATCCCTGCCTTACCCTCCCTTTCGGTCACTTACTGGCGGACCCCATGCTTGCTAGGCCCCGCATGTCAGTTACTCAATGGGTTCGGCCACGTTAGAGGATCCTCATCCGTAGTATACTCCCTCTGTTTTATTTACTCCGCATAAAATGGACGGAGTGGTAGTATAATAAATGACGCGGGCGGGGGAGGGGGAGGGACATCGGTTTGCTCTCAATTGTGGTCCCACTAGCGAGCGAAAACGCAAGACGAAGCGCGTTCCATTCAGTGAGCGACATGGAGGGTCCAGCGTGCTGCGCTGCAACGCGAACGCAACAAGAGCGATGTATAGTCAAAACCGATTGACCGGTCGTCACCGGAACCACGATTCACACCAGAACCTTCACTGCTTGGCCTACGCCAGCCACTGCCCTAAAACCACACCTAATCTCCAGCCCATTCCCCCACCTTTCGATCCCCTAGCCCGCATCAAGCATCCCCTAGTTCGCTGGAAAGCCATGGTTCGCCGCAAGATCACTTACTACAAGATGCTGACGCCGGAGAGCCACGCAGAAATCGTGGCGGCGGTCGGTGCACAGACCTCCGTTCCCAAGCTTGATTTGCGGTGGGCCAATCCCCGAGTTCTCTGGAGCCAAGCTACAAGGAGGAGGAAGCCGATCCAATGTTCATGGCGGAGCTCGCGGCGCAGAAGGCCCCCGATGGGTATGATGATGGACGTCGACTTCGTGCCGGCGTCCGAGTCCCCCATGGTGCAGGCGGACCAGCGGTTCAACATGGCGATGCTAAAGGAGGACCGGTAGGCAGAGGCTCAACTCGACGCGGAGTGCGCGCACATACCCCTGCCATCGAGGCACTCCTGCAGGCGGAACCGGATGTCGTGGATGTGTACTGGGCGATGGAGGCTCAACTTGAGGTGGAGCGCGCGGATGCCGCTGCCATCGAGGCCCTCCTGCAGGCGGAACCGGACATCCTAGACTTGAACCGGGTGGCAGAGGCTCGACTCGACGCGGAGCGCGCGGATGCCGCTCCCATTGACGCCCTCCTATAGGCGGAACCGGATGTCCTCGACTTGAACCGGGCGGCGAAGGCTCGACTCGACGCGGAGCGCGCGGATGCCGCTGCCATCCAGGCCCTCCTATAGACGGAACCGGTCATCCTCGACTTGAACCGGGTTGTGCTCTCGTCCATGCAGAGCGCCCGCACGCTCCGCGTGAACGAGTAGCCGGAGGCCGAGGACAACCACGGTGCAGAGACACACGTCGGCAGCTACGGCTGGTTCGCACCGGCAGCCAAAGACGACGAGGCCGTCTCGTTCCACGAGCAGTGATAGTTTTTCTTTATGTTGTTGTTTTTATGGATCTTTTGCTGTGTAAAAACATATATTTGTTATGCAAGTCGCCTGCCTTGGGTCAGTCTACCATTTCAAGCGGTTGGATGAATATCCTACGTCTGCTAACCCTTCTTCCTCACCTCTTCTTCTTTCCCAACAGACCACCGCACGGGCTGTACGGATACTCCCCAACATGCGGTTGGATAAACATACTCTATGAACGAAAATTATGTGTCTGCAGTAGGATGGCTGAGTTTGGTTTGTTCACATGCGATAACATGTGTCAGTGAGGGTGCGTTCCCTTGGTTGGGTTTGCGACGTGTAGGAGCGACTGTGTGAGGGTGCGGTGCGATCGCGGCATGCAGGAGTGACCGTGTGAGGGTGCGGTGTGACCGCGACAGCCGTGCGCAAGTGTACCTCCTTCTCATTTTGAAAACTTCACGCAAGCTTGGCAAAAATGTGTGGTGAAGTATGGCAATTCAAGGCCTAGACCCAAACAGGATAAGTACGTACGTACTAGGAGTACTAGTGTTAAAAAAGAAAGGCAGGGTTTTCCTTCGCGGGATTTAATCGATACAAATCCTCGTTTCACGTGTCAATTCATGCGTATTTTTTTCTCCAAAGACCAAAGAGCTAACCATCTCACTCCTCATCGCTTCATTAATGCAGCACCATGCAAACCAACCTTCTCACTTCCGCATGCATGCAGGGGATATGAATGTCCTTGGTTGCTAGTACGAGGCAAACCACATCAATTTTGCCTCGATTAGTGTTAGTGGCCTTTTGCAAATTGTAATTTTGATATACTGGCCTTGTGTACAAAAAATGGAGGTAGTAACTATATTTGACTTCGTTCCCCATTGCGGTGACGTTGATGATATCTCGAACGTTGTGGTTTGGCGAAGTGCGTTCGACGGAGAACACCATTGAGGGAGACCACAATAATTCGTTCGCAAGTGCCGCCTGCAAGCCAAGACAACCGCCTTATTTGCATCTAGGAAGTACGTGGAACCAAATGACGCGTAATGTACTAGTACTACTAGTACACAATAGCATCGTCCGTCCAGCTTAGTGCGGTGAGATGGTTTCTCGAAGAAGATGATGGAGAAGCGAAGTCAGCGAAGAGTGAAATGATGGTTGCTTCGTCCGTGCTTTTGTGATTTGACGCCTCACTTCTTTATGATTTGTGATAGAAGGGACAGGGGAGTAGGCTCTGTGCTCTATACTGTACTACATGCGTTGAAACATGGGAGAAAGAGGAGACACGTTGCATTTTTCTATTCCTTCAATCAATCAATCAGGGAGCTTTGGTTCCATCTTTTTGGCTTTGGCAACACCGTCCATAATGGTTCCCACGATGCCAAAAGCTATTTTCACATTTGGCTACGCATTGTGGATGCCCTTAACCGTACCACTTGGTTTTGCTCCTGTGTGGTATCTATACAAATCTCAATTATATTGATCTAAGAAATTATAGAATCAAGATTAGTAAAAAGGAGGTGATTTTTCCACGTGGATGGCGGGGGAGGTTTCTTATTTTTAGAGGACGCTGTCCTGGCTGTTTGCTAACATGCGGTCCCATGTGTCAGTGCTTTACCAAGCCGATCCGCATCCCACATGAGGCAGAACAACGACAGAAGCAACACGTGGTTAAGTTGAAGAAGATGAGGGAGAAGCGGATTCAGTAACGAGTGAAATGATTGTATCTTCGTCCCTCCAACTTCTTTTTTTAGCATTATACCCTCGTCCCTCCAACTTAACTACGAGAAAGGTGCAGCTTTGTGATTTGACGCCTCATTGCTCATTACTAAGCCGGCGCCATGACTGGGGTGCTTCACCCCAGTTGCTCTGCACTGTATTCCGGTATGGCACGTGGACCCGGTAGCATGATGTCCCACATGTCGGCGAAAGGGACTAGAAGATTTATGAAAGCGAGCGCTCCACTCTTATGATGTAGGAGTACACGACATGATGGCCCAGTGAACTGTCACTTGTACTGTATAGTACTATAGTTTTGCTGTTTCGCACGATCCATCGATACAAACCCGATTAAACAGGAAAGGGCGGGATTTTTCCCGCGTGGTAGATGATATTGCCCATACATCTCAAAGGCAATTTTAATGTATGCAAACTGAATAATTAAGTAACAATATGATATCTAGTAAAACTAAAAACAAATATGATTTATTGTGTTAGAGTGTAGTAGTAGTGCTGTATTGCATAGTTGTTAGATGTAACATGCGAGAATGTGTAAAGATGTAGTTTTGGAGGGCCTACAGAGAGAAAAGCGTAATACGGTCACCGAACTTCAGAATAAGCTGATTATGGTCACTATATACATTTTGCGGTGATTATACGGTCACTTGCTCACGGTTCAGCATCGGATTGCCCTCTGTTGACCGGCCAAATAGTCTGCGTGGCGCCATGTTGACTAGTTAAATTGATCATGTTCCTTGTGGGTCCCACCTATCAGTTCACATAGGGAAAAGGTCAGATAAACACAAATTTACGCAGGCACAACAAGACTCCAACCCGTGTGCGGGAATCACCTGGTTGTGTATGTGTCTGTCAGGGCCTGATGTGTGCGCATGCACGTGTAGGTTGAGCACTTGAGGGTGAGAGTGTGTGTTGGTCGTGTGGTGTACTGGTGTGTGCATGCATGCGTGCGTGTGAGTGTTGCGTGCGTGCGTCGCTACATGTGTACGTGTGAGTGTTGCGTGCGTGCGTGGGTGCATGTGTTTGTGTGAGTGTTGCGCGCATGCAGTTCGTGTGCATGCGTGCGTGTGTGTGTATAATCACCACACCAGCTCCTGTGTGTTAAAACAAACTGCTCAGCATACCAATACAAGGCCAACTTGTCCGCTGTGCCCGAGGTCATGACTTCGAAACACCATCCAAATATTTTTTTGTCATTTGTTTTCATTCTTACTAGCAAGATGCCCGTGCGTTGCACGTAACATCAACATGCATTTCTATGACTAGTTTATCTTGTGAGAGAAAAGGATGAATGAGGGAAGGCCTTATTTGCAAATGTGGAGAGGTGTGTGGGTACCTTTTTGCAAAATTGCCACAGTTTCTTTCCTATCCGTCAGATATAAATCGGACGGCCTATATTGCAGGATAGCAGGCACACCATCATCACTAACTCTTTTTTTAATAAGAGTGTATTTTATAAGAGTGTAGATGTAGAGTAGATACAAGCCGACAGGTGGGCGCGATGGTAGTGAGATAATGTGATGCAACAATAGAGGTGCCACGTGGTGTGTTTAACTGCTCAACTAGTCATGTCTTGAGCAAATACAGAGTTGTACGGTGAGCCCGTGACTGTATAATAACCAGTAAACATAAATGGTGACCGTAATGAGTGGATTCTGAAGTCCAGTGTATGTATCGTGCTTTCGCTTCAAATACAATGATCGTCATTGTATATATCGCGAGAGAAAGATGAAACATGCATGAATGTGTTGGGGCTTACTTTTAGAGGACCTGGAGATAGTTTGTGTGCATACGTGAAAGGGGCGTACAGGGGGGTATGCGATGGAGAGAGAGAGATGCTCTTTGTTTCTCTTTATTATGACTAACTTTGTATATAGTATAAAAATATACAAATTCATAGTGCACAATAAATATCGTTGTGGGCACCATGCAATGCAAATTAGCGTTCGTACTCCTCCATATAACTTTGTAATGTTGTATATATGTAGAAATTCTAAAATAATTTTTTGGTCACACTTTATTCAAAAGGAATGTTGTATGCGAAATAAACGTGAAGAGAGGGCTTTTTAGATCAATGGAGTACGTGATGTAACATGTGTGAATGTGTAGTTGATGCATTTGGCGGGGCCTAGAGAGGTATGTGTGTGTATTACGTATTCGAGAGAGGCATGAATAGAGGGGCCGGCAGGGGGGCGTGGGAGAGATAGCACGAGAAATGAGAGTGGTCTAGAGAGAGAGACGAATATGACGTCATGACGAGAGATTCCCTTCCCTTGAGTGTGTATATGCAAGGGGGGAGGGGATAGAGGCATCAGGAGAATTTTTTGTGTGTGTGGTATTTGTGTTGGTATGTGTGGGTGTGAGAAGATAACAAGACGTGGGGGCAGAGGGTGTGTCACCGTGTGAGGTCCGATGGTTCGAGGTGAGGCCCTTCGTTCGGTTCCGTCCTGCGCCACATTGGTCGGCCCGTGACGCATTTAGGAAGACCCATGGATGACTAGTCGTACAAGACAAAGATAGCAGAATTGTGAAGGACTCTGTGTCCACTGACAAAGCCGGCTAGGATTTGTAACCCTAGGTTCTCGGACTAAGGTAACCCCTTTATCTCGGATATTACTATTCATCCAACCTATCTTTAAGGGGCATCCTACACAATGCTCTGCTAGAATCATACTCGTTGATTAGGAAGAGAGGTGTGAGACAACGCGTGAGAGACATGCCTAAAGATAATGTGCATACACGAGAAACGTAGGCAGGTCCATGTATATAGAAAGGGTCGATGGGGATTGTGCGTGTGTATGCTTGCGAGAGGAAGAGTGCTTGTGATAAAGGTTAGTGAAAATAGTTGTAAATGGTTACGAGAGGGAGGGTTGGTTATATCTAGAGCATGTGTGCGAGAAGGACACCTTGGGAGAGAGTGTGTGAGCATGTGTGAGAGACCACCGGTGGAGAGTGAAACTACACATAAAAGATTGTTGTACACATTGATTAAATATATAAATTGTATCCAAATATTAGGATGGGATCATGATATTTGCAATTCGCGTAAGGAACGGTCATTGACCCATCAGACATCTAGATTCTGTTAAATTTGAGCATGTCTATGTTATTATTTGACACAATTGATCCACATAGTTAGTATTTTGAACTCCAGACAATGCATCGCTTTAGCAATCGAATATAAACGTGAGTATAGTTCATGTTGTGTGTGTAAAGCACATTATACATACGAAAGTTACACAGTGAACATTATAAATAGCTACCTATGAACTAGCATACATTTGAATTCAACTTAAGGTGGTTTGAAAAAAATCAAATTCAAATGAAGTCCATTCAATTATTTGAATTTGATATCATGGCATTTGTAAATCATACCTAAATTATGGGGGCACCAATCTTTGCTCTGATTTTGTACATAATAGCATATGTAGTTGTGTACAAAATAGATCCAAATTTAGCTCCTCCATTCCAAAATAATCGTAGTTATAGGATTTTCAAGTGTCAAAATTTCAAAAAGAAGCGGATAATTTAATGAGGTTTTCAAACATACAAGGTCAAATATAACGTTGTCTATTCAGGTCAATCCTCATAGTTCAAGAGTACTCTAAACGTGAATGCTTGTGTTTCAAAATTTCGAACGAAGCGCCAAAAGAGCCTCTACTCGCCCGAAACCGCGTGAAACAAATGTTTGGCAGTACAAGGAAATTACTTTTCTAATAACTCCGACCCGTGAAACCTACCGGCCCAACGTCCAAAGTTCTAAACTGGGGTAGGTTTGTAGCTTCATCTGGATGCCACACAACCGCCTCCAAAAAACATTCATACACAATGGCCGCCTAAGCACACATGCGCGCGGCCGAAATCGCTCCCGCCCACTATTTGGGACACCTGGGATTACCATCCTACCCCTAACCCGCAGTAGGTCCGAAATTTAAGAGGGGGGGAAAGTTTGTACTTTCCGCAAATTTCAAACAAGTGCGTCCCATCTTCTGTTCAAAAAAGCCAAAAACAAGCGCATCCCAGATCGAAACATGGTCCCCCCACCCGTCCGATTCCCCATTCATACTCCGTGGGTGCAAAAACTACCTCTCCACCAGCCGCGAAACCCCGGCGTCCTTCGTCCGCCACCCCATCCCACCCATCAACCGCCGCCCTCCTCCATCACGCTGGAGCCGATACCCCGACATCGTCGTCCACCGCAACGTCAACCATAACGCCCTCCACGGCTAGTAGTTGAAGCCAAGGCTGAGCCTCACCGCCGCCGCTCCAACTTCGCCATCGTCCACCGCACCGGAGTTGTTCCTGCTACGCCGTCCTTCGCCGCCTCGGATCTGCTTCCCCTTCGCCGATATGCGGCCACGGCAACACAGTCAGCAATTTGGCCATGGGTTTGTCCAAGGATCCACGGCTCTACAAAACATCGGTTCCCCCGGGAAAAACAAGAAGATCGCCGCGACATATCGACACCACACTAGCAACCGATAAGGGTACTCCTCTTCCCTTATTCGTGCAAATATTACGTGTCTGCTTGCACGGTATTCATCCCACAGAAGACACTAGTTGACTGCTTCTTCTTCATACTAGATGTTCCTACTAACTCGCGATGCACAAGGTTTCTCCTCATATACTATTTCACCTTAGCTAGAGGTCCGTCACCCCCCTGAATTTCAATTTCTGGCCAGTTGATTCCCAATTAATGAAAGCATTCCCCGGCATAACAGGTGCTAGTATGCCTATTATGCCGGGGAAGCAGCGCCTTGGTGTTTATCTTAGGGGCGTGTGGGGCCTAGAGCTACTAGCGCCCGATTTGGAGGTCGGCCGGGATTAAAGGGATGGCCTGGGGCACTGCCAAGCACGGCGGTGGTGTGAGGTCGAGGGGAGGGCGGGGCGGCGGAGGCATGGGTCTGGGCCGGTGGTCACTGGCGGTTCGAGAAAGATCGTTAACAGTGACTGGCGGGAGGTAGACGAAGGCCATCTACCCGTTCCTTATAGATCGAACCGTTCATTAAAAAAATTGAATGACCTATTTATTTTTAGTCGACTGTTATCTTAGATATGACCACATGTGGTGGTGTGCTGGAGGAGTACCTGCATTTCATGTGCTCATATATTACAAAATCATACGGAGTAGAATCTAATTTTGTTTGCCATGCAATGTTGTAGAGCTATCATATGTCTCCTGTCATTTATTTTTCAGCCACCTTCTATCTGCTACTTTTACAGTGCACTAGTTCTGCACACACTTCACCCATACTCTTACTATTGTGTTTTTCTGCAAGGGTATTTCAGAGTCTGCCTCGAGAGAAGCAAAGTAGTGATTGTTAGTATCATGCATGAATGAGTTCTGAAGAGAGAATTTTTATTGCTTTTTCTCGTTGGTTTTACTTGACAATTCAAAATCAATAAAGCGGAAGGAAGTTAGCAAGGCAGCGGATAAAGGTGATCCTTCCGAACGGAGGGCCTCTACAATTTCTACTCCTCCACACCCCCAAGATGATTTCCAAGACAACACATGCATAGACACTCAACAAAGCTGTGTTTATGATGAGCACGTCTCCCCTTGTGCACCATAACCGGTGCTCCCTCTAACTTGGCACTGTTATATGTGGTTGCATGTTATGTGTGATGTCTAGCTTGTATTGCTTCTAATTTTGTTGAATTCCATCTGCTTACTTTACACATTATACTTGAATAAGACACGTGTTCCTGTTTCTAGAACATACAATATCTGTCTATCACACCATGTTCTACATCAAATTACTATTGTTGTGTAACTTGCAACAATCACTTATCATAAGACATGTTTGACTTCAGAGTGTGATATAGGTTACATCTCGCATTCTTTTCTAGCTTGTACTACTAATTTGTTGAAATGGCACTTATGACGAGACAGTTTTAACTTGGTAGAGTGATATTCATTGCATCTTTCATATGGTGTCTAGATTTCCTTACTTCTAATTTGTTGAAATGCCTTCTCCTTAGTTTACACATCATAAGCTGTGAATATGCAATGCTGTGAATATGCAATGGCACTAATGACGAGAGACCTCTAACATGGTAGTTTGATGGTGTTTGCATCTTGCATGTGATTTATTTCTTGTACTGCTTCACATTTGTTTAAACACCATTTATGATGAGACACTGTTAACTTGGCAGAGCGATATTAGTAGCATCTTTCATATGGTGTCTACCTTCCATTGCATTGCTTCTAATTTGGTGAAATGTCTTCTGCTTAGTTTACAAATCATAGTTCTGGTTATCTCTTCCGTCTTGTTTTTCGTACATATTACATCCTCCTATCATGTGGTTGTCTAACATCAAAGTTTAGTTCGTCTGCATTGATGTCTACTACACAACCTTCTTCTTGTAGACATTGTTGGGCCTCCAAGTGCAGAGGTTTGTAGGACAATAGCAAATTTCCCTCAAGTGGATGACCTAAGGTTTATCAATCTGTGGGAGGCATAGGATGAAGATGGTCTCTCTCAAACAACCCTGCAACCAAATAACAAGGAGTCTCTTGTGTCCCCAACACACCCAATACAATGGTAAATTATATAGGTGCACTAGTTCGGTGAAGAGATGGTGATACAAGTGCAATATGGATGGTAGCTATAGGTTTTTGTAATCTGAAAATATAAAAACAGCAAGGTAACTAATGATAAAAGTGAGCACAAACGGTATTGCAGTGCATTGAAACAAGGCCTAGGGTTCATACTTTCACTAGTGCAAGTTCTCTCAACAATAATAACATAACTGGATCATATAACTATCCCTCAACATGCAACAAAGAGTCACTCCAAAGTCACTAATAGCGGAGAACAAACGAAGAGATTATGGTAGGGTGCGAAACCACCTCAAATTTATCCTTTTTGATCGATCTATTCAAGAGTCCGTAGTAAAATAACACAAAGCTATTCTTTCCGTTCGACCTATCATAGAGTTCATACTAGAATAACACCTTAAGACACAAATCAACCAAAACCCTAATGTCACCTAGATACTCTATTGTCACCTCAAGTATCCGTGGGCATGATTATACGATATGCATCACACAATCTCAGATTCATCTATTCAACCAACACAAAGTACTTCAAAGAGTGCCCCAAAGTTTCTACCGGAGAGTCAATACGAAAACGTGTGCCAACCCCTATGCATAAGTTCATTGAACCCGCAAGTTGATCACCAAAACATACATCAAGTAGATCACGTGAATATCCCATTGTCACCACAGATAAGCACGGCAAGACATACATCAAGTGTTCTCAAATCCTTAAAGACTCAATCCGATAAGATAACTCCAAAGGGAAAACTCAATCCATTACAAGAGAGTAGAGGGGGAGAAACATCATAAGATCCAACTATAATAGCAAAGCTCGTGATACATCAAGATTGTAACACCTCAAGAACACGAGAGAGATAGAGAGATCAAACACATAGATACTGGTACATACCCTCAGCCCCGAGGGTGAACTACTCCCTCCTCTTCATGGAGAGCGCCGGGATGATGAAGATGGCCACCGGTGAGGGACCCCCCTTTGGTAGGGTGCCGAAATGGGCTCCCGAGAGGTTTTTGGTGGCTACAGAGGCTTGCGGCGGCGGAACTCCCGATCTATTGTGCTCCCTGATGTTTTTAGGGTATATGGATATATATAGGTGAAGGAAGTCGGTCAGGGAAGCCACGATGGGCCCATGAGGGAGGGGGCGCTCCCAGGGGGGAGGGCACGCCTCCCTGCCTCGTGGCCACCTCGAAGCTTCCCTTATGTGCACTCTAAGTACCCTGGATTGCTTCCGTTCCAAAAATAACTTTCCTGAAGGTTTCATTCCATTTGGACTCCGTTTGATATTCCTTTTCTTCGAAACACTGAAATAGGCAAGAAAACAACAATTTGGGCTGGGCCTCGGGTTAATAGGTTAGTCCCAAAAATGATACAAAAGTGTTTAGTAAAGCCCATAAACATCCAAAACGGGTAATATAATAGGATGGAACAATCAAAAATTATAGATACGTTGGAGACGTATCAAGCATCCCCAAGCTTAATTCCTGCTCGTCCTCGAGTAGGTAAATGATAAAAACAGAATTTTTGATGTGGAATGCTACCTAGCATAATTCTCAATGTAATTTTCTTTATTGTGTCATGAATGTTCAGATCCAAATGATTCAAAATAAAAGTTCATATTGACATGAAAACAATAATACTTCAAGCATACTAACAAAGCAATCATGTCTTCTCAAAATAATATGGTTAAAGAAAGCTATCCCTACAAAATCATATAGTCTGGCTATGTTCTATCTTCATCACACAAAGTATTTAATCATGCACAACCCCGATGACAAGCCAAGCAATTGTTTCATACTTTAGTATTTTCAAACTTTTTCAACTTTCACGCAATACATGAGAATGAGCCATGGACATAGCACTATATGTGGAATAGAATGGTGGTTGTGGAGAAGACAAAAAGGGAGAAGATAGTCTCACATCAACTAGGCGTATCAACGGGCTATGGAGATGCCCATTAGTAGATATCGATGTGAGTGAGTAGGGATTTCCATGCAACGGATGCACTAGAGCTACAAGTGTATGAAAGCTCAAAAAGAAACTAAGTGGGTGTGCATCCAACTTGCTTGCTCACGAAGACCTAGGGCATTTTGAGGAAGCCCATCATTGGAATATACGAGACAAGTTCTATAATGTAAAATTCCCACTAGTATATGAAAATGACAACATGGTGCTACTTTGAAGCACAAGTGTTGAAAGAGGATAGTAGCATTGTCCCTTCTCTCTTTTTCTCTCATTTTTTGGGCCTTCCTTTTATTATGGCCTTTCTCATTTTTTTTATTTTGCCTTTATTTTTTTTATAAAGTCCGAAGTCTCATCCTGACTTGTGGGGGAATCATAGTCTCCATCATCCTTTCCTCACTGGGACAATGCTCTAATAATGAAGATCATCACACTTTTATTTACTTACAACTCAAGATTACAACTCGATACTTAGAACAAGATATGACTCTATATGAATGCCTCCGGCGGTATACTGGGATATGCAATGAACCAAGAGTTACATGTATGGAAGAATTATGAAGGTGGCTTTTCCACAAATACGATGTCAACTACATGATCATGCAAAAGCAATATGACAATGATGGAGCGTGTCATAATAAACGGAGCGGTGGAAAGTTGCGTGGCAATATATCTCGGAATGGCTATGGAAATGCCATAATAGGTAGGTATGGTGGCTGTTTTGAGGAAGGTATATGGTGGGTGTATGGTACCGGCGAAATTTGCGCGGCACAAGAGAGGCTAGCAATGGTGGAAGGGTGAGAGTGTGTATAATCCATGGACTCAACATTAGTCATAAAGAACTCATATACTTACTGCAAAAATCTACAAGTCATTGAAACAAAGTACTACACGCATGCTCCTAGGGGGATAGATTGGTAGGAAAAGACCACCGCTCGTCCCTGACCGCAACTCATAAGGAAGACAATCAATAAATAAATTATGCTCCAACTTCATCACAAAGCGGTTCACCATAAGTGCATGCTACGGGAATCACAAACTTCAACACAAGTATTCCTCAAATTCATAATTACTCCACTAGCATGACTCTAATATCACCATCCTCATATCTCAAAACAATTATCAAGCATCAAATTGACCATAGCATCCAATTCACTTTCTATGATAGTTTTTATTATACCCAACTTGGATGCCCATCATTCTAGGACCAATTTTATAACCATAACAAATACCATGCTGTTCTAGAAGACTCTCAAAATAATATAAGTGAACCATGAGAGATCAATACTTTCTACAAAACAGAACCACCGCCGTGCTCTAAAAAGATATAAGTGAAGCACTAGAGGAAATGACAAACTACTCCAAAAGATATAAGTGAAGATCAATGAGTAGTTGAATAATTATGCAACTATGTGAAGACTCTCTAACATTTAAGAATTTCAGATCTTGGTATTTTATTCAAAAATCAAGCAAAATAAAAGAAAACAAAATGACGCACCAAACAAAACACATATCATGTGGTGAATAAAAATATAGCTCCAAGTAAAGTTACCGATGGAGGGAAATGAAAGAGGGGATGCCATCCGAGGCATCCCCAAGCTTAGGCTCTTGGTTGTCCTTGAATATTACCTTGGGGTGCCTTGGGCATCCCCAAGCTTAGGCACTTGCCACTCCTTATTCCATAGTCCATCGAATCTTTACCCAAAACTTGAAAACTTCACAACACAAAACTCAACAGAAAACTCGTATGCTCCGTTACTATAAGAAAATAAAACACCACTTAGGTACTGTTGTGAACTCATCCTAAATTCATATTGGTGTTAAACCTACTGTATTCCAACTTCTCTATGGTTCATACCCTCCGATACTACTCATAGATTCATCAAAATAAGCAAACAACACATGGAGAACAAAATCTGTCAAAAACAGAACATTCTGTAGTAATCTATATCAAACATATACTTCTGGAACTCCAAAAATCCTACCAAATTAGGAAGTCCTAAGAAATTTGTCTGTCAATCCATATCAGAACGAATCAGAACAAAAGCATGTTTCTGTGAATCACCAAAAACTAATTTACTGGGTGCAAAAGTTTCTGATTTTCAGCAGGATCAACACAACTACCACCGTAAGCTATCCTAAAAGTCTTACTTGGCACTTTATTGAAACAAAAGCTATAAAACATGACTAATACAGTAGCATAACCATGTGGACACGCAAAAACAGTAAGGGTAAATGTTGGGTTGTCTCCCAACAAGTGCTTTTCTTTAATGCCTTTCTAGCTAGGCATGATGATGACAATGGTGCTCACATGAAAGATAAGAATTGAAACATAACGGGAGCATCATGAACCATATGACTAGCACATTTAAGTCTAACCCACTTCCTATGCATAGGGATTTTGTGACCAAACAACTTATGGGAACAAGAATCAACTTGCATAGGAAGGCAGACCAAGCATAACTTCAAAAGTTTAAGCACATAGAGAGGAAACTTGATATTATTGCAATTCCTACAAGCATATATTCCTCCCTCATAATAATTTTCAGTAGCATCATGAATGAATTCAGCAATATAACCAGCACATAAAGCATTCTTTCCATGATCTACTTGCATATAAATTTTACTACTCTCCACATAAGCAAGTTTATTCTCATCAATAGTAGTGGGAGCAAACTCAACAAAATAACTATCATGTGAAGCATAATCCAATTGAAAATTAAAATCAAGATGACAAGTTTCATGGTTATCTCTATTCTTTATAGCATATGTGTCATCACAATAATCATCATAAATAGGAGGCATGTTTTCGTCATAATCAATTTGCTCATCAAAACTTGTGGGACAAAAAAATATCATCTTCATCAAACATAGCTTCCCCAAGCTTGTGGCTTTGCATATCATTAGCATCATGGATATTCAAGGAATTCATACTAACAACATTGCAATCATGCTCATCATTCAAAGATTTAATGCCAAATATTTTATAGACTTCTTCTTCTAGCACTTGAGCACAATTTTCCTTTCCATCATTCTCACGAAAGATATTAAAAAGATGAAGCGTATGAGACAAACTCAATTCCATTTTTTGTAGTTTTCTTTTATAGACTAAACTAGTGATATAACAAGAAACAAAAAGATTCAATTGCAAGATCTAAAGATATACCTTCAAGCACTCACCTCCCCGGCAACGGCGCCAGAAAAGAGCTCGATGTCTACTACACAACCTTCTCCTTGTAGACGTTGTTGGGCCTCCAAGTGCAGAGGTTTGTAGGACAGTAGCAAATTTCCCTCAAGTGGATGACCTAAGGTTTATCAATCCATGGGAGGCGTAGGATGAAGATGGTCTCTCTCAAACAACCCTGCAACCAAATAACAAGGAGTCTCTTGTGTCCCCAACACACCCAATACAATGGTAAATTGTATAGGTCCACTAGTTCGGCGAAGAGATGGTGATACAAGTGCAATATGGATGGTAGATATAGGTTTTTGTAATCTTAAAATATAAAAACAGCAAGGTAACTAATGATAAAAGTGAGCACAAATGGTATTGCAATGCGTTGAAACAAGGCCTAGGGTTCATACTTTCACTAGTGCAAGTTCTCTCAACAATAATAGCATAACTTCCCTAAACATGCAACAAAGAGTCACTCCAAAGTCACTAATAGCAGAGAACAAACAAAGAGATTATGGTAGGGTATGAAACCACCTCAAAGTTATTCTTTCTGATCAATCTATTCAAGAGTCCGTAGTAAAATAACACAAAGCTATTCTTTCCGTTCGATCTATCATAGAGTTTGTCCTAGAATGACACCTTAAGACACAAATCAACCAAAACCCTAATGTCACCTAGATACTCCATTTTCACCTCAAGTATCCGTGGGAATGATTATACGATATGCATCACACAATCTCAGATTCATCTATTCAACTAACACAAAGTACTTCAAAGAGTGCCCCAAAGTTTCTATCGGAGAGTCAAGACGAAAACGTGTGCCAACCCCTATGCATAAGTTCATTGAACCAGCAAGTTGATCACCAAAACATACATCAAGTAGATCACATGAATATCCGATTGTCACCACAGATAAGCACGGCAAGACATACATCAAGTGTTCTCAAATCCTTAAAGACTCAATCCGATAAGATAACTTCAAAGGGAAAACTCAATCCATTACAAGAGAGTAGAGGGGGAGAAACATCATAAGATCCAACTATAATAGCAAAGCTCGTGATACATCAAGATCGTAACACCTCAAGAACACGAGAGAGACAGAGACAGAGAGAGAGAGATCAAACACATATCTACTGGTACATACCCTCAGCCCCGAGGGTGAACTACTCCCTCCTCATCATTGAGAGTGTCGGGATGATGAAGATGGCCACCGGTGAGGGATTCCCCCCTCCAGCAGGGTGCCGGAACGGGCTCCCGAGAGGTTTTTGGTGGCTACAGAGGCTTGCGGCGGTGGAACTCCCGATCTATTGTGCTCCCCAATGTTTTTAGGGTATATATATATATAGGCGAAAGAAGTCGGTCAGGGGAGCCACGAGGGGCCCACGAGGGTGGGGGGCGCGCCTAGGGGGGAGGGCGCGCCTCCCTGCCTCGTGGCCACCTTGAAGATTCCCTTACGTGCACTCCAAGTACCCTGGATTTCTTCCGTTCCAAAAGTAACTTTCCTGAAGGTTTCATTCCGTTTGGACTCCGTTTGATATTCCTTTTCTTCGAAACACTTAAATAGGCAAGAAAACAACAATTTGGGTTGGGCCTCCGGTTAATAGGTTAGTCCCAAAAATGATATAAAAGTGTTTAGTAAAGCCCGTAAACATCCAAAACAGGTAATATAATAACATGGAACAATAAAAAATTATAGATACGTTGGAGACGTATCATGCATCACACATCTATTTGTTCTGAAGAACTAAATAGTTATTCATTTTTCTTGTCGGCTTGACTTAACATGGCACAGAGAAAGATGAAGAAACATAGAATGGCAGGGAATGAGAAGCGGACGAATCCTGTAGATTTTGCTGGTACTGATGGTGCAATAGAAGGTCAAAGTCCAGCAGAAAATTCTAGAAACAGGGCATCCCATGCTACGCAAGCTGCAAAAGAAGCCAAACAAAAACAAATAGCTGCCATCAAACAAGCAGAGACAACCCTAGTTCTTGCAACACCTACCACAGTACTACCAGCTGCACGAGTTACTCGTGCGTCAACTGAGCTAGCAGCACGTTCCCAAGCTCCCTTGCCACCTGACACTACTTCCCAAGCACTCTTGACACAAGACGAGTTGTCAATATCAGATGAACCTTGTGAGCTTCAACAGGAAGAAGGTAGTTGCTGGAGTCAAGTTACAGTTGCATGCTTCTTTATATGTAGTCTCATAGTTTGATGTACACTAACACTTCCTATGTTCGTTGTTGGACTAGAACCTAGGCGCAAGAGGAAACAAACATCAGGGATAATGCTCGATAGGTTAACTAAATCTAGAGGAGGAAGAATGGAGATCCATTTTGAGGCAGGTTTAAAAAGTCCACGTGATGCTACAGAGTCAGCCAATTTAGTATCAGAGGCAGCGGTTGCCGTTAGGTGTCATGTATGTATCCTCCCAACATGGATTCAGTACAGGAATGACAAAGACGAAATCCAGTTCAACACCTTCCTCGACCATTTATCTGTAAGTATGGTTATGTCTGGAAATTAGTTGCTTTGTCCCATACTTTCTAGGTTGCTGATAATGAGACTCCCATAATTTTCAACAGATGAAGTTCAAGTTGGATAGCCAAGATGATGCAACCAGACAAGCTTGCACCCATGTTTTCAAGTCTGCTCTGCGACAGTATCAGTATAACTTGAGGAAAACTCACTTTGAAGGCAAGGCTAACAGTGAACTTTCCCAAACATCTCTAGTGGAAAATATATCGGATGAAGACTGGAGGGGCCTCGTTAAACACTGGTCTGATCCGAAGTATCAGGTACATTATATATATGTGATCAGATCACATGTTGAAGTCCTATTTACGCATGTGCCACACAAATCTATCTTCTTGTAGGTGAACTGTTCAAAGAACAAGGCCAACTGTACGAAAGTGAAATTCCAACAGACGACGGGATCTCATAGCTATATCTTCTTGTAATTAGCTGCTGTTTCACTCTTTTCGCTGTACCATATTATCAGATCTATATTGACTTGTTCCAAATGCAGAGGAAAGCCTGCAAGGACCAAAAAGTACCTGAACCAAAGGTTGTGGAAATCTGAAAGGACTGTCACACCAGCAAGATGAAGGGCATGACTACACCAGTCAAAGCCGCTGTTGTAAGTCCTTAATCCTCATGCCTTTTAACTACTACTTACTATGACTTGTGCCTTGAACTGCATGGTTTGCAGCCAATGTTTATTACTCTTTTCAATTTTATACACAATTGTCTTAGCGTATCATTGCACCTTACAATGTTTAAAAGAGAGGAGTGATGTTCCTTTGATCTTGACCCGTAATCTAGTTCCGTGCTGGACTTGCCCACACAATGTTACAATTGCCTGTTTGTCTGTTCTTAGTTGTTTTGTGATATGAATGATGTCATACTATGCTTACCCGCATTATAAACTTCATCTCTTTATCCTTAGCCCTCAATACAATGTGAAGAAATAGACAATACATTAGCGATGGTACATGGTCATATGTTTGGAACCTGGTTTTATTATGTACTTTGCAATAAAATACAACTAATATTTTACATGGGTTCACCAGAATAAGTTTTGTATATAGACCAAAGCTATTTTGTTTGGTTTGGTTGCCTCCTTAATATCTTCTGTTCTGGTACTACTAATGTAAAAACTCAACTTTTCAGCGAGCTATGAAAAAAATGGTGGAACCGCCACCTTCTGAAGGTGGCGAGGCAACTACAACCGCAATGTCAGCTCTTACTGCAGTGGGTCAGTACCTGTCCACTAACAGTGCCAAAAGCACATTCCTGCGTAATACTGTGTTGGTTGTTAAGGCAATCTCGTCCAAACTGTCTCATGATCAAGATATGCAAGCTCAAAGCAATGTTGTATCTGCGCTCCAGACACAAGTCCATTCCCTAACAAAGACCCTTTGTGAAACAAGGAGAGACATTGTTCGATGTCGTCAAGATATGAATGGTTTTGAATCCAGACTACCAGACATGTTCTATGTTGTTCAGGAGCCTAGGAGAAATGAAGGCGAGGATTATGGTGCTCCATCGGACAATATAATATGAAAACGTAATAGTCAGGTCAATGAACTGAGCTTCTGAACTTCTGGTGGTGCATTTATCTGCTAGACTGTTAAGTTTTATGCCAACCTTCCTTTTGTTATATAGTTGTAATTTGTGTTGGTGCGATACAAAATTTATTCTTAACGTGCAGCCACCGGCTGAAGAAAACAACAAGCCATTTTTGTATAGTGTAGGGTGTTCCCTATATTTGCACTGGTGGCGATCTTTGATGCCGAGTGGATGTAATCTGTGCAATCGGCTTAATAACCTAGCGTTAGTTTCGGCCTTATTTATTTCCTAGTCTTCTTTTTCCCTGGTATGCTAGTGGTCGCAACAACCATGGGCCATATACGGGCCATAGGATCCATGGGTCTCCTACGAGCCGTCAATAAATGGGCCTCCAACAGGGCTATAGAATCGGTGGGCCTCGGGCCGTCGGATAAATGGGTCTACATGGGCCGTAAATGGGCATAATTAGTATTGGCCCAGCACGGTAATAGGCCGTTAATAGGCTGGAGGACAGCAAAGGCTTAATTCTGTCACAGGCATAACAGGTCGTTAATGGGCCAGAATATAGGACAGGCTGGAAATGGTGCAACGGGTTAACAGGCCAGAAACGGGCCGACTCTTGCCATGGGCCAAATTTGGACCATTAGGGGAAGAGGCCAGTAACGGGCCGGCAGTAATCGAGGGCTGGAAAGGAGCCCAAGAACGTGTGGGCCGTCAATAGGCCGAAAGCTAACATGGACTGGAAATGGCCCATGTGAATCACGGGCCGTTAACGGGTACAAAGAAATTACTGTTCATTATGGGCTAGAGTCACTGTGGGCCTCTAAAGGGCCTAAAAATACGAAGGCCTCATATGGGCCGAAAGACGTTGTGGGCCATACATGGGCCGAAAGTGAAATGGGCTGGTGTTATATTCGACGGCCCACATGACGTTGTTGGGCCGATTTCCTTTAGGGCCTAACGGGCCGTTAGTTACCGGGCCGTAAAATGGGTTATTTGGGAAGAGACCGTTAACAGGCTTTTCATGGGCCAGCCCATTAACTTTTGACCAAGTCAAACGGGCCGACTTTGTAAGCTAAATGGGCCAGTGGTGGGCCGTGGCACGTGTCGACATATCATAGGCGCCTATGTGACCCACTGACGAGCTGACACGTGTTTCGTCCGGCCAATAAGAATTTTACACATGGAAATTTCCCATTGGTCGGGGCTGTTAACGGGTTATCGAATCCAAAACCCAACCCGATAGCTTAACAACATTCCGTTACGGTGGATGCCATGTCTCGGTCACCCTTGACGAAAGCACTTCAGTGACGCGTGATTTATCGTCATGGAAGTGGACACTTCCGTGATGATAATTTTGGTATGTCATGGAACACTTCTACGACAGCACACATATGACTATCTTGATTCTGTCATAAAATCATCATGGATGTACATGCATGACAAAAAACGCGACCTGCTGTGACAAACACGTATCATCACGGAAGTGTATTTTTTTGTAGTGTTAAACCTTACTGGTTCTACTTTACTGGTTTTTATCATTCATCATTTTAATTACCTCATGATAAAAAAAATCAGTTTATCACATAAAGGAACTACCATTATTCATAAAAGCATAATCACTTCAATAGAAATTTCTTCTACTAACTAAAACAAGCTCATGCATTCAACTAGTACCTTAAGCAAGCATTGCAAGCATGACAATATAACTAGCACTAAGCAATATTTATTTAAATAATTAAATACATGAAAATAACTCATATTCAAGTTAAAAAAATCATAGATATTGAAATGACACCATACAAATGTTGGTGTGGCTTGCCTTAGTGCAGAGGAGGTTCACACTCCTCCTGGTTATCTTCAAGACAAGCTTCTCCCTCTGCCTGTACCCGTGGCTCGACGAGAGACGGCCGGAGCAGCTCGCAACCAAACTTGCAAGCGGCGGCTGCGGTCGGGTTTCATCGGAGGATAGGAACACGGCGGAGAGGGGTGGTTCCAGGGGCTCCAATGCGTCCAGATGACACCAGTGGACTTCTAAGGAGTCGCCTGAAGGGTGGATCGAGCTCTAGGGGCACCGGAATGAAGAGGAGCGGTTGCAGGGATCGCCGGTGAGCTCGGGTCGGGGACGGCGGCCAGAGACCTGCCCGACCGGGCTGCGGCTATGCTACGGTGTTGTGGAGGTTGGGTGGTGGGTTTTGAGTGCTTGGAGAGGTGGGAGGGGCTCAAATTTATAGCCAAAGGTGGAGAGGGTATGTGGCTCCGCCAGGGCTCTCTAGAAGCCGGCGAGCGACGATGAACGGTGCCAGCAAGGGATAGAGGGGCTCAACATTCACACGGGAGCTATGCTGCATGCGTACGAGCACAGGAGCCGGTGGAGGAAGCAGAAAGAGGCATGGGGCGCATTGTGGCTTTGGCTGCGTCGTGCCCGTGCCTGCTGCGGCCTCTCCGGCATCGGCAAGCGCCAAGGAGAGGTCAAAGGTGATGAGACGAAGACGGTGGCGCGATGCGGCAATAGTCGGCGCGCTCTAGATCGATCACACGTGAAACAGATGCACGAGCATAGCACAGAGCGCATCGGGCGCGTTGCCAGAGCCGTGTCTTCATGCGGTCACCACTCTGGCATGGTCAATATGACGCACCCAAACTATGTCTGGGGTGTTTTTCGTGCACTGTTAGGTCTAGGAAGAGATGTGGCACACTACCAGGCCGAACAGATGAGACTTGAGCTTGTTGGCAAGTTTCTAGTCAAAAACTTGGTCGCCAAGTTCGGAGGGCTTCTACAAGGTGATTAGGGCTGATCTCCTGGGGTTAAGCTTTGTTTAAGAGGGTAATGAAGCTTAAGAAAAATCAGCTTCATTGGATCAAGTAAAAATACACTTTCTGAGCAAAGTGCCTTTCGAGGCCAGAACAGAAATGATTTTCTGTAGCAAAAATATTCCAAAAAGTTATGCAATATTTTTGCTCGGGAAGGTGGGCTAAGGTTCAAAGAATATTTGGGAATTTTCTCAGGATTTATGGAGCAATAAAAATGAGGGTTGCTTTGGAGCACAAGTTTCTGAATTGAATTTCAGAGAAGAAATTGAATATTTTTCTTTTATGAAAAATATTCCTTGGGTCATTTTGGGATTTTTCAGAGAAAGAATGTTGAATGAGAGATAGATGGGTCATTTGGGTGAAAATCAAGGACATGCCCAAGTGTTAAGTCCATTTGAATTGATTCCAAAAACCCAATTCAAAGGAAAGGCAAATGAAGTCCGGAAAAAGAAAGAAGGCAAAATCCAGGCTGTCACAAACTTCCCCCATTTTGGATGAATCTCGTCCTCTAGATTCGGTTGCTCAGGAAAACAATTCTGGGTAGGCTGTCCTTAAGAATTCTTCTCTTTCCCAGGTTGCTTCTTCCTCGGTGTGATGCTCCCATTGAATCTTATAAAACTTTATCACTTTGCTACGAGTGATTCTCTCTGTCTCATCCAATATTCTGATCGGTCTCTCCTCATAGGTTAAATCCTTAGCAAGTTATATCTCTGCCATATCAGTCCTTTTCTCCGGTGGCGAGATACACCTTCTTAACTGTGAGACATGGAATACATTGTGTACCTCTGACAATTCCAGTGGAAATTCCAATTGATAAGCAACTGTTCCGACTCTGGACATGACTGGAAATGGACCAATATATCTGGGTGCCAGTTTTCCTCGGGTCTAAAATCTCTTGACTCCTTTCATGGGGGTGACTCAGAGATACACGTCTTCTCGGGGTTCAAAAGCTGATCTGACGGTGCTTTGCATCATAATAACTCTTCTGTCGTGACTTGGCCAAGTGCAGTCTATCTCGGATCTCCCCAATTTGTTTTTCAGCCTCCATCATCAAATCAGTTCTGAAAATGCGGTTGTCTCCGGTTTGAGACCAGTTTAGAAGAGTGTGGTACTTACGGCCATACAAAGCCTCATAAGGTGACATCTTCTAGTTGGTCTGGAAACTGTTGTTGTAGGAAAACTCGGCATAAGGCAGACAATCTTCCCACTTGGGTCCTTGGGCCAAAGCACATGCTCATAGCATATCTTCGAGTATCTGATTTACTCGCTCAGTCTGTCCGTCTTTTTGAGGATGATAGGTTGTGCTGTATTTTAGGGCAGTCCCCAAGGCTTTATGGAGACGTGACCAAAAGGCTGAAGTAAAGAGAGAACCTCGATCCAAAGTAATGGGTTTTGGCACTCCATGCAAACTGACGATTCTGGCCACATATAACTGTGCAAGTTGATCGGCTTGATAGGTGGTCCGGATGGGAATGAAGTGGGCTACCTTTGTTAATGTGTCCACTATGACCCATACTGCGTCATTGCCTCGGCGAGTCCTTGGTAGGCCTGTGATGAAATCCATGCATACATCATCCCGTTTCCATTGCGAGACAGGTTGGGGTTGAAGGAGTGTGGCGGGCTTTTGGCATTCTGCCTTCACTTTGTTGCATATATCACATCAAGCGAGAAAATATGCGATATATTTCATCCCACCAAAATATCCGACGAAGGTCTTAGTACATTTTGGTACCTCCTGGGTGAATTGAATACGAAGATTCATGTGCTTCTGCCAAAGATCTTCTTTCTCAGGTCTGCTTGCTCGGGTACGCAAATCCTTCCTCGAAACCTTAGCATACCTTGCTGATCCTTAGAGAAATCCTGAGTCTCTCCTTCTTGCATACGCTTGGCATGGGATTGTAGCGATACGTCATCTGCCTGGGCTCTACGAATCTCATCCTTGAGGGTAGGAGCAACTTCCAATATGTTGGCAAGACTGGCATCAACTATCACCAAATTTAGCTGAGTGATCTCATCACGAAGTTTAGGAGGCAAGGAATTCATTGTCGCATTCAGACTAGCAGGCTTGCGGCTGAGAGCATCGGCAACCACGTTGGCTTTACCTGGATGATAATTTATCCTGAGGTCATAATCCTTGACCAACTCGAGCCATCTTCGCTGTCGAAGGTTTAAATCTGGTTGAATGAATATATATTTGAGACTCTTGTGGTCGGTAAATATCTGACACCTTTTTCCAATGAGATAGTGTCTCCAAATTTTCGAAGCATGCACAACGGCGGCCAATTCCAAACCATGTGTTGGATTTCCCTTCGTGAGGTCGTAACTGTCGGGATGCTGTAACATCCCAATTTTCAATTTGGATGTTATACATAGGTCATCATATGCATATCATATTTTATTTGCATTTTGGTTGAGATCCTAAAAAAATCTTAAGCAACTCAAGGACCCAAGGAGAGAGTTGGAGATTTAATAATTTTCATATTTGAATTTCCTCAAATTTGAAAAAAGGATCAATTTGGTTTTAATATTTTTCTCTTTGAATATTTCTAATATTAAAATAAAAGAGAGAAGATATTATGACTTCTTCAAAAAGAGAGGAATATTGGAGGAAATTTTCTAAAATCAAATATATATTTATTTGGATTTTATTCGATATTTTATTTTAATTAGAAAAATATGCAGTATTTAAAATTGCATTTTTAGGCCAAAAAAAATGTTCACTCTGTTCTAAATATTTTATTTAGACGGTGAAAATTGTTTTTGGCATTTTTAGAATTTATTTTATTAGGTTTTTTTTCTTCGGCGGAATTTATTTAAAAAAAACTCGCCCGACTGGGCCAAAGGCCCAGCCTAGCCGGGCCGCTGCCGCCTTCCCCGTGCGGGAGCCGCGCCGCCGCTGGACTCCCACCCCGAGCCGGACTCCACCTCCCAGCCGCCGCCTTTGCCCCTCCTCCAAGCAGCCCCCCTCTTTATATACCCCGTCGCCGCCACCCTCCTCTCCACCCCGAGCCGCCCACCACCGCAGCCACCGCCGCCGAGCCGTGCCACGCCCTGCCTCCCGAGCCCCGCCGCCTCGCTGTGGCCCACGCCGCTATTGGACTCGCCGGATCTCGCCGCCATCGGTTTTCTTTGTTGGACCTGTAAAACCGACAAAACCGTCCCTGATTTTTTTAGTCAGTTCGGTTAGTTTTTTTTCCAGTTTCGCTATTTAGCGGACGTTCACCCGAACGTCTCCGTTCGCGAACGTTTTCGTTCGTTTGACTCTGTTAGGAACGTTTGTTCGTTAGTCTTTTTTTTTTATTTTATTTTTGGCCAGGGACCTATCTGCGATTATTTTTTTATCGTAGATTAGCCCCGATCTTCAAACCCTCGCAACTTTTTAATCGTTCGACCAAATCCAGTGAAACCAACACCAAAATATTCGTCTCGAACCCCGCTTTCCAGATAATCAACTTGAATATGATTTTGACAATTTAAAATTTGGTTTCAAGCAGATTTGTTTTCAAACTTCTTTTGATCATAGTTTGAGTTTCGTTGCTCTGATTTAATTGATTCTTTTTGCAAATCGAAGCTCTTCAGTTGAAATTTCAGTTTGGATCTTTTTATTTGAGTTTTACCCTTGCATCTATGCCTGAGTGCTTATGTATGATATTGTTTGTTTGTGATAGAATTTCCGGAGTGCGAAGCATGCTACTATGAGTCACTAGGGTTTTCAGATCGTCAGCAAGGCAAGTAACACTTTGATCATACCCCTTTATTACCCAGTTTTTATGCATTAGTATCAACCCTCAAACATTGCATGAGTAGGAACTATTTAACATGTGGGTATTTGGAAGTAGATGATGAGGTAGAACCTATTGCCCTTTATTTCAAACCATGGGAGTTACTTCTACGTTTTGCTTATACTGCTATGCTATGCTCGTAGACGTGGTTTGGTTTGAGAGAATTCATGACAGATGTGAGAGATTATTATGTACTAAGGGTTTATTTAAGGTGGCTACTCTAATTCACATCTGGATGGATTGTTTGTGGGCACCTGGGGAATCCAATGTTGTCCAAGGAGATCCCGGGGAACCCGTGTGATCATCCTATAGTTCGCCACCCAGGCTCAAAGGGATCATAAGATTATTCATGCTAGAAACTTCCGTGTGCAGCCACAAGCCATTATGGGCTCTGGCATAGTTGAGTATGTTGTGTGACCTTTTTTAGTGGTAGACTAGCAGATGTAGGAGATGTAGGTGGTACGGTCTACCCGTCGAAAGAGTTAATGTTTCTGAAAGACCGTGTCTTGGTCATCTATTTCTCAAACATCATGTAGTGCAAGAAATTCAACGGAGGAGATCGAGTCTTGTGGGGAAAAGTGTGCAAACCTCTACATAGTGTACAAACTAATCATGATTAGCTTGTCCCCGGTTATGGACATCTTGAGTATCTTGTACTTGAATTATTGATTTGATCTCATCACATTAACTTAATTAATTTGCTGGGTTGTTAATTATTAATTTTGGGATTGAGGTGGGGTTTACCATTCTCAATATTCATCAACCAACTTTGTAGTTAAATAAAATATATTCCTTTGTTGTAGGGAAAAACCAGCTTTATGCAAAACAAACTTAGAGCCTCCACCAACCCTATATGCATGTAGTGATAGCTGTTATTTTGTTCATTTCTTTGGCATAGTTGAGTATGTTGTGCTGACCCATTTTGGGCTGCAACGTATTATGTTGCAGAATTTTCAGATGAATAGTAAGGTGCACTAGGTCGTTGTCGTGCACTCAGCTATGCCGTTGGAGTTGATGGACTCATTTACCTTCGATGCTTCCGCAGTTATCATATTTACATGGCCTTAAGCCATATTATTGTAATAAGCTCTCTTCTGAGACATTCGATGTAATAAGTGTGTGATTGCACTCTGTTATAAATCCTTCAAGTACTATGTGTGTCAGCATTACCGATCCAGGGATGACACTTATACACAGAGATTTGACCGTTTGAGTCGTATCGCTACAAGCTGGTATTAGAGCACACGTCGACTGTAGGACGCAACCACTAAGATAAGCCATAGGTCACTCTTCTCTACTCATTTCGGACTCCTCTCCTTTTTCCACTCTATAGATGGCGGACCCGAGGAATAAGTTTGCTCAACCGGATGAAGACACACCATTTGGACAACACTTGAAGGAAGTCACTAGGTACCTGAACATCAGAATACCAAGCTTCATCGGGACCTACACCGCCACTCTACCAGAAGTAGAGTGTTGGACGATTCCAGTACATGTTCCAGGAAGGACATTCACGCCAGTTACTTAGCCCATAGAGTTTTCTTTTGATACACCAACTTGGGGTCTGGGAAAGAGCATGGAAGCTCACATCGCCATGGGATGCATCAGCGGAGTATACCACAAGGATCTTAAGGATACCATCTATCGGTTATGTGGGCGCCGAGATGAGCAATATGGGAGATGGTTAGTACCAGGAGGGACAAGTCCATTGCAGCCTACATCCAGGAGTTAAACCAGCACATTCGACGTCAGGAGAACCAGATGTGTGCCAATATGATCGATCTGAAGAAGGAGATCACCAAGAACATGGAGCTAGAGGAAGAACTCAAGTCAACCTGCAATGGATATGAAGAGGAAACGGCTGTACTACTTGAGAAGAATGAAGACCTGAAGAAGAAGCTAGGAATATTCATGGGAGACCCTGTGCCAGACGAGGACAACCACCCAGAAGACTACATCATCATCGAAGACACTGACTCTGACCCTGATAGTGATGATGATTATGAAGACAAAGCTGGAGCAGATGTCATGGAGTCTTCCACCGATCAAAATTTCTAGTCGACCACCATATTATCAGTAGTATTCCTCCATGTATATAGAAATAGTCTGAGTACCTTTGTAATGGTAGTTAGATCGATTGTATGCCCTTGCTTGAATTGAGTGATATGTTATGATTATGTGTTTGTCTCATGTGCATATGGGTAGTGATTTCCCTTTAGACCTCACTTTATTCTAATCTCTTCCCTCTAAACCCATCAGATGCCTCCGAGACGTGACATTGGATTTGTTTTCCCACCGGAGTTCACTTAGTTGATCCAGCAATAGAATGCCTTGATGCAGATACTAGTTAGAACCAGAACCAAGGCAATAACAACAACAACCCACCATCACCCCCTATTGATCACCTAGCCCGATTTCTAAGGTTGAATCCGTCGGTATTCTCTAGTAGCACCGAGCTGATAGTTGCAGATGATTGGCTCTGCAAGATTGGAAGAGAGCTGGCCACTGCATGATGCACAGATGTGGAGAGAGTGCGCTTTGCCTCACATCAGCTTGATGGACCCGCAACATCTTGGTGGGAGAATTTCACAGCCACTTACCCCATTGACATTGTTACATGGGATCAGTTTCAGCAAGCTTTCCGCACTGCCCATGTTTTAGCAGGAGCAATGAGTATGAAGAAGCATGAGTTTCACAACTTACGCCAAGGAAATCGTACTATGGGGCAGTATGTGGATGAGTTCAGCAAGTTAGCTCGCTATGCCCCAGATGATGTGGCCACAGATGCCGCGAAGCAGGAGAAGTTCATGGAAGGGCTGAATGATGAGCTGAGTATGCAGTTGATGGTGGCAACATCTGCTAACTACCAGGATTTGGTAGACATGGCTCTTATGATTGAAGGGAAGCAGCAGCAGATTGAGAGCCACAAAAGGAAGTATGGACAAGGGAAGTACAACTCTGTATCTCAGTAGAAGCCTTGCTTTACACCGAACTCAGGAGGATACACCCATAACCATGGAGGCCACACTCACAATGGAGGAAGTTCCCATAACCATAGTGGTCCTAAGAATGGAAATGGGAATGGAGCAAGCAACAACCAAAACCGTTCCAACCCAGTAACACCCGCTAAGAAGGATCTGAGTCATGTCACCTGTTACAAGTGCGCGAAGACTGGGCACTACGCCAACGATTGTTCTGAGTTGAAGAATGGAAAAGGCAATGGAAGCTCTGGAAAGAAGCCCAATCCCTTCACCAGAGGTCAGGTGAACCACATCAACGTGGAGGAGGTTGAAGATCACCTGATGCAGTGATTGGTAAGTTTTTGGTTAAGTCATTTACCGCTCTTGTTCTTTTTGATACTGGTGCATCACATTCATACATCTCAAGGGGATTTGTGGACAAGTTTAAGTTGCCTACCTTAGCCCTTAGGTCACCCATGTTAGTAAATTCACCATGAGCGGAGTATATGGCTATTTGATGGTGTGACAGGTTACCTTTGACCATTGGTAGCCATGTGTTTCCCTCAGATCTAATAATTTAGGAATCACAGGGATTGGATGTAATACTAGGCATGGATTGGTTATCGAAGTATGAAGGTAATATTGATTGTGCTAGTAAGTCGATACTTCTCACCACCCCTGAGTGAAAGAGGATCAAGTATGTATCCAGGCATGCGCCTAGGAGGACTCAAGTAAATTCTCTCGAGAGAGTTGTTCAAGAGGAAGTGCCTGTTGTGAAGGATTACCTGTATTTCCAGAGGAGTTACCAGGCATGCCACCAGATCGAGACATAGAGTTTTTGATAGAGCTATTGCCAGGCACCGGACCAATATCGAAGAGACCATACCGGATGCCCGCAAATGATCTGGAGGAAATTAAGAAGCAGATTAAGGAGTTATTGGAGAAGGTTATATTCGACCAAGTTCACCAGCGTGGGGAGCCCAAGTGCTCTTAGTTGAGAAGAAGGATGGATCTTTGAGACTGGTTGTTGATTACCGTGCATTGAATGAAGTGACGATCAAGAATAAGAACCCACTACCGATGATCAATGATTTGCTTGACCAGCTGCAAGGAGCTAAAGTATTCTCCAAGATCGATCTTTGATCAGGATACCACCAGCTGAAGATCTGAGAATAGGATATACCTAAGATAGCCTTTACCACCAGGTATGGGCTATAGTACACTGTGATGTCATTTGGATTGACTAATGCCCCTGCCTATTTCATGAGTATGATGAACAAAGTGTTCATGGAGTTCTTAGATAAGTTTGTTGTGGTGTTCATTGATGATATTCTGGTGTATTCAAAGAATGAAGAGGAACACAAGGAGCATTTGCGTTTAGTTCTCGAGAAGCTTAGGGAACATCAGCTATATGCCAAGTTCAGCAAATGTGAGTTTTGGTTGAAGGAAGTTGGATTCCTTGGACATGTTATACAGGCGAAGGTATAGCAGCAAACCCTACCAAGGTTCAGTCTGTCACTGAGTGGTTGGCACCCACCTTAGTTGGAGAAGTCCACAGCTTTCTGGGACTCGTAGGATATTATAGAAGGTTCATTGAGAATTTTTCCAATATTACGAAACCCATGATGGAGTTGTTGAAGATGAACACCAAGTTCAAATGGACCAAAGATTGTGAAGCCAGTTTTCAGGAGTTGAAGAAACGTTTGGTTACAGCCCCGATGTTGATTCTTCCGGATATACGCAAGGATTTCCAAGTGATTGCAATGCTTCTCGCTTAGGACTTGGAGGAATACTTATGCAGGATGGAAGAGTTGTTTAATATGCTTCACGTCAGCTCCGACCGCATGAGTTTAATTATGCCACACATGATTTGGAGTTAGCAGCCGTAGTACATGCGCTCAAGACCTGGAGACATTTTCTAATTGGAAACCGTTGTGATGTATACACGGATCATAAAAGTTTGAAGTACATTTTCACATAGAAGGAGCTGAATCTCAGGCAAAGGAGATGGTTGGAGCTTATAAAGGATTATGATATGAAGTTGCATTATCATCCAGGAAAGGCCAATGTCGTAGTAGATGCTTTGAGCTGGAAAAGTTATGTCAATACCCTCGTAAGCGGAGGATTACCGCGGGAGTTAGTTGATGATCTCAAGGAACTTCATTTGGAGATAGTTCCAAGAGGTTTTGTTGCAGCAATGGAGGTTCAGTTAACATTATTCAGAAAGATTCGAGAAGCTCAAAAGGATGACAAGGAAATTGCTGAGATAAAGAAGAAGATGTGCAAGGGAAAAGCCAAGGGTTTTCATGAGGATGAACACGAGACTTTGTGGTTCGAGTACCGTGTATATGTACCCAATAATGCAGAGATCAGGAAGTTAATACTTTAGGAGGCCCATGATTCGCCATACTCGATACACCCCGGAAACACCAAGATGTACTTGGATTTGAAGGAGCATTTCTGGTGGACAGGTATGAAGAAGGATATTGCTGAGTATGTAGCCGTATGCGATGTATGTCAGAGAGTGAAGGCAGAACATCAGAAGCCAGCAGGATTACTGCAGCCCATGCCGATACCGGAATGGAAGTGGGACAAGCTTGGCATGGATTTTATCACATGATTACCCAGGACCCGATTAGGATATGATTCTATCTGGGTAGTAGTCGATCGCTTGACCAATGTGGCTCACTTTATCCTAGTAAAAACCACCTATACAAGTGTGAAGTTGGCCAAGATATATATGACCAGGATCGTATCTCTGCATGGAGTTCCGAGGACCATCATATTAGATAGAGGAACATAGTTTACTTCGAAGTTTTGGCATCAGTTGCACCAGACTTTGGGTACCAGGCTAGAGTTTAGTACAACCTTTCATCCGCTGACAGATGGACAGACCGAGAGAGGTAATTAGATTCTGGAGGACATGTTGAGAGCCTGTGCACTAGATTATGGATCTAGTTGGGATGATAATTTTCCCTATGCAGAGTTCTCATACAACAATAGTTATCAAGCTAGTTTGAAGATGGCACCTTTCGAAGCTTTGTATGGGAGAAGCTGCAGGACACCGTTGATGTGGGATGAAGTTGGAGACCGTTAGTTGTCTGGACCGGATCTGATCAAGGAGTCCGAAGAGAAGGTCAAGTTGGAGTTAAGGGAAAGTTAGCCCCGAGATAGAGCATATCTTCGTGTGTCACCACTTTGAGGAGTTAAACAATTTGGAGTTAAGGGAAAGTTAGCCCCGAGATTTGTAGGACCATACCGAGTTTTGGTGCGTATGGGAGAAGTGGCCTACAAGTTGGAATTACTCAAAGGATTGTCAGGAGTTCATGATGTGTTTCATGTTTCTCAGTTAAAGAAGTGCCATGCAGAGATGGCCAATATTCCTCTGAGAGATATAGTGCCACTGGAAGGAATTCAGTTAGATAGTGATCTAACCTACGAGGAGAAACCAGTAAAGATTCTCGAGTTTGCCAGCCGTGTTACACGCAGCAAGGTTATCAAGTTTTGTAAAGTTCAATGAAGCCATCAAACCGAGGATGAAGCCACCTTGGAACAAGAAGAAGACCTACGGAAAGACCACCCACACCTATTTTCTAGCCAACCCGAATCTCGAGGGCGAGATTCATCTTAAGGGGGGTAGGTTCGTAACATCCCAATTTTCAATTTGGATGTTAACATAGGTGATCATATGCATATCATATTTTATTTGCATTTTGGTTGAGATCCTAGAAAATCTTAAGCAACTCAAGGACCCAAGGAGAGAGTTGGAGATTTAATAAATTTTCATATTTGAATTTCCTCAAATTTGAAAAAAAGGATCAATATGGCTTTAATATTTTTCTCTCTGAATATTTCTAGTATTAAAATAAAAGAGAGAAGATAATATGATTTCTTCAAAAAGAGAGGAATATTGGAGGAAATTTTTTAAAATCAAATATATATTTTATTTGGATTTTATTTGAGATTTTCTTTTAATTAGAAAAATATGCATTATTTAAAATTGCATTTTGAGGCCAGAAAAATGTTCACTTTGTTCTACATATTTTATTTAGACGGTGAAATTTGTTTTTGGCATTTTTAGATTTAATTTATTTTATTAGGATTTTTTTCTCCGGCGGAATTTATTTAAAAAAACATACGCCCTGGCGACTTAATGTAACCACCCAAAAACATGTTGTTTAAACTCTGTGCAGGATTTGCAGAACTATGACTTATATATATGCTTCAGTCCAAGCTCATCACTGAAATTGGTGTCTCAAAAGGGTTGTCAATTATTGATTTTCTCAAGGGCTATAGGCCACCGGGTTACAAAAATTCCGGCTTACAATGAATGCGCATTAAGTCGTCATCGGCCAGGAGCCACCAGGTATTTAAACTCCGGATTTACTTGTCAACCGATGAGGTATTCAAATCTTTAATAGCCAAAACTGGTTGGATTTTCATGATGATATTGAATGATTGAGGTTTTCATACCGGATTATATTATTCAAATCTTGAATAGCCAACATGGCTGGATTTCTATTGTGATTATCAATAACCAGTGTTATGATTGAGGTTTTCAAAGTCGCTTTAGCACAACGGCTATTATTTTTATCAATGGATATGATTTATTCTACAATGGAAGGAATAGTCTCAAGTCGTTGTAGGCTTACGACCCGTCACTTGGGGGCTACATTATTCAAATTGAGGTTACATCAAATATGCAAGTCTCATGTCGCTGCAAGCATGCACCATGACACTTGGGGGCTAATGCAAAGTCATTTTTGCTCACCTGATTGAAGACCTGACTCATCACATCGTAATGAGCCGGCCCTTGGGGGCTACCAATTGCACCTGTCAAAAATTCAAGGTACACAAGCCTCAGTCCATTACATTGAAGGATCCATTGCTCATTTGGTAAAGCACAAAGCTCTTAACCTTGTGGACGTGGGTTCAAGCCCCATGGTGGAGATTACATCATATGATGTTATTATCAATGAATTATTTACAAAGTCCCAGCTCAGTAATATCTTACTGAGCCGGCCCTTGGGGGCTACACGTTACTGCTCAAATTTACATCATCATATTTACAAAGTCCCTGCTCATTATTACATAATGACCCGATACTTGGGGGCTAATGCATATTGCTCTTTGCTGAAGACAATTCTAGGATGACCCAGCTACACTACTATGACTATAGCCGACTCATGGGGGCTACACAACCGGATTTTATTTAAAGCCATGGTGATAAGTCCCGGCTTATTCATGCTGACTAAACCGGCCCTTAGGGCTACAGGTAATATGGATATAAGGGATAAATATCTTCAAAATTTCAGTTTTGAGTAAATCAGATTGACCCGGTGTCTGCAAAAATCATAAACTGGCGTCAGCGACAATTATGGCTCGGCATCATCTATTTATAACCCGGCAATTTTGGTAATCATAAACCGACAAGTTTTATATCTTCAAGCCAGCTGAATATAATTTGAATATTTGAAGACCAATATTTTTGTCAAGTCAGAGCATTAAAAGCCGACTCAAGTGGATCATCTCTTACAATATTTCTCAAACAAGAGACCAATGTGAGCAAATTGACTCTGAAGCTGGCCTGTTGACCCGGATTTTTTCAAAGGAAATATCTTGATTTTTTGCATTGGCAAAATTTGAACATATCTACTAAAAGAGATTTGCTATGAGTTCATGGGCATGTATCAAGAAGGAAATGACAAGGATTTAAAGATGATCAGGTGCCGGCTTACAAATATCTAACCCGGAGCACAACCTGTCAAATTATTGTTGAGTTTTTTTGCAGGGTTAGTTTAACATGGATAAATCCAGATTAAACTGGGGGCTAATGTCGGAGATATACCCCACAGTAAGACCCGACTGAATATATGACCCGGCCGGACTTGATGTTTCATTGGTAACCGCCAGAGGATTGGTGACTCACGTGTCCGGCGGCTCACTGGTGTGACGACTCACGAGCCTGAAGACTCATGGGTGACCCGGCGGGTGCTTCAGACGGACGACAAGGCCCAATGCCCAGTATGCCAGTTCATATAAAGGTGGGCCGGCTTAAGAGGAAAGGGATGACGAATATTTCCTTTACGAGGAAGCAAGACCCGGACTTGTAGTCAACTTGTAAGAAAAGATAGACTAGTCCTAGTCCTACTAGGACTCCACATATAACCCGCCCCTCTAACTTATATAAGGAGGGACAGGGCTCCCCAAAGAGGGATAGGCAACAAGAAACAATATCTAGGGCTAGACACAAAGGGGGAGCCGGCTTATGCGGCGACTCTGTCATGAGCATAATGAGATCTAGCCTCAAACAACATGTAGGGTTATTACCGGATGATGTTTCCCGGGGCCCGAAGCTGTCTAAATCCTCGTCTTGTGTGTTGCGTCTCTCGATTCCGCTCAACCCCTTCAAGCTACCGCATAGATGCGTTGGCCTCGCGACTAAGTTCTTACATTAGGACATCTGCCATGACAATTCCACGACAGGAGTGACAATGGAACTGAGTTCAAGAATTCCGGTCTTGATGGCTATCTTGATGAACTTGGTATTACTCATGAGTTATCTTCTCCTTATACTCCTTAGCAAAATGGCGTCATGGAGCACAAGAACAGAACTCTTGTTGAGATGGCTCGCACTATGCTTGATGAATACAAAACGCCTCATCGTTTTTGGATTGATGCAATGATACCGCGTGCCACATCATCAACAGAGTATATCTTCACAAATTCTTCAAGAAGACTGCCTATGAACTCCTCACTGACAAGAAACCCAATGTGAGTTATTTCAAAGTCTTAGGTGCTAAATGTTGGATTAGAGATCCTCATCACAATGCTAAATTCGCACCTAAAGCACATGAAGGTTTTATGCTTGGTTACAGAAAGGACTCGCACACCTACAGAGTCTTCAACAACGCTCTTCACAAGGTTGTTGAAACTGTAGATGTGTGGTTCGATGAAACTAATGGCTCGCAAAGAGAGCACCTACCTTATGTGATAGATGAACCAGCACCTAAGGATTCTATCAAGTTCAAGGCTACTGAGGATTTCATTCCTACTGAAGAATCTATTGAAGAATTCATTCCAGAACGCGAAGATCGTCGAGCTAATGCACCAGAGGAAAATGCTGAAGAAAATGGTGCTGAAGAAAATGCTGATCAAGTTCCTCGACGACAACCAGCTCATCCTCGCGTTGCAAAAGAAGTGCAAGTTGAAAAGATCATCGATGACATTGAAGCACCAGGTCCTCTCACCCTCTCAAAAGCTTCACATTTATCTAACTTTTGTGGGCACTATGCTTTTGTCTCTATCACAGAGCCCACTAAGGTAGATGAAGCATTTCTGGAGCCTGAGTGGATTCAGGCCATGCAAGAAGAATTACATCAGTTCGAGCTCAATAATGTCTGGGAACTGGTCAAACATCCAGATCCTCGCAAGCATAATATCATTGGCACAAAGTGGATCTACCGCAACAAGCAAGATGAAAATGGCCTTGTGGTGAGGAATAAGGCACGACTTGTAGCTCAAGGCTACATACAGGATGAAGGAATTGATTTTGATGAAACTTTTGCACCTGTTGCTAGACTTGAGGCTATTCGCATATTACTTGCTTATGCTAACCATCATAATATCACTTTATATCAAATGGATGTGAAAAGTGCATTCCTCAATGGTAAGCTTGAGGAAGAAGTATATGTTGCTCAACCCCCAGGTTTTGAAGATCCAAAGAATCCTGACAAAGTCTTCAGACTCAACAAGGCCCTCTATGGCCTCAAGCAGGCCCCTCGGGCGTGGTATGATACTTTGAAGGAATTCTTCATGAAGAATGGCTTCACGCCCGGTTCACTCGACCCTACTCTCTTTACTAAATCTTATGATGGTGAACTGTTTGTGTGCCAAATATACGTTGATGATATTATCTTTGGCTGTACTGAGCAACGTTATAGTGATGAATTTGCCTATATGATGAGTGAAGAATATCAAATGTCTATGATGGGAGAGTTGAAATTCTTCTTAGGTCTTCAAATTTGTCAACAACACAATGGCATATTCATATCTCAGGAGAAATACCTCAAGGATGTTCTGAGGAAATTCAGCATGCAAGATTGCAAAGGAGTCAAAATTCCTATGCCCACAAATTGCCATCTATGCACTGATGAAAATGGTATTGACTTTGATCACAAGGTATACCGCTCCATGATTGGTTCTTTATTGTACTTATGTGCATGTAGGCCAGATATAATGCTTAGTGTTTGCATGTGTGCCCGATTTCAAGCTACACCGAAGGAATCACACCATAAGGCTGTGAAGCATATTCTTCGATATCTAGCTCACACACCAACACTAGGACTATGGTACCCCAAGGGCTCGACTTTTGATCTCATTGGATACTCTGACTCTGACTATGCTGGTGATCACGTGGACTGCAAGTCAACATCTGGTACTTGTCATTTCCTCGGATGATCTTTGGTCTGTTGGTCCTCGAAGAAACATAACTGCATATCACTGTCTACTGCTGAAGCTGAGTACATTGCTGCTGGTTCTTGCTGTGCTCAATTGTTGTGGATGAAGCAAACTCTCAAGGACTACGGCATCAACGTGAAGAATGTGCCTCTCTACTGTGACAATGAGAGTGCCATCAAGATTGCTCACAACCCAGTTCAGCACTCGAAGACAAAGCACATTCAGATTCGTCATCATTTTCTTCATGATCATGTGTTGAAGGGCGACATTTCTATTGAGCATGTGAAGACTGAAGAACAGCTAGCCGATATCTTCACAAAGCCCTTGGATGAGAAGAGATTTAGCAAGTTGCAGTGTGATCTAAATATCTTAGAGTCTTCGAATGTTCTTTGAAAAGGACACACATCCTGACACTTATGCAAAATTGATGACTTAGATGTGCAACACATGAATAAACGTTTTTCTTCAATCAATGAAGAATAACACTTTAAGTGTGAAGAAATTAATGAAGAATTTGATTCTCAGAACCCTACAACAATTGTACACGGTGTCTGAAATCATCATTCTTATACGGTGGGTCACGCCACCACAAAAAGTTGAAAATCTTCAATTTGAGTTTTTCCTCGGTGTTGAAATTCCTCAGTTGTTCAAATTCTTCAACTTTTCAAAATCCTCACTGTTTCCGTCGTTTTTCATCATTGGCTATATATATATATATATATATATATATATATGTATATATATATATATATGAGTTTATGTCCTCTACAACATTCACTTATGGCTATTTCTTAAGTTGCATTTTCTGCTAAGTGAATGTGATCGGACCCTTCCCCCTCTATGCTATACTCAATCCAGTCTATTCACAAATTCTTCATGTGCGTTCTATTTGAAACTCGTTCAAAATCTTCACTATGTCCTTGTCAGCTGAAGAAATGGCGAACAGAACTTAAAAACAAATCTTATCCAAACTTTCGGTTTTGCCGCTCAAACCGTTCCGCATCCCACGATGGACTTATCTATTCACCCACGATCTAACACGATCTCCACTTTTCAGTACGTGGGTGACACATGTCAAGCGAATGAGAAGGGTCAGGGGTACGTTCGTCCTAAATCTTCGGGCGAACAGTTTTTTCACTGCGTCTATATATACCCCTCTCCCCTTCCTCACTTCCTTTACTCCGCTCGATCACACTCTCTCTCACTCGAGCTTCTCAAACCCTAGCGCCGCCGCTACTCCATCGTCACCGGTGAGGAAGAGCTTCACTGCCTCGACCTCGTCACCGTCGTACTCGCGCCGGCCGCAGAAATCTTCACTCCGCCGCCGCCGTAGCTGTCTTCCTCCGCCAAGTTAGGGCGTGGAAGATCTAAACTAACGAGCTTCAAATCTACACTTCTCAGTTCGTCGTGCTCTTCATCAAGGGTAATTAAAAGTTACTTTTACTGCCCTCTTTAATTCAAATTTTCTCAACAATATCTTCAAAGGTGTTTTATTCTTCAAATCCTCACACACAAAACATCTCACTAGTCATCTGATCTTGATTTGTGTCTCTAAGCATCATTTTTCTTCAAGATTCCTCAATTGTGTGGATCCTCAATCTATACAACTCTGGAACCTAAGACAAAGGACGCTTAGTGAAATTCTTCAAGACTCATCTGGTCAAATTCCTCAAACTTGTTCTTTTTGAAAAACTTCTGAGAACACATATGACCTCTTCAAATTCCTCACAACTATACTCTGTTCACAGGTACTCATGTCCGCTGCTGAATCACTAGGTTTTCATCAACTTAACTCATTTGCAGTGTTCCTTGAAGAAAAGTTGCATACTTCTTCAAAGAATTCAATTGTTCAAATCCCTCAACTGAAGAATATGGCAGGCAGTAAGAAACCACAGAAAGGAGGAAAGAGGCCTGAGGTCATGACCGCGTTTGAAATACCTGAGGCCATCTATGCTGACTATTGCACACCTGATGAGGCTAAGTTCAGAAAGGAAAACAAAAATCAGCGCAAGGTGCGCATACAGAGGATTGAAAAGAGATGGGCAAGAGAATGGAGGGAGTACAGATATGTAACTCCAAAGTATATGAAGAAATTCACACTAAATCCTCCATGCCCAAGAGCTCCATTGGCACCTGGCCAAGAAGCTGACCCCACCAGCATCAAGCGTGCTGAGGATTTCCCTCAAGAATGGGCCACACGCCAAGCCAAGTTGGCAAGACAAGCCAAAGAAGCAGTGAGGAAATTCAATGAAGACTCTGCTACTGCTGCTGCCACTGAGGCCTCTGTCAGGCCTAGAAAATCAATCGCAAAGAAGCCCACTCACAAGCCAAGTGCTTCACCAACTGTGCCCTCACGGCCAAGTTCCTCAGCAATGCCCTCACGACCATTTCCTCATGCTGCTCCTGCTCCTCCAAAGTCCTCTGCTCCTCCAAAGTCCTCAGTTGCTCCGGCAAAGTCCTCAACACATGTACATCTGGCCACGTGCCAAAGGACTGCAGACATCTCTATTTCCTCTTGTGTCTCAGCGAGTTCCTCAGCTGCACCAAACTCTTCATCAGGCCCCACTCTGCTGAAGACAAAAGCAACAGCTGGTCGAGGTCCTCGGCCAAATCTGAAGAAGAAACAGGTTGCCTTCCAAGTGCCATCTGACGATGAAGCTGATGATGATGAACTTGCAGAAATCATCAGAGACAGGCAAGAAAGGGCCGCTAGAGCCAAAGGCACAAATGTGCCCCTGCTTTTGGATCCAAAGGCAATCCTCGACTACATTGATCTCTGGCACAAGGACCCAAATACTCCTATGCCTGATTTTCATTTGACTCCTGGCCAAAGTCACATGCTGACCCATTTCATCACTGAAGAGAAATGGAAATTTGACAAGGCTAGGCAAATCAAGAAGACTTAGTTTAGGAAAGAGAAGTTCCTGAGGAAAAACGTTGTCCAAATGACAACTGATGAACTCCTCAAGATCCTGTCTGAAATCAAAGCCCTCAGCGATAATTTCAATGCTTATTATGCTGATTGGCAAGGAGCCAAAGTCAGGTTCGTTAAACTGACTGAAAAGTTCACCAATGTTGCAGCCCCATCGCAACAAGAAATTCCTCAAGCTGAAGCTTCTACTCAGCCAACTGAAGAACATGCCAGCACCGCTGGTGACTTTCAGGCTGCTGATGAAAATGCTAGTTCCAGGGCTGATGACTCCAACTCAGCCGCTGAAGACATTGCCAGGGCATCCACTAGTGGTGCGCCTGAAGAAAATCAAGAAGTCAGGGCAACTGCATCAGTTGCGCCTGAGGAAATTCAAACAGATTCCTCAGCTCCTCCTGTGCCTACACCAACTCCTACCCTTCCATCTGCATCAGATGTGAGGAAGACCAAGGCTGCAGAGAGAGCTGCAGTGAAGAAAAGGAAAGCATCATCTGCTTCAGATTCTTCAACTCCGAAGAAAATTAGCCTATGACCAGCTCACTTGAAAATCCAATTGATGTTGTTCCAATTTCCACCATGCCATCAAAGGACCTTGTTCCTTTTGGTGAAGAATATGTGATCCCTAGTGGATTTGATGAGGAAAATCATTCTGCTACTTCGTCAAAGAAGATTGATGAAGAAATTGAAGTGAATGTGATCCTTTCAACGCCTTTTGCTTCCTCGCCAATGCCTAAGTTCACAGCTGAAGAGGCTGGCATTGAAGAAATTGAAGATGAAGACGTGGATATTGGATGCAGTACGCCTGTGATGAATGATGACTTTTGGGAAAGTTAGCATCCCAATTCTCCACTCTTCACCCCAATACAACAAATACCTTAGTCCCCTGCACCAACCGTTCAAATGGGCTCTGAAGAAACTCATCCCACCTCGTTTGTGCATGAAGAAATTCCAGCCACTAGTGCTGAAGAACCTGCTGCTGCTGATCTTTTGAACATGCAGACTGCCACTGCAGAGGAACCAGAAATTCCTCAGCCAGTAGAACCAGAGATTGCGATTCCTGAGGTTGTGTTGCAACTCACTGACACTCCTCTGCCCAAGCCAAAGGATCCATTCTCAAAGAAGCAAAAGTTCAAGGTTGAAGATTTCTTCAACGAGCATGTGTTCTTCACAGACTACAATCCCTATGATTCTGCTCGCATAAGGAAGAGGCGTTTCTGGACTGCTAGTCAAGCAAATTTCTATTGCTCGGTGCTATTCAACAAAGACAAAGTCTTCGATCATGCACACATTCCTCACGTGGATATGGAATCTATGCCAGGCTTCGAGCCAGTCCTCAGTGTTCTTCATGATGCTGGATTGCTGAATTTCTGCACTAACATCTGTGATTGGAATGAAGAACTCATTCTTCAATTCTATGCAACGCTGCACATCACAGGAAATCCTAAAGATGTGAACTCATGGGTGCTGGACTGGATGTCAAAAAATACTCACTACAAGGCACCAGCAACTGAATTGCTTCGTGCCCTCCCACTCAGTCCTCCCCTTGAAGGTGCTCGTTGCATCTACAACGAACCTGAGCTTACAAATCATTACATGCAAGTGCTGATGAAGCCCTTGAAGCCAGGGCAAGCCCCTCGAACCAAATTCCTCATCAGGGAATTACTGTATGTGCCATGGACTGTCTATCGCATTCTGACGAAGACAATGAGTCCTATCAAAGGCCACGACTCAAATGATGAAGAATTCGTTGGCATCATGAAGAATATGCTTTTCAATATCATTCATGGCGTTCCCGTCAACTTCCATGATTTCTTCATGAGGACTCTGGTGGATATTGCTATGTCACCATTTGAGTTGAAGCCTTATGCACCATGGATTATGAAGTTCATCAGGACAAGGTATTCACTCAATTACAAGGCTGATACTCTGAACGACGGTAGCTACTTGCCTACAATTGAAGTCCTCAAACAGACATTTTCCTCAGCTGATGACAAAGGCAAGGCAACTGCTGTGATAGATGAAGGCATTCGTCCATTGGATGGTCAATTTCACAAGGTTGCATCCTACTCCACCAATGATGACTCTGCCACACATGAATCTGCCACCAACACCTCTGCCAAGCAAATTCCTCAAGCCACAGCACCCAGGGTGATGGCTGGTCATGAGTTACTCCTCAGTCTTCATTAGAAAGTTGATTGCAATCATAAATGGGTCAAGCATTAGTTTGGTTCAATTCTTCACAACATGACCTCAACACACAATGCAGTGAAGAAAAACCTTTACTACCTCCATGAAATCTTCAATCGTACATGGGCTGTTCTATTTCATGTCTACAGCGCCAAAGATCTAAAGAATATGGGTCTCAAGGAAGAATTTGACTGGTCTGCACCTCCACCGAAGAGATTCAGGAAGTTCAAGGTTCCTTCCTTGGTGCCCAGCTCCTATTCTTCATCGCGCGACACTGATGAAAATGAAGACTTGGATGATACTGCGGCAGGCCCTACTACGACAACCGACCCCAACAACGCTGGCGCTCCTCCATCAACTTGATATTCTTCAGGGGCGTTAGTCCTCATATTCGATCCTTTTGGTCATTCGATGACAAAGGGGGAGAAATCTGAGTTAGTCTTCAAGCAGGTCTCTTATATGGGCGTTTTTTTGCTCAGTTACAACTCTCGCTCTTCTGAAACTTTTATTGGATCGAGTTGTAATCTTAAACCCGATGGTGCTCTAATACTTTTGATGCACTGTACTCTGATACTTTTGATGCGTTATTCTGCATGCTTGTTCCTCGTTAATATTATTGCACGCATGCTGAATTTCTTCAGGCACCATATTTCATCATGCATTTAAAATTCTTCATATTATATGTCAAATGCATGTATGAATTACAAGATATAGGGGGACATCTCCATGATTCAACTCTTCAAGTGTGCATTGCTTCAAAAGCAAGTTCCTCATTATGCACATCTTCAGGGGGAGTTCTTCTATATCTTGCAATCAAATTCCTCAATATCAGTACTTACACTTCATATGTTTATCCCCGTTGAAAACTTAACCTATATTGTCATCAATCACCAAAAAGGGGGAGATTGTAAGTGCATCTAGTGCCCCTTAGTGATTTTGGTGTATTGAAGACTTATAGGTTAAGGGACTAATGTGTTTATGAGTGTACACATGTCTATAAGTCTATGAGTAGTTTGATATTTACAGAGAAAGTTAACCCCTAAAAATGAGTATCTTTGACTGAAGATTTTAGTATTCCTGAAGACTTTCATGAAGACTTTGAAAGTGAAGAAATTGGTGTATCCGTGAAGACTTGATATTCATGCAAGGAATATGAAGCTTGAAGACTTTTGTTTTCATAGTTTTGTTTTTCTCTTTCTTGAGTCATAGGAAACACCGTACTGTTAAAGGGGGTCGAGGAAATACTAAGGAAAAATTTACATGTGATGCTCAACTCAAAATCCTACACCTACTAATCCCTTCGAGTGAAGCCATTGGAAATCTCATACAGTTCAATCAATTTCTTCAGTGACAGAGACGAAGTTCTTCTGGTCGCTGAGGAATTTGTCCTGACTGAGGAGTTAGAAATTCGCCAGTGCGGATTGCCTACACAGTGAGGAACATGATAGCCCTGAGGAATTTGAGAGTCAAAATTCTGACCGTTGCTGTGTTGCGTGCCAGCTGTCCCAAAATATCTTATCCACCTAACGGTCATATCATCAAAGGGCATTTATGTCTTATCATGTCGGGCTGCTCCCTAGGCTATAAATAGCCGCCCCCTACAACCACTAGCTGGTTGGCTGCTCCGAGAGAAACTGACACTTGTCATTTGAGAGCAATCCATCCTCCGAGGACTTTGATCGAAAATCATCGAGTGAGGAAAAACCCAAACCCAAACACCAACAAACCCAAAGTGATTGAGCATCGCTGAAGAGATTGATCCTGTGTGGATCCGACGCTTGTTACCTTTGAAGACTGTGCTTCTTCCAGACGGTTAGGCGTCATGGTCTAGAGCATCCAAGAGGAATTGTGGATCGCTGAGTCACCGAAGTCCGTGAAGGTTTGGAAGTCGCCTGAAGACTTACCACGAGTGATTGGACGAGGTCTGTGTGACCTTAGTTCAAGGAGAATACGGTGAGGACTTGGTGTCCTGAGCTGCGTGCTCAGCGACTGGGTGTCCGGGACTGTGTGTCCTCGAGTTTAAATACTCAGCCGCTCCAACCAGACGTACAACTGAGACAGCAGTTGGAACTAGTCTACCAAATCATTGTCTTCACCAACCTTACTCGTTCTATTTCCTCAACTCTCTCATTTATTCATTACTGTGTTGTGTGATTGTTCATATCTGTGTTTGAAGACTTTGACTGAAGACTTTCTCAATTTCCTCAGTTCAATTTCTTCAGTCTGTTTGTCTTCATCTTGTGCTATCTTGTGTTTACGCTTTCTGTACTCGGTTTTTGTCTTCATTTCATCATGATGACTATGTGTGTATTCTGTCATGCTTACTTCTGAGTACTTATTCCGCTGCAAGTAGTTCTTCGCTAAGGAATTTCCTCACCGGCAAATTCCTCAGTGAAGAATTCATAAAAAACGCCTATTCACCCCCCTCTAGTCGATATAACGCACTTTCATCAGGGGCATTGGTAAGACCGAAAGACATGACAGTATATTCATAAAGATCATATCGATTAGTGAACGCGGTCTCGGAAATATCTTCCTTCTTGATTTTGTGTTGGTGATATCCGATCCTCAAATCAATCTTGGAGAATACTTTTGCCCCACTGAGTTGATCAAACAAATCATCAATCCTTGGCAGTGGGTACTTGTTCTTGATTGTGACATCATTCAGCTGCGGGTGATCCCCATGGTAAAGAGCTTGGACGGATGTATCCTTTCTGAAGCATCTCATCAAGCTGTTTCTTCAATTCCACTAATTCTTACGAAGGCATCCGGTAATACTTCTTGTATATCGATGTGGTTCCAGGCACCAGGTCAATTACAAACTCAAGCTCCCTGTCTGGTGGCATTCCTGGCAATTCCTCAAGAAATACATCTGGAAACTCACTGACCACAGGAATCAATTCCAATTCTTTAGCTTCTTGGGTATACTTCTGCGGGCGTAGAATTTTTTGGTTCGACCTTCTTGACTTGTCACGGTGACTTCTCTGGTCGCACAGTTGAGGCAGACTTGATATTGGGTTAACCAATTCATTCCAAAAATAATATCCAAATTGGCGGACTCGATGACTATCAAGGATGTTGGAAATCTGACTCCCTTGATATCAATTTCCAAATTACGGAAAACCAGATTGCTTTGGAGCACAGTTCCCGGGGACTGTACCATCATACTTTTTCCCAAAATCAAGCAAGGAGATTTGTTTTGGGAAATGAAACTCCACGAAATAAAAGAGTGGGAAGCCCCAACGTCAAATAAGATTATTGCAGGTATGTTATTAACAAGAAACATACCAATGATGACTTCCGAGTCCTCTTGGGCTTGATCGGTGGTGAGGTGGTGAATTTGTCCTTGGATGGTCCTCTAGGCGGAAAAGGGCTCCAGGTGGTTGACTTGTGGCCTGAGTGGAGCGGTTGGCTTGCCGTTATTGGGGCACTATCTGGCATAATGTCCAGTTTGCCCACAATTAAAGAAGGAATTGTTGCGCTGACATTCTTCGCGTACCGGGCTGGTCACGACATTCTTGACATGGGTAGTGGTCTTGTTAACATTCTGCTGCCAATTGGATTTGTACTCAACCTGAGTCTGCTGCCAAGTACGAGCCTTCTGCACTAGTTGCACATCCTTCTTGGGCTCGAATTTGCGCTTGTGGTCATTTTTAGCGGGCCTGTTGTCGTGCACGAGCTTGTGATCCCTTTCTGCGATGAGGGCTTTATTCACCAGAGTTGGAAATCCAGGTAATCAAACATACTGAGAGTGCATCTGAGATGTTGGTTCAATCCTCCAAGAAATCTGTCGACCTTCCTTTCTTCTATGGCCACATCATAAAGAGAATAGCGGTCCAAATGGTTGAACTTGTGCAGGTACTCACTTATTGACATGCTTCCTTGTGTGAGAGCGAGGAATTCGCGCTGCTCGATGTTCATAATCCCAGCTGGAGTATGGTACTTGCGGAAATGATCCTTGAATTTAGTCCAAGTAATCTCTTCTTCCGTGGGCCACATAACCTTAACATTATCCCACCATATGGCGGCAGCTCCTTCAATATAATGCGTAGAGAACGGAACCTTGTAATCTTCTTCAGTGCGAGCAATCTCGAACGTTTTCTCAATAGTCCTTAACCAATCATCGGCTTCCAAAGGATCGATAACTTGACTGAAACTGGGTGGCTTGGTCCTTCTGAAAATCTGACAGCTTTGAGTGATGACCATTATGATTTCTATTCTGCCCAACCATAGCTTGCACACTTCTCAATAGCTCAATCATATCATTGTTCCTTCTTTCTTCCAAAATATGCATGATTTTGTTAGAGGAGGGCGGATGTGGCGGTGGAGGCGGTAGTGGCTGCAACGGCTCGGGGGATGTCCTGCCTGTCTTGCTGAGCGACGAACATAGACACCCTCACAAGCATGGATGCTGCTGCCTCCCCGCATCATCCTATTATTTATTTTACCAATATAAAGGAACCGAGATGAGAAATATCCAAGAATGGGAGGAAAAGCCAGCAACAATCCCAGAAGAAAACGGTGAGAAGAAACCAAGGTGAATAAATAAAAAGGTTCCAACATAATTATACATAGACTCAAACATGAAAGATAAACATCATGACGGGTTCACTACCCTCACACATGAAGCTAAGAATCATGACACATACGACTACATCAATACATCATCCTCATGACGACTGTGGTACTCTAACGATCTAGTGCTCAGCTGGCGCTGCGGCGTGCTCCTCCGGGTTAAAAGTGACATGGTGGAGCTGCCTCGAGGACTCTCCCTCAGGGGCAGGTGCGGGGTGAGACCTAAACATAGGGGCTGCAGGAGTAGCGACAAGGGAAGCCCACACAGCAGGGGCACTGTTAGGGGTCACTACCAAAGGGTTAGTGGTACCCTGAGTGGTCATCGAAGTAACCGGGGTAACCAAGACTAGAGGAACGAATGGAGTGACACCGACATTAGGTGGAGGGTTCCTATTCTGAGCAGCGGCAAGGGATATCCGGGATCGGGTTAGCTCTCGGGCTAACTCATAGATCAAGAGATAACTGGCAGTGATATAGTGGGAAAGGTGGCTAGCAGGACGATCGCATGCCGGCTCAATAAAAGGGAAGCGAATACACCTGTTCTCGTGCAGAGACGGGTAGTAATAGAAACCTGGGTGGGTTTGCATGCGAACCTCGTTGTAGCGCAAGTCTACAAGAGCCTCGATCGCAGCAAACTGGATAGCCTGATAAGATGTAGAAGCGAAACCACCCTTAGAGGAATGGTGTAAGCGCCGGAAGGAAAACTGTGGTGTAGAGTGACCTCCACATAGTACTCATAGAGCGAACTGTCCAGATGCTCCCGGTACACCTGATATACTGGATCAGCACCCTCTGGGTAGAGTCATCGCCACACATTCTGAAGCAGGTGTGGCGATGTGTATGGAGCTAGATCAGACTGGTACATGATCGAAACTGGAGCCATCTACACTCACAACCATCAGACGGTTAGTAATAACAACCAATAAAATGCATGCAATCAACAATCAATTTCTATTACTATCGTCACTCAGATGAAACTATCTACCGTTCATCTAGTGCATTGACGGTCTAGCATGTCCTATAGCCAGCGCAGCTCTAATACCAAGCATTGTGGCACCCCGGCTCAGAGGAACCAGTTTATCTTGCATTGCCAGCCCAGAGATCAAGTCTTCTGGCAACACATAATGACATGGTACAGAAAACAACTGCTTTATTGATGCTAGCGGAAACATAGGTCTAATATTACATCAAGTTGTGAGGCCAAGCAGCACACACGGTGTTGCTGAACAGTATGTACATTATTTAATGAACATGAAGGGGCCTCGATCACAATAACTACGTCGCAGTAGAACGACGACGAAGTTGAACTCCATAGCACAGGTACATCGATGTGGACACGATCTAGATGCGGAAGGCTCTCCGATCCAATACAACTTGCCTGAAATCTGGCATGACATGCCAAGTCAGTACATTGAATGTACTTGCAAGCTCAGAAAAAACATAAGCCTAATGTCAAACTATATCATGACAATTATTCAAATTAATGCAATGCAAATCATACTACCGATGCGGTGAAATCAACTTGTCCACCGAGTCCCTTGGACTCTCTTAATAGACGGGTTACCTCGTAATCGGACGGTGATCATACCCAGATGACAAATGAAGCCAACACTTTGATGCCAACCATGATCATCTCATGATTCCACAAATCATCACATAACCAGTGACACCAATAAGTCTTTAGTGTGTACGATATACGAGTTATGGGGGAAGCAATATATCTCACCCAAACTAGCAATCCCTACATCCAGCTGTATCCATCCGTCAACACATAACCAAGAAACCTTCGGAAATTGTGTACCTCAACCTTCGAAAAGCATCCGTTATACGAGTTATGGAAATACTCCCGAACTCCCCAGTACTGGGTGACATCGAGATTATCTCACCAACAACTGCATAAAAGAGATTTTCGATGTCGGCAAAACTCAGGTATTCCAGAACTGCAACGATAAAATTGTGACGACAACACCTTGGAGCTCAACTCCCTGGGACACTGCCACAACCCCTAAATTTCAGGAGGCACCAAGAACAATGTTCTTGTCACAAGTCTATCAGAATGATTCCAAGATACCCGCGTGATCCTAAAAAAAATTAGTGAAATTTGAGAAGAGGAAAGTCAAAACATCTACGTTAGGAGACCTCACCAGAGCAACGAAGGGACTGAGGAGTAAAAAGAATCCTACTCTCCGATATATATAATCCTAAGACTCAAAATAGTTTTCTTCTAGACTCAACAACGGCCAACAAACAAGGGGGCTCCTATGCTCGGTCGAGGCTCTGATACCAACTTGTCACGCCCAATATGCGATACTGTCCTAAAGAGACTCGAAGGTCCCACCAAGGATAGAACCACATATTGAAACGCTTTTGCAAGGTGGATATCATTACATCAACATTACATAATAGATGGGGATACATACAAGAGGCATACATGCCACAAGAATACAACATCATCTTACATGAGAACAACATCCGACTATAGATGGAACACAAACAGAAACTCAAACGACATCCACCCTGCTAGCCCAGGCTGCCGACCTGGAACCTATTCCCTGATCGAAGAAGAAGCAGAAGAAGCACTCCAAACAAGCAAACATCGCTCTCGCGTCATGATCAACGCATAACCTGTACCTGCAACTATTGTTGTAGTAATCTGTGAGCAACGAGGACTCAGCAATCCCATAACCATGGGTATCAAGACTAGCAAAGCTTAATGGGAAAGGAAGGGGTAAAGTGGTGAGGTTGCAGCAGCGGCTAAGCAAGTATGGTGGCTAACATACGCAAAAGAGAGCGAGAAGAGGAGCAAAGGAACAGTCGTCAACTAGTAATGATCAAGAGGTGATCCTGAACTCCTACTTACGTCAAACATAACCCAAAACCGTGTTCACTTCCCGGACCCCGCCGAAAAGAGACCATCACGGCTACACACGCGGTTGATGCGTTTTAATTCGGATCTGGTGTCAAGTTATCTACAACCGGACATTAACAAATTCCCATCTGCCACATAACCGCGGGCACGGCTTTTGAAAGATAATACCCTGCAGGGGTGTCCCAACTTAGCCCATGATAAGCTCTCGCGATCAACGAAGGATATTCCTTCTCCCAGGAAGACCCGATCAGACTCGGAATCCCGGTTTACAAGACATTTCGACAATGGTAAAACAAGACCAGCAAAGCCGCCCGATGCGCCGACAATCCCGATAGGAGCTGCACATATCTTGTTCTCAGGGCAACACCGGATGAGACATCCTACGAGTAAAACCAAACCTCGAGTTTCCCCGAGGGGGCCCTGCAGTCTACTCGGTTCGGACCAACACTTAGACAAGCACTGGCCCGGGGGGGCTAAAATAAAGATGACCCTCGGGCTCCGGAAACCCAAGGGAAAAAGGGCTAGGTGAGGCAAATGGTAAAACCAAGGTTGGGCCTTGCTGGAGGAGTTTTATTCAAAGCGAACTGTCAAGGGGGTCCCATAAATCACCCAACCGCGTAAGGAACGCAAAATCCGGGAACATAACACCGGTATGACGGAAACTAGGGCGGCAAGAGTGGAACAAAACACCAGGCATAAGGCCGAGTCTTCTACCATTTACCAAATATATAGATGAATTAATAATATAAGAGATATTGTGATATCCCAACAAAATCCTGTCCACCATGGAGTAATCTTCAACTTCACCCGCAACTAACAACGCTATAAGAGGGGCTGAGCAAAGCTGTAACATAGCCAAGCAATGGTTTTCTAGGAAGGGTGCAAAAGGTTAGAGGCTGACAGGGCAAATTGGGAGGCTTGATCAACAAGTGATAGGTCGTGCAGCATAGCGGTAGAATGAAACAACTAGCATAGCAATGCTAGTAGTGAGATCCAGGGTAGCGGTCATCTTGCCTGAAATCCCGCAAGGAAGAAGAATGAGTCCATGAAGAAGATGAATGGGAGTAGTCGAACGAATCCTCACAATCGCAACATTACCGGAACTAAGAAGCAACACAGGAAAGAAACAAACAACATGGTAAATGCACAAGCATAAACATGGCATGATGCACAAACAAGTATGATGCATGTCCGGTTTAATGAAGCATGGCATGGCAAAGTGCAACAAACAATACTACAAATTAAGTGGAGCTCAATATACAACGAGTTGCATATTGATGGAACACCACATCAATTATTTAGTTTAATCTCGTTTAGGTACACAACAATGTTAAATGTTTTTAAACATGGCAAAGGGTGAAGCATATGGAAACTAACTATTTAGGCAAGTTTAAATGAGGCCGGAAATAACAAACAACAATTCCGAAAAATCCCCATATACATATTTTGGAATTGGTACTGTTCTGCCCTAAACCATATTTTATTGTTGTTAAATAGTAAAATAAAGTGGACCATGTTAAACTAGGCATTTTTCCACCCCATTTACATATAAAGTTTATTTAAAACCGAGCTACGGTTATTTAGTTATAAAATAAATCATTTTAGCATATAATTTAAGCAAAATTAAACAAACAGCATTTTAAACATTTTAAACATGGATGAAAGTGGCATATTATTAATCTACACAAAATTCTAAGCATTTTACATGTATAAAGTTTTTACATATGATGCACGGTTTGTGAGTTATTATATGCATGAACATGGAGGGGTTTTCTACAAAACTGTAATACACAGGATAATACTAAAACGCAGATCTAGAAAAAAAACAAGACACGGGCCAAAACTGTTATTGGGCCAACAGTGGAAGGGGGGGCGCAGCGGTGGCTCACCATGGGCTGAGGCCCAGCTGGTGGAGAGGCCCCGCAGGCCTGGCACGGCCTTGGCGCTGCTGGCCTGAAGCGGGTGAAGGGTGACGCGGTCAACGCGAGCGGGAGGCTGGGCGCGCTGTCCAGACGAAGCAGGGGACGAAGGGGAAGCAGAGGCGTGGGGCTCCGATGGCGCTGGTGCTTGAAGCGGCGGGGCACTGGGCATGGACGGGCGGCGGAGATGGCGAGATTCGGCGGCCCCTGGCCGGATCTGGCGTGAAACGACAACGAGGGTTGACTCGGAGCAGAGCATGGGCATCCGTGGCGGTCCTGCGTTCCTGGACAGAGAGAGAGCTTAAGAGAGAGACAGGGAAAGAGAGAAGGGAAGGATGCGCGGCACGGGCCTGCTAGAGGTGGCCGTAGGTGGAGCTGCTGATCACCTAGGCGACGACGAGGAGGAGGCCGCCGAAGGCGTGGGTGACGCGGTTCATTCGTCTCTGCTCGAACAAAGCAGAGACAGGTTCAGTCAATGCGGGGCGCTGCAGTGACAGGTTTTGGCGAGGACGCAGGCGGCAGCAGAGCTGCAATTCGAGGCAAAGACGGCGAGGATCCTTCGGATCTCGAGCTGGACGAAGGCGGCGACCTGCAAGGATCGACGCGGTCCGCTTCAGAGAACAGAAACACGGAGAGAAAAAAGGGAAACGGGTAGTGGGGATGGCCTGGTCGTGGTCGTCGACGGGGATGAGGCCTCGGGCGCGAGGAGATCGGGAGCTCCCGTCCTGATCGAGCTCATGGATGAGGGAGGGTCGAGCGCTCGGTCTCTGGATCGAGAGGAGGAGCTCGGGGCTTTAGGAGCAGAGGAGGATCTCCTCCCTTGGATCGAGCAGGTGAAGATCTGCAACGCCGGTTGGGCAGGCACACAGATCGAGGGAGGTAGGTGGTGCTGCGGGTTGGCTCGGTTGGAGTGGATCGGGAAGGTGGAGGCTGGTTGGGTGGCTGAGGAAACAGAGGAGGATTTGGAATGAGCGGCGGCGGCGAGTGAGGGGATTGATGGGACAGCCGTCCGAGATTTTAGATTAGAACGGTTTATATGGTAGTGGGATTAGGTTAGGGGCTATCTTGTCCCTCCGATCATAATCGGGCTATCGAGAATAAAATGCTTTGGGGGTCTAAATAAGAAAATGGAGATGTTTTATAGATATTTGGGGATGATCCGAACCCAACGGTGATGACTGTCCGGGTCGGGTTCGGGGGAGTTTCGGACACGCGCGAGAGGGGTCAAGAGAGGTCAACGAGGACAAGGGTCTGACAAAATGACAACGGAGGCAAAGAGAGAAAGGGCAACTGCAAACATCTACGAGTTTGTATGAAAACATGCAAATGCAATGCGCATGATGCTATGTGATGAGATGCCCGCCAAGAACAAAATGCAAAACAAAATACAAAAACCCAACCATGAAGGAAATATCATATCGCATTTCCGGAAAAGGCAAGAGTTGGAGTTACGAATATGGAAAGTTGTATCCGGGGCATTACAGTTATGCCTGCTTACCGGGCAAGGGTACAACACGCCCATAACCTTCCCTCATTGGAGGCACCTGCGAGAGGCATGACAACGGACCGAATCAAGACCTTCCCATAAATGCAAATGTGGTCGCACTGGGAAAAAACTCGATTCAGTGGCACCATGACTCGATCAACATTATATTCAAGTTGGATTAACATCAGGTTTAACTTGGAAATAAAATAACTCAAGTCATCATATGCCATGATCATGCAACTATTCGACATGCAAAGCATACCACTCAAAGTGAATGGATCAACATCATCAAAATATCCTACTTGCACTACTCATCATTAAACCTTATTGGTTTTTATCATTCATTATTTTAATTACCTCATGATAAAAAAAATTCAATTTATCACATAAAGGAACTACCATTATTCATAAAAGCATAATCACTTCAATAGAAATATCTTCTACTGACTCAAACTAGCTCATGCATTTAGCCAGTACCTTAACCAAGAATTTCAAGCATGACAATATAACTAGCACTAAGCAATATTTATTTAAATAATTAAATACATGAAAATAACTCCTATTCAAGTTTAAAAAAACATAGATATTGAAGTGACACCATCCAAATGTTGGTGTGGCTTGCCTTAGTGCAGAGGAGGTTCGCACTCCTCCTGGTTATCTTCAAGACAAGCTTCTCTCTCTGCCTATACCCGTGGCTCAACGAGAGACGGCCGGAGCAGCTAGCAACCAAGCTCGCAAGCGGCGGCTGCGGTCACGTTTCACCGGAGGAGAGGAAGACGGCGGAGAGGGGTGGTTCCAGGGGCTCCAACGCGTCCAGATGACACCAGTGGACCTCCAAGGAGTCCCCTTAGGGGTGGATCGAGCTCGAGGGGCACCGAAATGAAGAGGAGGGGTTGTGGGGATCACCGACAAGCTTGGGTCGGGACGGCGGCTAGAGGCCTGCCCGACCGGGCTGCGGCTATGCTACGGTGTTGTGGAGGTTGGCTGGTTGGTTTTGAGTGCTCGAAGAGGTGGGAGGGGCTCAAATTTATAGCCGGAGGGGGAGAGGGGTACGTGGCTCCGCCGGGGCTCTCTGGAAGCCGGCGAGCGACGACGAACGGTGCCAGTGAGGGGTATAGGGGCTCCGCATTCACGCGGGAGCTGTGCTACGTGTGGACGAGCACAAGAGGCGGTGGAGGAAGAAGACAGAGGCATGGGGCGCACTGTGGCTTTGGCCGCGTCGTGCCCATGCCCGATGTGGCATCTCTGGCGTCGGCAAGCACCAGGGAGAGGTCAAACACTACAAAAAAATACACTTCCGTGATGATACGTGTTTGTCGCAGTAGGTCGTGTTTTCTGTCATGCATGTACATCCATGACGATTTTATGATAGAATCAAGATAGTCATGCCTGTGCTGTCGTAGAAGTGTTCCATGACATTACGAAAATTATCATCACGGAAGTGTCCACTTCCATGACGATAAATCGCGCGTCATAGAATTGCTTTCGTCAAGGGTGATCGACATGTGGCATCCACCGCAATGGAACACCGTTAAGCTATCGGGTCCGATTTTGGATCCGATAACCCATTAACAGCCCCTACCAATGGGGATTTTCCACGTGTAAAATCATCACTTGCTAGAGGAAACACATGTCGCCTCACCATTGGGACAGATGTCATCCACTCATTGGACAGAAGACGCCTATGATACGTCGACACGTGGCATGGCCCAACAGAGGCCCATTCTTGTGAAAAGGTCGGCCCGTTTGACTTGGTCAAAAGGTGGCGGGCCGGCCCATGGAAAGCCTGTTAACGACCTGTTCGCATATAGCCCATTTACAGCCCGCTAACCCAGGGCCCGTTACGACCTATCTAAATTAGGCCCAATAGCATCATCTAGGCCGTCCAATATGATTTCAGCCCATTCTAACTTCTAGCCCATGTATGGCCCATGACGTCTTTCGGCCCATATGAGGCCCTTTGTAACTCTTGGCCCATTAATGGCCGGTGGTGAAACTGGCCCGTAATGAATAGTGTATCACTTTATACCCATTAACGACCCGTGGTGAAACTGGCCCGTAATGAACAGTGTATCACTTTACACCCATTAACGGCCTGTGGTGAAACTGGCCCGTAATGAACAGTGTATCACTTTATACCCATTAACGGCCCATTATTTCGTTGGGCCGTTTCCAGCCCATGTTATCTTTCGGCCTTCTCAGGACCCATTTATTCTTGGGCTCATTTCCAGCATTCATTTACTTGCGGCCCATTACTGTCATTTTGTGCTTGTGGGCCAAATTTAGCCCGAGGTTATAGTCGGCCAGTTTGTGGCCCGTGAATACGTTGGGCCATTTTCATAGCGTCATCAAATAAGGCCGATTAAAGACGGCCCATTATGGTCGGCCCATGAACGGATGATTCCAACTCTAGCCCGTTTACGACCATAATGCGGTCTGTTACTGGCCCATGTTTGGCCAACCGATCATACGGCCCGTAGAAGGCCCATTGTGTCTACGACCCGTAGAAGGCCCATCGTTTCTACGACCCCTAGAAGGCCCACTGTTTCTATGACCCGTAGGAGGGAAATGGTAACTACAGTAAATATGTAGCCCATGGTTATTGTGGCCTAGTTTTAAAAAATAGGTTATTGCAGCCACTAGCAAACCGCGAAAAAGAACTGCACTGACTACAAGCAAAGAAATAAACAAGACAATAAGGAAATAAATAAGCAAGCAATTTACGCTAGGCTATCACGGCTATTACACATATTACATCCACTGGGCATCAAAGTTCGCCACTGGTGCAAATATAGGGAACACATCAGCATATAAATGTCGCAGCAAAACAAGTCCAGAACTAAAACCACTTCAGAAGAACTCAAGAAACAATATCCTGGGTACCCATACTGCTGGCAAGATGCGTAGCAAGCTAATTAACTTTCTCTTGTTTGGCGCTTAAATCCTCCAGCACTTGTTGTTGCACCAAAAAGTATGCATCTGAATTCTGTAGGGACTTTCTCGGTCCTTCAGATTCCTGTCGCATAACATTTGATCGATGTCTTTCAACTTGAAGTTGAGACTCAAGAAGCCGAAATGATTCAGGCAACAAGTTCGAAGAGCTGGTGCCAGCAGTAGTAGCCAGTAACTCGGACACTACATCAAGACAGGACTTTGGGGTTGTCTCAGTGTCTTCAATATAGTTTTTATCAGCTTTCTTCAAGCTTCATGAGAAAATCGAGCACCTCCAAGCCCAGATCTATGACCTGCAAAACTAAAACTGTGAATATGAATATAGATTCAAGAGGATGAGTTTGGCTGCATATTTGAGGATCCCGGAGACTCGATCATCCCTCTATGATGGTGAGCCTATGCCTTGGAAGACGGATGACAATCCTACATCATCAACAACCCCTTCTTCACCACCTCTGAGGACATAATCACATGGGTATGGGCGCTCCCCTTGGCAACTGCCAAGCTTGGGGGAGGTGCCCCGGTATCGTATCACCATCACACTCCTATCTTTACGGTTTACTTAGTTTGATCCTTTTAGTAATATCTTGATCTAGTAGAATAAAGCTTTGGTATGATTTAGTTTTGATTTTTGCTTTGAGATCCCTTTATGTAATCGAGTCCGCGAGCTATATATAATAAAGATTAGTGTTGATTCAAGGGCTTTGCTATCTTGCTATGGTCTTAAGTGCATAAAAGAGAATGAAAAGAAATAAAGAGATCACATGGATCTTATGGAGAGTAATGACTTCACATATTAAGAGTATGATGAATAAAAGTTGTTGAGAGTTGGCAAACATAGTTTTGGTCATCGTTGCAATTAATAGGAAGTAATAAAGAAAGAGAGGTTTTCACATATAAATATACTATCTTGGACATCTTTTATAATTGTGAGCACTCATTAAAGTATGACATGCTAAAGAGTTGATGTTGGAGAAGGAAGACAACATAATGGGTTATGTTTTCTCACATCTAAGTTAAAGTATATTGGCATGGATCGTCCAACATGTTGAGCTTGCCTTTCCCCCCTCATGCTAGCCAAATTCCTTGCACCAAGTAGAGATACTACTTGTGCTTCCAAATATCCTAAAACCCAGTTTTTGCCATGAGTGTCCACCATACCTACCTATGGATTGAGTAAGATCCTTCAAGTAAGTTGTCATGTTGCAAGCAATAAAAATTGCTCTAAATATTCATGACTTATTAGTGCGGAGAAAATAAGCTTTATACAATCGTGTGATATGGAAGTAGTAAAAGCGACGGACTGCATAATAAAGGTTCATATCACAAGTGGCAATATAAAGTGACGTTCTTTTGCATTAAGATTTTGTGCATCCAATCCTAAAAGCACATGACAACCTCTGCTTCCCTCTGCGGAGGGCCTATCTTTTACATTATGCAAGAGTCAAGGTGATCTTCACCTTTCCCTTTTTCATTTTATCCTTTTGGCAAGCACCTCGTGTTGGAAAGATTCTGATATATATATATATATATATATATATATATATATATATATATCCAATTGGATGTAAGTTAGCATGAACTATTATTGTTGACATTACCCTTGAGGTAAGACGTTGGGAGGCAACACTATAAGTCCCTATCTTTCTCTTTGTCCTATTAAAACTCCAGAACAATAAGTATTGCGTGAGTTTTAGCAATTATAGAAGACTATATGATAGTTGAATATGTGGACTTGCTAAAAAGCTCTATTCTTGACTCTTTCCAATGTTAAGATAAATTGCAATTGCTTCAATGACTAAGATTGTAGTTTGTTAGTTCTCAATGAAGTTTCTGAACCATACTTGACATTGTGAATAGATTGTTGCTTGAGCATAAGAAATCATATGACAAAATCTGTATATGTTGCTGTTATAAGAATGATCATCATGCCCTCATGTTCGTATTTTATTTTTATCGACACCTCTATCTCTAAACACGTGGACATATTTTTCGATTTCGGCTTCCGCTTGAGGACAAGCAAGGTCTAAGCTTGGGGGAGTTGATACATCCATTTTGCGTCATGCTTTTATATCGATATTTATTGCATTACAATACTTATGGATATTCTCTCTTATTTTACAAAGTTTAACATGAAGAGGGAGAGTGCCGACAGCTAGGATTCTGGGCTAGAAAAGGAGCAAATATTGGAAACCTATTCTACACAGCTCCAAAAGTCCTGAAACTCCACGAAAGTTATTTTTAGTATAATAAGAATTATTGAGCGAAAGAAGTACCAGAGGGGGCCCACACCCTGGCCACGAGGGTGGGGGGCACGCCCACCCCTACTGGGCGCGCCCCTGCCTCGTGGGCCCCCTGGTGGCCCTCCGGTGCTCATCTTATGCTATATGAAGTCTTTTACCCTGGGAAAAATCATAAGCAAGCTTATGGGACGAAACTCCGCCGCCACGAGGCGGAACCTTGGCGGAACCAATCTACGGCTCCGGCGGAGCTATTCTGCCGGGGAAACTTCCCTCCGGGAGGGGGAAATCATCACCATCATCATCACCAACGATCCTCTCATTGGGAGGGGGTCAATCTTCATCAACATCTTCACCACCACCATCTCCTCTCAAACCCTAGTTCATCTCTTGTATCCAATCTTTGTACCCAAACCTCAGATTGGTACCTGTGGGTTGCTAGTAGTGTTGATTACTCCTTGTAGTTGATGCTAGTTGGTTTATTTGGTGGAAGATCATATGTTCAGATCCTTAATGCATATTAATACCCTCTGATTATGAACATGAATATGCTTTGTGAGTAGTTACGTTTGTTCCTGAGGACATGGGTGAAGTCTTGCGATTGGTAGTCATGTGAATTTTGTATTCGTTCGATATTTTGATGAGATGTATGTTGTCTCTCCTCTAGTGGTGTTATGTGAACGTCGACTACATGACACTTCATTATTATTTGGGCCTAGAGGAAGGCATTGGGAAGTAATAAGTAGATGATGGGTTGCTAGAGTGGCAGAAGCTTAAACCCTAGTTTATGCGTTGCTTCGTAAGGGGCTGATTTGGATCCACTAGTTTCATGCTATGGTTAGGTTTACCTTAATACTTCTTTTTTAGTTGCGGATGCTTGCAATAGGGGTTAATCATAAGTGGGATGCTTGTCCAAGAAAGGATAGCACCCAAGCACCGGTCCACCCACATATCAAATTATCAAAGTAACGAACGTGAATCATATGAGCGTGATGAAAACTAGCTTGATGATAATTCCCATGTGTCCTCGGGAGCTCTTTTCTCATTATAAGAAATTGTCCAGGCTTGTCCTTTGCTACAAAAAGGATTGGGACGCCTTGCTACACTTTATTTACTTTCATTGCTTGTTACCCGTTGCAAATTATCTTATCACAAAACTATCTGTTACCTACAATTTCAGTGCTTGCAGAGAATACCTTACTGAAAACTGCTTACCATTTCCTTCTGCTCCTCGTTGGGTTTGATACTCTTACTTATGGAAAGGACTATGATAGATCCCCTATACTTCTGGGTCATCATCGGGTGACTTAATAGAAGAGAGACACGAGCGATAGTACTAGAGAAGTGTTGTACTACGTTGGTGCCTGGACAATCGCTGCAAGACACGGAAGATCAGTTCGTCCATGCATGTGACCAGACTCCAGCAGACACGCCTGGATTGGCTATCGTCTACATATCGTGCAGGCTATGTTGTACAGGGCTGTAGTTCTGGTGAGAAATCTAAAAAAAGGTTTCTTGTCATCTCACAAAATTACGTGTCATATGCTTCAGATCACTGCGAGGGTTAAACAGCGACAACTGAGTTTGGCTAGTCATTGGGGGCACATGCACGAAGACTACTCGGCTGCCATCTAGGTCAAGCACTCAAGCCGGCTATGTTAATTAGGACATCTATCGAGACCCCTTTTCTACGAGTTTATCTTTAATTTGAGCTTTCATCCCCATCTAGTTTGTCCGTCGGGATTCATGTTGTCTCCTTTGGGCAGTGAGGTTATGATTTCTTGTCATGTGGCATTTTTTCATGTTATATGTTATAACCCGGTGCTTCCGAACGAAATGATGACAACTGCGCCTCCGGGCCACATGCATGAAGACTTCTCGACAGTCATTGACAAGGTCAAGCCGGCTCCGGTAGACAAAAGAAAACTAGTACTCCACTATATAGGCAGGAGCCGCCGCGCTTTCTTGCTAGTGTTGCTCTCTTCACACTGTCTCGTCCTCTCCAGATCTAAACATGACAACAGTGGCCACACACTCTCTCTCTGCTCACCGCTGGTCAAAGATCCAGTCGGATTCTCTCCATCGGGGAAGGTGAGAAGGTGCAACGTTCACGCGGTCGTCCTCGGCGACAGCTCTTACCCACTGTCGGCACATCCCGGTCAGCGTGCCTTGTCGTTCTCTCCCAAGCACCACTGGCGAGGGAGGGCTCTGACCCCTTCTTCCTTATTGCTATAGTGTGGGCAGATCCGGCCTCCCATCGCCCACCTAGCGACATCCCAGCGACCCTCAGGCATAACTTCCTTCGAAACCGGCCTTGCTCTACATCCCAAGCTCCTGACGTCGATGCATTTGTATCTTTTACTATTTCTCAAGCCCCCTCATAGACAGAATCGATCCGTTGTTCGAAAACCACCTAAATCTTTATGGTTAAGAGGTAAAACTAGTTCATGCACTCGAATCTAGTACTACTTGGTTCAAACAAGGAAGAAAGGGGGTGGGGGTGGGGGAAGATTTCTTACCTGAATCTAGGACTTGGTCGAAAGAGGAAATAATGGGGGTGAAAAGTAGCAGAGACTGGCTATCCAACAGGTCTCTAGGTATAATAGGAAAATAAAGGGAAACACAGTACAAACTCAGTATAAACCCGATCTATTGGCTGAAAAAGGAAAGAAAGTGGGGACTGGGGGACAAGTCAACAGAGTAAGTCCAGCACTAGATTTGCTAGCCTCACACAGTATAAGGTGGCTATGCCGAACAAAAATGGGACCAACCCAGATATCTTGTTCTGATGTTTGTTGCCCCAAGCCACTCTTATGTAATGCCACTGGTAAAATGTAGCAGTCGCATTGTTAAAAGTAAGGACACGTTAAACCAATGTTGTTTTCAATGTAATGCCTCCAATAATATGAATCAATGGCACTTTTTTACATGTCCTGCTAAATTTCCCATTATGATAAGTTGCTTCTTTTTTTTAGAAATGCAACTGTCCTGGTCCGCCTACTCTCCCGTGCCCAAATACCGACTCTGTAGCAGCTGTTAATGTAATGTTGCTAGTAAAATGAAGCAATGGCACCTTTAAAGTAATGTTGTATTTAACGATTGTCATAGTTGATACTAATGCCCACACTAATATCTAGCAATGTTCCTGCTTTAGAAATTGCTACTGTCCTTGTAGGATTGTCATTCAGATAAGGAACATGCTTCTTTTCATTTGATGCATGTTTCATCACTTGTTAGTCACCCTCCTTTCCACCTTTTTTGTGCAAATAGAGATATACATTTCATGCTCGATCTTAGTTGAACTTCACAAATGATATCCAAATTATAGTTGAACATTCCAGGAGCTTCACAACCAACCTTGATGTTGCTCAATTTTATTGTAACTAATGAAGAAGAATCTCTGCGGGTTTCATTTTCTGATGGAAATGGAACCTGGGCTGGAGCCCTTTTCTTAAAAAATGAAGAAGAAGCTGCTAGCTCAAGGGACATTGCTTCATTTTAGGTGAACCGCACCAAAAGGTCCCATGAATTGAATCATCCATCTTGGTGACTAAAAGAGCCAACTTCAGCATCCCAGTCTAAGCACCCCCGGCCTCCATCCTTGCGACGCACGGTACACCTCGTTTGCCACCTGCTCGACCCTAGTGTCACTGATAAAATGAAGTAATAAAACAGTTAAAATAGAGCGAGTGTCCTCTCTATCATTTCATTTCCAATGTAGATAAAGAAAGTGCTTCTCTTTGTTAATGTATGTTTCATCAACTAGTCCCATTGTTAATGTTTAAGCGTTTCTGCAAACTGGGGTGCTTAATTTTAGTTGATCTACACAAAAATAGAGATTTGAATGTCTCAAGGCGCCTCCTTGTACTACCGTTGTACACTGATGTTCATCACTGGTAGAAAGTCTATCTGGGAGACTAGGGACGATTTCCAGTATGAGGCTTACCGTATGAGGCGTCGCAGGGCCCATCTCGCCCTCGCAGTATGGCATACTATGATACTATCGCAATATTCTCTTCTATTTATTTTGTGTGTTTCATCAACTAGTGCCACTATAATGTAATCGCGCTTTTTCATTATCTGTGCAAACAGGGTTATTCAGCTGCATTTTGGTGGAACTGCACAAATGTACGTATCGAACCGGCATATATGCAGAGTGCGAGGTGTGCCAAGTAAAAATTATCGACACCAACCATGATCCATGCACGCATTGGCATCCACCACTACCATTGGGATGTGTGGCGCTCCCTGTGGACGGATCTTTTTCAGCATCAAATCCTCTAACCAAATACTAGTAGCTTATATTGGCAGTTTTCTAGGGAGTACTCTTTTCTGAAAGAAGCACCAATCTATTTTTCTTTATTTGTACACTGTGTCACAACTTTGACCCAAAGGTCCAGAGCTATTTTAGGGTGATTGGCGTAGTACTCGGAGACTAATTGTAAGCATGATTTTCATTAGTTGTCACACTAATTGTAAGCATGAGCAGGTGGAAGATTGGGTTAGTGCGAAGCATACCTTAAACCCTACCGTCACCGTTGAAACGAGGCAAGCATCGAGGGAACAATGGAGAACGGTGGGGAAGCGACGTCGCACCATCCGGCCTCCTCTTGCGATGGGAGAAAGAATACTCTTGTGGCTCTGGCTGGCTCTGCACCCTCATGAAAGGCACACCATACTCAATCGATTCGTTATCCTCTGGGTGTTCGACCTTCGACCTGTATGCCCACCACCTCCGCCTGACTGTCGCCTCGGGCGAATCTGTCTGCTCCATCGCCCAGAGTAGATACTCGATGAACTCGGAGGACTGCGGCGTGACTTCCACCGAGGGGTACATGTACATCGCCGCCCTCATCACCACCATCTTGCTCTTTCGCATACATTGCCACATGGCCCTCACCGTCCTCGAAATTTCCCACTCATTGTCAAACCAAGTAAGGATATCCTTCAACCTGGCTAACTTTGCCTGGTCGCCGCCGGCGATCTATGTGATTCGCTGCTGCATCCTCTCCATAGATGTCCTTCTGAGTGGTTCGGTGCTAGCTTTGGAAGATGAGAGGAGAGACGGTGGTCTTACAATAGAGAAGAGGGAGAGGCGAGATGGTGGTTTTGGAATGGAGATGATGGAGAGGAGAGGAGGTGGTTTTGCAATGGAGAAGAGGGAGAGGAGCGTGCGGCAGCGATTTAGGATTGGACGAGAGGGCCTGTGCGCTATGACTGGATCAAAATCAAAATCAATTTACCATTCAATTAAGAAAGCAATCCCAAATTAACTAGTCTCCCTTTTATTCTGGGTCATAATTGACCATGATTTTCGCAAATAAAATATATGTTATACGTTCCAAAAATAAAATAATTTGAAAGTACATTCAGATACAAACCAAACGATACAATTTTTGGTGACATGCATTCACATTTTGCTTGTCAAATACAGTACGTGGTCAAACTTTGACCCAAAATACGCAAAACAAAAAAATACTTCCAAGACCAGCGCCGCTCTTCCGCTCTTCTCCTCTGAAACCACCGCCGCTCCTCTCCTGTTCCAATCTAAATCCAGCGCCGCTCCTCTCCTCTTCCACTTCAAAACCACCGCCCCTCCTCTCCTGTTCCAATCCAAAACCAGCGTCGCTCCTCCCCTGTTCCAATCCAAAACCAGCGTCGCTCCTCCCCTGTTCTAATACAAAACCAGCGCTTGTGAGGGTGTCGTGCCAGAGCGAGCCGGTGGAGTCTTCGTCTACCGAACCCAACTGCAAGAGGAGAAAAGCAGTTGGCCCGACGACGCTTCCCCGCCATCCTCTCCCTCGCCGTTTACATCATCTCACGGGGTGGCTGTCTGCC